>NC_090934.1:500584877-500892818 GCF_040938575.1 Ambystoma mexicanum
TATTGCTTCCTTCTCTGATATAGTGTTCCCACTGACACAATTGATGCATCCTTCTGTACCTTTCTGGTGGGATGCAGAGGCACACAATGATGTTCAGACCCTTAAAGCTGCCTTCACCAGTGCAACGGTTCTTCAGCATCCATACCCTTTTTACTGTATATAGCCGAGGCTGGTGCCTCAGCTGTTGCCATAGGTGCCATTTTGTCACAAAGGTGCCCTACTACATGCCTATTACATCCCGTAGCATACGTCTACCGGACTCTCTCATTGCGTGAGAGAAATTGTAACATCATGGAATGGGAATTGCTTGTGATCAGAGAGGCTTTCTGATATGCCCTCCGTCCTCATTATGGATTATGGGTCACAGTTTTCATAGCGCTTTTGGCAGGCATTACCAAGTATTTGGGTATGATGATTATTGCTCGTCTTCTTATCATCCCCAGGCAGACGGCCAGATGAAAAGAACAACACTACCATGGAGCAATATCAACGTTGCCTCTGCTTACAGTACCAAACCAACTGGCTCGCTGTGTTAGGGACAGCAGAATTTCCCTTTAACAATTCTGTGCATTCAGCAGTGGGCTATTCACACTTGTTTGCTTTCTATGCACAGCACCCATGTACATCACCTCAGCAAAACTTACCCCAGTCCATGTATCTGCTGCCAGCACTTTGGTGCATTCCTTGTGCAAGTTCACTCTGCAGAGCAATCTGCCACATGTCACAGGTGCTCTCAGAGAAGACTGGTATGGGGGAGAAGAAAAAACTCAATTTCACCGAAGCACTGTACTGCTTGTAGTAAGCTCCTGTGAACATTTGGGGTCCCACAAGATTTTCCAAGTCCCAGAAGCCATGTGGGTCTAAAGCCTATATAAGGCCATGGATGCCCAGTTGATTGTGTGTATGGTATTCCATTAATTATGGAGTAAGACCTACCTGTGGCAGTTTGAGGGAGAAAACAACAAGAGCAAAAAACAGAAAAGATCTAAACCAAGGCTCACCTGAATGAAGAGATGCCCAGGTATAGAGGCGACTATCCGTCATGCCCCGGTTCTAGAATACCAACCTGCAAGACCAAGGAAGCAAAGTTAAGTGCCATTTAGTGCACGCTCTTGAGAGCAACACTGCATAGATAAAAATGAACAATGCCATTTGCATATTATTCTAGCAAGCGTGAAGAACACAGTGTGTGCTGAACTTTTTATTATTGATCAAACCGAAAACACATCCTTGTGACATTGAGGCTGGACAACCTGAGTGCCAGCAGAGAGGAGGGAATCTGTCAGAGATGTTGTCCTTCAGAGTGAAGCAACTCTACAAGTGCAATAGAGAGGAGCAAACACAACTCATCCCTCATTTTAGGAGACTGCTTGGAACCCTGTGTAGTTTGCGGTAATAGTTAAGGTAATCACATTGATACATGGGGTTGGGTTGAAAAAGAAGACCTGGCCAGAGCATAACAGTTGGTCAGAACGTACAATGTTCTTGCCATATACAGAGTTGCCGAGAGGACAGCACAAGAGCCCTGCAGACTTGCTGCTAATGTCCAAGAAAGGCACTTTAAAAGAAACACTACTTTGAGGGTGAGACATGGAAGAAATTGTTCCCAAGGGCACCTGGGATGTCCCCACTGAGGGGTCAGACCAGAGGCCCAAAGAGAAGCAAGCTGATTCAGACAAGGTATGGTATTACAGAGACACAGAGACTGCAGGAATGAGGAGACATTTGGAGAAAATGAAGGAAGTGCAAGGACTGTGGTGGAACAAGTGAAGTAGCACAAAGAGGAAGATGGCAGGCAATATTTAGGCGAAAGTGGAAAAGAGTTGTGAGGAGATGTGGATCAGTAACCATAGGGTGGTGGAGAGAACAATGTACATAAGGCTGAATGAGGTTGTGAGAGGAGATGCTTCAGAGAGGCTACCTGGAGTGTTTTGGTGAAAAGATCAGAGAGGAGATTAACCAGAATTGTGTGAAGGATGTTGACCAGAATTGCAAAGTGGAGAGACCACCGAGGAGGGAGTATGGTGGAATTTCATGAGAGAGGTGGAAACAAGTATAACAGAGCAGGTTGTGTGAAACTTTAAGACCAACGCTCAAGGGAACCAGAGTAAAACAGGATCATCTTAAAGAGGCACAGCTCCACCTCACTGACAAGGCCAAAACAGGCCCAAACACGTGTCTGGGGTTGCTGTTGGAACTCTTGTTCAGAAGAGAATTGCCTGGCATTTCGATGCTAGACTGCCCTCGGGCAGGACACTGTCTGTATATAGTGGAAATGTCTCTTCTGTTAAAGGATGGTGAACTAAAGTCTCTGGTTGAGACTCAAACCCGGGATATATGCAGGGAGAGAGGTACTCCCAGATCCTCCCTTACTTATGCATATTAAGTAGGTTTGGGTTTTCACCCTAAGTTACTAGGGCATTCCAGACATGGAACCCTTGCTCACTGCTCTTAGAGAAGCACAGCTCCACCTTCCAGATGAGGCCCAACCAGTCCGAAACATGAGTTGGGGTTGCTGTTGGTACTCTTGTTCAGAAGAGAATTGCCTGCCATTTCGGTGCTGGACTGCCCTTGGGCAGGACAAATACTGATATGTAGATGACATTTCTCTTCTGCCAAAGGATGGTGAGCTAAAGACTCTGGTTGAGACTCAAGCCTGGGATATGGGCTGGTAGAGAGAAACTCCCAGAGCCCACTTATATATAATAAGTAGCTTTGGGTTTTCACCCTAAATTACTAGGGCATTCCAGACGTGGAACCCTTACTCACTGTTCTTAGAGAGGCAGAGCTCAACCTCACTGATGAAACCCAACCAGGCCGAAACATGAGTTGGGGTTGCTGTTGGTACTCTTGTTCAGAAGAGAATTGCCTGCCATTTCGTTGCTGGACTGTCCTTGGGCAGGACAAAGACTGATATGTAGTGGAAATGTCTCTTCTGTGACAGGAGGGTGAGCTAAAGACTCTGGTTGAGATTCAAACCCGGGATATAGGTGGGTAGATAGAAACTCCCAGAACCCCCTTACTTATGCATAGTAAGTAGCTTTAGGTTTTCACCCTAAGCTATTAGGGCATTCCAGATTTGGAACCATTGCTCACTGTTCTTAGAGAGGCACACCACCACCTCTCTGACGCGGCCCAACCAAACCAAAACATGAGTCTGGGGTTGCTGTTGGTACTCTTGTTCAGAAGAGAATTGCCTTGCATTTTGGTGCTGGACTGCCCTTGGGGAGGACAAAGAATGATATGTAGTGGAAATGTCTCTTCTGTGAATGGATGGTGAGCGAACGACTCTGGTTGAGGTTCAAACCCGGGATATAGGCCAGTAGAGAGAAACTCCCAGAAACCCTATCACTTATGCATATTAAGTAGCTTTGGGTTTTTACCCTAAGTTACTAAGGCATTCCAGATGTGGAACCCTTGCTCACTGATCTGAGAGAGGCACAGCTCCACCTCACTGACGAGGCCCAAACAGGCCGAAACACAAGTCTGAGGTTGCTGTTGGTACTCTTGTTCAGAAGAGAAATGCCTGGCATTTCGGTACTGGACAGCCCTTGAGCAGGACGCAGACTGATAAATAGTGGACTTTTCTCTTCTGTGAAAGGGTGGTGAGCTAAAGACTCTGGTTGAGACTCAATCCCGTGATATAGGCTGTTAGAGAGAAACTCCCAGAACACCCCCTTACTGATCCTGTTGTTACCTTTACACCACACAACCCCTCAACTGTCCTGCTACCAGCCCCAACCCTTAATAAAACCCAACATGTTATGAGTCAAATTAGAAACCTTGAACATGCAATCTCTGTGACTAGTGACCTTATTATTGGTAAGCACAGTTTCAGTATGTTGATACCGAGAAAACGCTCTGATCAGTGTTGCAATAAAAAATTTGCTGCCACTTGCCATTTGCAGTGACAGACCGATCTGTGCCATTGTCAAAATATCCACTTTTCTTTGCCGTCGACCAGTTGGCTTTCTCAAAACTCTGTTATATCTAAATGTTTTTTTTTTTTTAATTACACATTTAAAATGAAATAAGAACTAATATGAATGCTTTCACTGTTTTCGTGGTATAATATGTTTGCTTTCAATGTGGGAAAGGGGCTAGCCCGAATGAAAGCAATCTGTTCTCTTGTCAAAATTATTCAAGCCTTTGCAATAGCAGTTCCTTATGCATGGACACACCATGCTCCGAATATAGCTTGTTTAGTGGCGCTGATGTTTGATCAGTTAGAAAAGACAATATTTAACAGATTGGAATTGGCTAGTGGAAAAGCTTCCCTTTTGGTCGCGTTCAGACGCGCATCGGTAATATCAATGCTGGCTTCCTATTCTAATGCTGGCATTACGATTCAGCACATCACCGCGTTACAATCGCCAATGATGCCAATTGACTGGCAGAGGCGGTGCTCACATTGAACAGCACCACACTGCACTACTTATTTCAATTACAAGTCTTGGGCACCAGTTCGAGAATCCCAAACGTCTCTCATTAAGCATTCCGAAATGGTCTATAGCAGAGAACTTCCAAAAGAAAGATTACCGAACAATGCATTTTGCTTTTCTTCAACTCAACAGTATTTAACATTATACAAACGTATACAAAACCATTCAATACTTGGGGAGTGTAGCCTTATTATGTACATAAACAGTAAGCTGTTAATACAAACACTTTTTAACAAGAGAACATATTTTGTTGTATCAATGTCCATTGTTCTATTTTATTTTTATTGTTTAAAGTGTGGACCTAGCTCGAGAGCAGCAGAGCGCTGTACAGAATGTGGGTAGCCAGCATTTGGGCTGCCTTCCTTTAACAGTAGCACAGTACTATGAGCTATGTGCATCAATTGGAATTAGTCCTTGGTCAGGTGTTGTTGAAAGAGACAAGTGATCTAAATGTGTCCATGCAGTTTGTAGTCACTGGGCCTCATTCCGAGTACGGCGCTAACCAATGGCGCTATTAACGCCTTGGTTGACGCCGTACCCGGACCGGCAGCGCCTTGGTGGTTGGCGGAATTACCGCCCCATTCCAAGGTTGGCGGGGCGGTAATTCCCCAATCCCCATTTACCCTTCCCCATTCCCATTCTTGCCCCATAGGGCATAATGGGAGTGGGGAAGGCGTCAATTACGCCACCGTAAATTATGGTGGCGTAATTAACATCAAGGTCCCTTAGCGCCATGGTATTTAACGCCTGCTAAAAGCAGGTGTTAAAAGCACCATGGCGCTAAGGGAACTCGGAGTATGGCGGTAAGGGATTACCGCCACCGCTCTCGTTAGCGGTGGCCGCTATCCCTTAACGCCATACTCGGAATGAGGCCCACTGTGTCTGTACACCCACAAGTATATTTGGAGTCTGAAATGTATCTCTGCATCCCAACGTATTATGATTGTATAACTGCTTTAGTTCACCTAAAGCATACTTTAGGTTTTTTAACCTACAAAATAAAGACTAGAAAAAAGTGTGTTGAATATCTATCTATCTATCTATCTATCTATCTATCTATCTATCTATCTATCTATCTATCTCTCTATCTATCTATCTATCTCTCTATCGATCTATCTATCAATCTATCTATCTACCAACTGCAAGGCTGCACGACTATACTGCACTAATGATCCCCAATACAGATCTCCATCCTTGAGAATTGACCCAGTTAGGTTGAAGAATCTATGCATAAAGTAAATCTGCCCTGCAAGACAAAGACATTTTTCTGGAGCTAAAAGCATGCATTTAAGCTAATGTGTAGACCCGCAATTCTTTGCTCTTTTGGCATTGAGCTGGAGGTGAACTTCCAGTAATGTCTACCAGGTGGTGCCGTGTAATTTGGGTGGTTTACGACTTTGGAGTGTTTGACAAATCTACACCAAAACTTTGCCAAAAAGTATACCTCCACCTTAGGACAGTTTGATGAAATGTAATCTGGGGGTGAACTGATAGAGCATGTCTTCATTTAAAAAAAAAGAAAAATCCTGACCGGACAAACAATTCTGTTACATCTTCAGTCTGGACTTCTGGACAAATGTCACCAAACTTGTCCGAAGAGCAGCATTCTAGTTTCGAAATTATGCATTTGCATTGTATTGTTCATCTGTCCAGTAGATTTTTAGAAAAGGTAAATAGGGAAAAAATGGGTGATGTTTCAGCTTGGTCTGCATAATCACTTCATAATTCGTGACCACAGACATTTCTGGGACAATCAGGGAGGGGGTCAACGTTCTCTGGCATCCTGTAAAGGTGCTGTTTGGTCAACTGAGGAACGTGGGGAATGTCAAGTACAAAGCCATACTGGATTCGTGGACAGAGCATGTTGCCCGCATATAGTGCAAGGCACAAGTTTCAAAAATATATTATTTGGGTGAGTTTATGTCCAGTATAAGTGGGGCGGGGGTTGAGGTGATGCCAGCATTTGGTGGTATAGGCTATACCATAGTCCATTTCGAGGCATTCTTCGTGGACTGAATGGCCGTACTGTGAACATTGCACAATTCAAATTGGTAATGCTCTTTCTATGACAGAATGTACTATACTTTCAGGGAGCGTTAGAGGCAATTATTATGTGGTAAACAAGTACAAAATATGCAGGTTCTTCTTTCTCCCGTAGTGTATACAAACTTCTACTTCTGTCTGGGGAAACAGTACAGATTGCTCAAGGCACTGAGGATTTCAGTAGTGTTCAGGGCATTAGGTGGAATATGTGCCCCCTTGTTCCTGGTACGGATGATGTACTGGTGGTGTGTGAAGTCTCAGTCCTGAGCATACCAGCAGGCTGGGAAATCCTGTGCCCAAAAACGGAAGACTCAAGGTAATTGACAAAGGCCTGTTTTATTAACATTCCTGATAAAACCGGGACAGCAGCAAACACACATTGTCTCTATGCTCTCGTCCTTCTCGAGCTTGACACCGGTTTAAAAATAAAAAAAAGAAATGTCACAACTGACGCCTCCTGACACTCCTGATTAAAAAAAAAAAAAAAAACTGAAGGGAAGGTGTGATTGGATAGGGGAATTATCTATGTATACAATCCATAAGGGTTAGTCTTTTCATTGGTCATGCTCTATCTGATGGCTTCACCTGATACCACCTCTAAATTGATAGCAGTGAATACATGTAATCTGTACACTACTGTATTGTCCGGTGCAATAGTTGCAAAACAACATTATTGGAGTTCAAGGATTGGTAGGTATCGGCTTTGCCAACCTAGATTATTTGGCTGTTCAACAGCACATGAGCATCAATATTGGTAGGCTGAGCCATATCAAGGTGCTGCTTTTTTCAATTATAACACATCATCCCTGATTTCCTCGACTATGAGCCAGGACTTTCCGCTTTGAATTTGGCTTTGTCTTGTATCTTTGTTCTGAGAATTTGAGGGGAGTGAAGGTATCTGCCCACCTGCGTCTGGAGTTAATGAATAGCCCCTGTTCTCCAACTTTAAGTCACATGGGCTGAGGCAACATTTGGAATTATTCTGTTCAACTTTTACTAGGATTTTAGCCTATTTTGATGCAGGTGTCTTTACCCTTACTGTCCACTTACTGTTAACTCGAGACTTGTTTGAGATATTTTACTTCACCTATCAAGCCTTAAATAATGGGCACTTGATCTTCAAGGGCTGTTTGTTTCTTTATGTAATCTTAGATAAATGTACTGTGTGTTTTGGAATTATTATCTTCTGTTCTCTCGATGCTAATCCAAGCCTCCCTCTTCTACCGGAAACTTGGCAGGAGATGTGCAGCTAATGTCTAATCTGCCTGGATATGTGCTTTTAGCTAATTCAGCAAGTCTCTTCTTCCTGCAGCTTTGATGCTTCTTACATGTTTCCCATTCACTTGAATGTGTCTGCGCCTCCATTTTATCTAAAATGGCTGTTCATTACTGTTGGGTTTCTTCGTTGAGTGAAGCATTATATGTATTCTTATGCGTCTTACACTTCAGCATGTATATTGAGTAAATGTTTCATAGTGTTTATTGAATGCAGGCAACATTCTTCATGTCTAAATGCTGTTTGGCCTAATGTCTGTGTAACGTCATGGTGAGTGCATTTCTGCTTTGTGTCAGGCATTAATGAAGGCAGTGATGATAGGGGTTAGCACATCATCACAGTCTTTATTGAGGGAGGCAAGGCAAATATCGCCTTTTCATTTGGTGGGTTTCATGCCCTAGATTAACTTTGTGACTTTGCTCTCAGTGAAGTCTCTGAAGGTTAAAGGTTTGGTGGAGGGAGTTGAGTGGGGAGGAGTTGGGATGCAATTGACAGTTGCTTGGTTGTTCTTGAATGTGGCTTGTTGATAAAGTATTTTTTATTTAGGATGTCAATTTTACCTAACAGTGCATCTAGGATGTCTGAGCAGCATGATGCGTCTTTGGTGATGATGGTGGGTGCTGAGATGGGTGATTCTATTTCCCTGTGTATGGTAAATATTTCTTTAGAAATGGAGGAGGCTTTTTTTTTATTCTAGAGTTAAAGGAGTTTGATTTAGCTGTGATAAAAGCGGTCTTGTATTATTTAGCTATTGTCTTGAACTCATTTTTTAGAAGGTTAGAGGGGTCCGTCCTCCAGGCGAGTTGGGCTTGATGTTTCCTTGTGCAGAGATCCCTAAGGTCTGGTGTGAACCAGGAGTTTCTGTGACTTACTGTATTGGCTTTGTGTGGGGCTAGGAGAGCTAGGATATCCACAGCTTTGAAGAGGGTTGAGGTGTATCTTGTCAGAAGTCAGGGTTAGTTGTGAAAGGGTGCTGGCGCTCTGGGGTGTTGGGCAGGGGAAGGAAGTGGTCTCTGGTGAGCTTGCATGAGCTGTGTGATACTGCAGGAGGTAGAGGGTTGGAAGTCGCATTAAATTTGGCGGGCTTTGGGATCGAAAAGAAGGTGATGTTATGGTCGGACCATGGATAGGGAGTGAAAGCACTGGTGGTAATCTTACAATTGTGGTTGGCAATCCAATCTAGTATATGCCCTTTGGAATGTGTAAGGGAAGTGATGCGTTGACAGAATCCTAGAGTGTTGAGGGCGTCGGATCGCATGCATGAGGGTCGTTAGGATCAAGAAGGCCCGGGTTGAGGTTGCCTAGCAGAATAATTTGTGATGAGGCTTTAAGGTTGTCCCTGTAAGATGGGAAGTATGTTTTGTTTGAATTGGTGGGGGAGGTCTGGTGGGCGGTAGAGTAAGGGGATGGTGATGGTGAATGTAGAAGAGGGTGAGAATTCTCTGGCAATAAGAGCGACACTGCCTCCCCTGGCAGATGCTCTGTCATTTCAGTAGATGGTGAAGCCCTGGGGTATGGCTAGGAATAGTGCAGAGCCGCAGTCCTCGTGAATCCAGGTCTCTGAGATGGCTAGGGCATCAAGGTTGTGTTCTGTGATGAGGTCATTGATATCTAATGCGTGGCGGGCAGGGAGCGGGCGCTGATTAGAGCACAGTTCAAAAAAGGCTGTTTGGATGTGCGTTGCAATGGTGGTTCAATGTGAGGTTTGGTATTTAAATGACTAGGTGATGTTTTGTGCAGTAGGGAGCTAGGTGTAGTTTGAGAAATTAGTCTGTTAGGAGGGGGTGCCATTGTGTTTAGCAAGGTGTTGAGGAGGGGGGTGGTCTTAATGTTGACTGCGGGGGGCAATGGTGGGGTTGTTGTTAGGGGGTAGTACCTTCCTATGCTTGGGACCAGGCTAGAGGTAGTGCGGGGGATGGATACAGCGTCAAGTTGATTCTGCTGCTTAACAAGGGTTTTGAAGGAGCTGGCAATGTTGGGGGGTGATAGTGTGGTTGAAGTGATGGAGACATGAATAGTGGTGGTGACTTGGAGGGAGTGATGCTGAGTGCATAGACGCAAGTTTGCATTTCTGTTGGTGAAAAGTGGTGGTGACATAGCAGTGGGGCTGCCGTGGAAACAAGAACACAGTCTCACAAACCTTAGAGCAGGCAGCTGAGAAATAGTCTCATGTTGGTGCTGCTTTTTGATCTGGTGCTTGTGGATGGCTGTGGTGACTAGTGCTGGGCGGGTGCAGGGGTCTACATCTGGACTTTGTCATGGGGTACTTGGAAATACCCTCCTGAGCAAATTCCAATTTGCCCTCATCACTAAATGAATAGTAGGAAAAATCCAGGGTTGCAGATTTTCCAAAGTTGGGATCATAGATAAATTAGTGCACCCAAATTCATGGGACTAGAATTTTTAGGAACAGCACAGTTTCTCTTTAAATTTAGGCAATGATTCAATAGTAACTCATTGTTATCAACAAGGAATTAACTTTATAAACGTGTAACCGGGTGCAAGTCACAGTTGCCTGTGCTTACAGGCCCATCTCGTAGTTGCTGAACAAACGAAACACTGAAATACTTTGGCTTCCTCACAATCGCAGGCCGGAAGTGTGGGAGACATGCAGGGTGCTGTTTGCACTCACCGCCTCCTCACCGCAATCTTGCCAGGGCTCGCCCCTAAAGCCTCCTGCACATGACGCTTACCCGTTCTCCCACACTGCAAGATGGTGATGGAGTCTGCTACCGCCCTTCACCAAGCACTATCCTCTGGGAGGGAAGAATTGTATCCCAGCCACAGCAGGAGAACCGAGTTAGTAATCGGACAACAGAGATGTTGTGAGATTAGAGCAAAGGATCCTCTGAAACATAGCAGGACCTGTCAAGCCGCACTACTAACAGGAAAGGGAAGGAAAGAGTAAACAAGCAGAATAAACAAGCAGCCACTTCCGACACTTCGTACTCATCCATGCAAGTCATCCCATTCATATTCTACTTAAAGTAACAAAACATGTGGGTTAGGAACTACCATACAATGTACATCAGCGTGACATTGGAACCAGTATTATGTTTGCCAAAAGATTTGTGATACTTAACTGCAAAACTTTCTAATTTCTCTTTTATCTTTTGAAGCAGTTGAGAAGCTCACATGTTTAAGAAATTAGAACCTGTTTTTAATGTGTTTGCAACTCAACATAGAGTTGCTAGTTTGCTTTCGAACAGGAGGTGGAATATGTATTGTACATTTTGTCTAAATTTTGGGTCTTCATAATAAATTCATATAGGGTGATATTCTGATGCACTCATTTTTGTAGATCTTTCATGATATATTATTCTTTTTCCTGTAGGACATAGCAGAGGAAAGTAATGTGCACACACTTTTCTTCCTTATGCTCATTGAAGATCGTTTGGCTTGACATATTGCATATGTGTCTAATGCATCTTCTATGGATTCTTTGGAATGTAGTTGGTGATTTGTATACTGCTCTAAAATGTTGGCTACAGTAACAGGATACACAGGTTGAAATTGGCCAGTTTGCATGGAATTTCCAATTATTTGGGTGGTTTCTCTTAAGTTTTCCTCTATGTTTATATCTCTGTAGTATTCATTGTTTCCTTTAAGATATTGTAGGGCTTTTCTAACTTTGTTTAAGTCAACTAGTTGTTGCCAAATAATTTTTCTTTGTTGGCACTAACTAGTACAATCAAAGATTGTTCTATTATCCATTGTACTCGTAGAGTTTCTACATTTTCTTTAAGATCTAATGGCAAATATACTAATTTCACCAGTAATTCCTTTATGTAACTCGGATGGAGGCAATTTGGCAGTTTTGGATTGAAGGCGAATTAAGGCTTCAAACGGGTGCACAGTTTGGATTATGATACTCTGATACAAGTTAAGTTGTTGGAGAGATTTATGGAAGTGGTAAGTCATTAGCGATAGCCTGTGGTGGTATTTGGTTATTGTCAAGCTTTTTTATTGCAGTATGTACAACCTCTCCAAAAAATGGACCCTCATCGCTAGACTCCCACAGAGAACCTGCTTCGTGCAACATCAAGGTTTAGTGGAGCAACAAACAGCTAGGTAAGTGCCTGTATTTTTTGGAACGTGTTATGGACTCACGGTCATTTTTGTGAACCATTAGATGCTTGTATAGTATAGAAATATGGGCCAGTAATAGACAAAGGGTTGAAGTGAGCTGTGTGTATGCTGTCAATTCATAATAGTAGCCGTAGTACACACTTTAGCGGTCCCCAAGTGAACCGTGCATTTAGAATGAATACCATCAGGGTTATACAATAAAGATGCGGTTGCCGCACCAGATGAGGAATATGGCCGTATAAGTACTATATGCTTTAAGCAGATGTTATCACACACCCTATAGACTGAGACTATTATGATCCCTGTGGGGGACACACAGGCTCCTAGCAAGGGGATAGGATGATGGATTACAGATAGGTGTCATCTTTGTTTGTCGCATACAAAAGTAACACCAAATATAAACAGTTCTGCATTTTTTCTTTGTGGAGCACGCTCTAAATTTACCTGGACGCTGTAGAAGGAATACGTTGTGGGTGATACTACATACCACTCAGTACAGTTGTTGAAGACACCCATTTGGGTAAGCCGATTTCATGGCACTTTTTCTGAATTCTAATTCACTGTAGATATGGAAAACCATATTGTGACCCTCTGAATTGATGCATGCACGCTATGGTCTGTTTTTTCCCTTAGTTGGGACATGCCTGCAATCCAGCGCGTTCATTGAGGTTAATCAGTACTTTAAACTGGGCATTTTACCAGTTCAAGAGGAAACCCTGTTTTGAATAATGCCACAGAGATAATAAGTGGATTATTACCATCAATTGGGGGATGTTAGTGATTTATACCCTAATGTATACCTAATACAACAGGGATACTGAACTGAAGCTGTTCCCTGTATTGACTTGCAGGCTGTCCATAACATTTTGCATTGGAAGGCGTGCTGGAAGAATTCCCTCATTGAGACTACCTCATTATACTTACGTGAGAGGTGAGTGTCAACCTGTTTGGTCATTGTTTGAATCAGACACACAATTTAGTTGTGCCGTTGCAAATAAGGGGCTAGAAACTAATGTGTTATTATTGTTTACTGTAGATATGTGCCAGAAGACACTGTTCGCCCATATATTGTTTAAACCAGACCAGAGTTGAATTCTGTGTTGATCCTGAAGAAGGCTGTGGAATAATGGGTCATCATGCAAGGGCCAACTAGACAACCGAAACATGTGTAGATTCAGCAAATAAGCTGTGGATCTGTTTGTTTTATGCATACACACACAGATTTGTTACAGTTGTAATCTAAATTGTATAAAGTTAGAGATTTGTTGTGATAGGAAATTGCTTCATGGACAAGTTTTGTTAGAATTAATCAGTAATGGTATGGAATGAAAGAGTATGTGACGGATGAAGAGATTGAAAAGGTGTCAAACATTGTGATACGTTTATGTGATTAATGTGTAAACAATAACTTAAGTGTTATCCTGAATATAATAAAATATATTTTTTGATATAAAGATTGTTTAGTAATTACATATTGAACTGTTCTAGCTCCATCACTGGATGTTACGCTCACCTGGTCTCTGCGGGGACGTTGGGGCATGGTTGGAGCCCTCCTTTGACTTGGCTCCCCTGGATAGACTCTCCCCCCCAGCTGCTGCTGAGCCTGCTGTTCTGGACACTGGTACTGCCCTTGAGAGAAGATGAAAGGCAATGATAATGGCGTGGTGGTGTCGTGAATTCCCTCAACACTCTCGAGCCAAAATGAAGTGTGCAAGCGTGTTCCCATGCAAGCTCACCTGTGGTTTTGTAACTATGAGCTCTCCATCTTGCTTCTTGTAGCAGGGGTGCGTAGAGTGGACCTAATTACTTCACTAGTCCGTGGAAGTTGTGATCCAGACCAGCTGCGACCAATCCACTTAGAAGGTAAGTCTTTTGGTTATGATTAATGTTCATTTTATTATAATGTCTTATGCCTTGATTATTAATAGTAATTCTTGCAAAGTCTTATCTCTTTCCCAATAGGTGTGAAGATGGCCAATCAGAGTCGTGGAGCGAGTCTGGGGATTCCCTTGAGGATGATCGAGCTCCTGAATCAGCTGGTAAATTGGCCTTTATACTGGAACTCTAGACTCAGGTATGGCACGGCCAAGCGTTTGTTATTTATATGGTTTTTAACCTGTTATGTTCTTTTTCCCTTGCAGGAGAAGACTGGTCGCATAGAGCGAAGTGTGGATGCTTGGGAGCAGCTCCGCAGCTGCAGGATGAAAGTACAGCGAAGATGAAGAAAATAAGTGAAGCTCTGCGTTGCTGGGCGCCCCGGTCAGGTGAGGAAATGCTCCAACTCCATTAGCGATGGGATGCATGTAAGGTGCACGCCAGCGATGGAATGGCTGGAATCAGGTAAGGCGTGCCTTTAGCGATGGAGTAGATGGAATCAGGTAAGATACGCCCTCAGCGATGGAGTAGCTCGAATCAGGTAAGGCATGCCTTCAGTGATGGAGTTGCTGGTATCTGGTAAAATACGCCTTCAGCGGTGGAGTAGCTGGAATCAGGTAAGGTGTGCCTTCAGCAATGTAGTTGCTGGAATCTGTTAAGATGCGTCTTCCACGATGAAGTAGCGGGATCCAGGTAAGATGGTCTTCAGCGATGGAGCAGCTGGAATCAAGTGGATGCACAACGAGATGAAGAACAGGTAAGGAGAGCGGTAAGCGTTACGCTGCTGAAAGCAGAATCACGCGAAGCGGAGGCATGTGTGTGTGTTGGCCTTAAATAGGCTGGCCCTGGCCCCTCCCTTTGGCCCCACCTTGTGGCCACACCTTGCCCCTCCCAGGGACTCTTGCATGTGCCTTCCAATGATAGTCTATGGCCACGCCCTACCATGATGCACGTGCCCTAGGCACAGAGTGTGCAAAGCACACTTTTCCACGAGCCTGGTGCCATAGGTGCCAGGCCTGGACCCTCGTCAATGGCCATGACACTAGGGTCCATTTTTTGTATTTTCATATATAGCTTACCTGGAGGACTCTGGTATTACAGGTACCCCACCCCCCTTCTCTTACAACCTATTGAGGGGTCAGTTATTTTGTATTTAATTTTTGTTGTTAGATATAAAGCTAATTCGAACCAGTCAGATTCCTCATTGTCCTCTATTTTGTAGACCATATCTACTATTTTGGTACACTTTTTATAAAAAGTTGTGCGACAACAGACAACTTTGTCCAGTATTTCAGCAGATGTGTTTTGAAACAGCTATTTCTTTTTGTATGTGTTTCTAAGGAGGTTGCCGTTTGTGAGGTTTTCGCTAATGTTTTTTAATTTGCTTTCTCGAAGGAGTTCTTTGCTTGTTCCATGTTGGAGAATGTTATTTAATGTTGCAGTTCTAGAGCAGGACTTTATTCATAGTACAATCTATGGACAATGTTTCACATAGCAGAATGGTGTATTGCTAACATTTTGATGTAATGGAAGGGGTTTTGCAGGCAGTTCCTGAAATGCAGACTAATGAATGTCCTTGCAGTCCAGTTTGGCTGCGTACTGGGCAGGAGAACATGGTTTGTAAAGTTATGATTCTACTTTTGTCTTTTTGTTTCACATAGTGATTGAGGAATTGTCGTAAACATTTGCATGATTGTTGGCACACGTTACATGTTGAGCTGCAAATCCATGTATGCAATGGACAATTTGTTTGGACAAAAGGAACAGTTGGTTGAAACTTTTTTGGGGAAGTTTCCTTTGCCATAATGGTGTCTCCTACCACTTCATAGCCTCACCCAATATTGTCTTTGACAATTGGGTTTATTTGAACTTCTTTATAAGCCTCTTCATTGAAATATCATTCAGTGCTGTTTGTATGAAACCATTCACATTCACAGAAGTTTGAAAAGGTATCTATATTGACATTGTGCATGTTTAGATGTATTTTTTGTAACGTATTGATTAATTTATTTAATGGTTTTATTCTGTTTATAATTAATATAAACAACTTTTTCAATAGTAGAAATGCACTGTCAATTAAAGTTTCAAGGATTGCTTTTCTGCTGTAGTTTGTATGCGTAGAATGTCACTTTTTAGATTTGGTAGGAGATTGGTAAGAACTCTATGATGGAATTTCTTTAGAAAATTGATGTTCAGGTCTATTTCACTTAGGCTACTTAAACATTCATAGATATAGTGGTAGGTGCATTGTTAGGTCTGCTTTCATGTGTTCATTTTATTTTGCTTTCATTTTTTGCAAGAGGGGGCTTACTTCTTATAGTGATGGCTGCTTTACTTTCGTTGAGTGATTTTACAAGCTGTTCTGTTTGAATGTTTTCTATAAAATAATTTAGAGGCGGATGACTAGATGGCTTGCTCTTATTTTTATTTGTTGTATATTTTCTTTGTTTTCTGTGGAGTTGGTTTTTAGTAGGCGTTTAGTTCTGTCTGTGTGTGTTTCAACGTTGTGGAATGTTTATGCATGTATTATTGTATCAAAACAATAGGTGTGTGTGTGTTATTGTAGTGATGAAAAGAGTGCTGTGTAATTTTGTAGTGGGATAATAGGTGTGGTTGGGAAAGTTGTAAGAGTAAGAAGATGTATATGTGTGATGGGGTTGGGTACATATGACATTGAAATTAAGTGGTGGTGTGTAAAATAGTTGTGTTTGTGTGATGCGGAATGGGTAATAAAGTATTGATAGAATGTGGTGAGCGGTACTGTTGTTAATGAGTAAGGGTGTGGTGATTGGATTTAATAAGTAGGAATATTATGATGTGATGTGAAAAACAGTGGTTGCTGTAATGGTGTGGTTGAGTGGATAGGTATGAGGGTTGTTTGGGTGTCATTGAAAAGGGGTGAGGAAGAGTGTGGATGTTTGATTGTTTGTCTGTTTGTTTGTTTATTTATTTATTGTGCGCACCAGACCCTGGGGTCGCAGGGCGCATGTGACAATTGGGCTTACAACTTGGTTACAGAAGTTACAAATTTACAGAGCATGGTAAAAAACAATTTTCTTGGCTCCACAGGGTGGAGGTAAGGCAGTAAAGTACATATACAAACGGTATGCAGACAGCAAATCATCATATAGCTGACGTTTACATAATAGGAAGTCTATTTCAGGTGCAATACATGCGGTAGGTGTGTGGGGAGAATGCGGGTTACATAGCATTCTCGGTGAGCCATTTTATCATGTTCTTTCTGAATTTGTTGAACCTTTGGTCAGATCTAAGGGTGTGCGGTAGGGAGTTCCACAATTGAGCTGCCCTAACTGGGAAGCTGGACCCTCCAATAGTGGTTAGTTTAAATCTGGGCACTAGCAGGTAGTTGGGGCTGACTGCTCTAGTTGGTCTAGTGGTTTTTTTTCTAGTAAAACGTTCTGTTAGGTACCGAGGGGCTTTGTTGTTTAAGCATTTGTGGATGAGGGAGGCAGATTTGAAGTTGATTTTTTCCTGGGTGGAGAGCCATTTGTGTTTCTGTCTTATTTCAGAAATATGTGCTCTTCTAGGAATACTTAGGGCTGCTCTAAGTGCATTATTTTGGTGCACTTGTATTCTGTTGATGGTTTGTTTAGTTGACCCTATGTAGAGGGAATTACAATAATCTAATTTTGATAAGATAAGGGCTCTGGCTAGGATTAGGCAATTGTTGTCTGATAGGAATTGTTTCCCGGTTCATATTAGTTTACATTTATAGGCCGTGGATGAGGCCAGTGAGTTTACCTGTTTGGTGAGGGATAGGGTCGAGTCGAGGTAGAAACCTAGAGTTTTCACTTCTCTGGCGACCTTGATAATGTTCCCTTCGAGGATAAATGCTGAGTAGTTTGAGTTGAGTTTAGAGATGCGAGCTGCGGTGCCCAGGATGATGAGCTCCGTTTTGTCATTGTTCAAGCATAGGCCATGGTTGGCCATCCATGCCTGAACGATGCTATAGACTCTGTTAACCAAAGCCAGATCTTCCCCGTAATCCCCGGTAAGTGGTAGGAGAATCTGGGTATCGTCTGCGTAATTGGTATGGGTGATACCCAGATTGTCAAGATCGTCAAAGAGTGGCTTGGTGAAGATATTGTAGAGTGTTGGCGAGACACAAGATCCCTGGGGCACTCCACAAGTAATTGGTATTGGGTCTGCTGCCGCTAGAGGGGAGAACACCCTCATGGTCCTATCACTGAGGAATGACTGTATCCAGACTATAGCCTCCCCTGAAAAGTGGGCCGCAGAGTCCAGTTGATTACACAGAACTCTATGGTCCACCAGGTCAAAGGCGGCTGAGAGGTCTAGTAGGAGGAGGAGTTCTAATTTACCCTCGTCTCTGAGTGAGTCTATTTGGGCCTTTAAATCGATAAGGGCAGTCTCTGTGCCATGTTGAGGTCGGAAGCCGGATTGGCGGGCACCAAGGAGATGGCTCACCTCGAGGAAGTTCTGAATTTGGGTATATGCTACCTTATCTAGTATTTTTAGTAAGAATGGCACCGTGGTGATGGGCCTGTAGTTTGTGGGAATGTTGGGGTCCAGTGTTTGTTTTTTCAGAAGGGGGAGTACCCAGGATTCCTTTAGGTTATGCGGGATGGTGCCAGTAGTAATGGAGGCATTGATAAGTTTGGTAATGAAGGGAGCTAGGTCTCTAGCAGCATCCTTGATCAGTTGTGCTGGGCATTGGTCACCTTTGCAGTTGGATGGTTTAAGTGCAAGAATAGTTTTCTCTACCTCGATCACCGAGACCTTAGAGAAGTTGAATTGGGTGAGTTCTTTGGGTTTAGGTATAGGTGTTTTGTTCAGGGGAATTTAGGTTTGGGCTGATAATGAGGCTTTCTTTAAAGCAATTTTTGTTTGGAGATTGGCCACTTTGTTGGTTAGTGCACCAAGTTTTATCTTTAATAGAGTCACCTGTACTGCAATAGGGGTTTCCAGTTCTTTTAGAATAGAGAAGAGCTCCTTCATACTGGAGTTAGAGTTGGGTGACACTTTTGTTATATGTTTCTTGTTTAGCCAGGATGATATCCTTGTTGTATTGCGTTGAGATATTTATTAGATTAGTTTTATTTTCAGAGGTAGGATGTAGATTCCATACTGTTTCGCATTTTCTTTTCTCTAATCTTAGGTTTTTTAGGTGGGGTGTAAACCAAGAGTTAAGATGCTTCTTTGGTTTACTGTTCCTAAGTTTAAGCGGCGCAATGCTGTCGAGAGCCATGGTCATAGCATTATTGAATTACTCCACTAGAAGGCCTGGGTCAGTATGGTCTGGTAAGGAGTTAAGATTAGGTAGGACATGGGGCAAGATATTGTCTGCTAATGTGTGTTAGAAATTTGGAATGCAACAGGTGTGAACATTTTTAAGATGGAATTGAGGACTTGAGGTGGACAGGGTTATGGAAGAATACAGACACACATTTGTGGTATAGAAGTTGATGAGAGACGGTTGTGTTGTTAGGCAATCAGAATTGGTGGTGTATTGAATAAAGAGCATTGTTCAGATAGGATTAGACAGAGTGTGAATGATGCAATGGAATGAGTATGCGTGAACTATAATATTGTAAAATAGAAAAAAATACTTTAGGCTAATATATAATGAACGTGCATGTTATAATTAGAGAGATATACATGCTATATAAATATACTTACTTTGGAGGACATGAATAATTTTCTTTGTTCGGTATCTGTCTTTGTCAGTTTTCTTACTTCCTGTAAGTGTAAAAGAAAGTTAGATGGAAGGTGTGGTAATGGTGAAGTAGTTTCAGTAGCAAAGTTTGTTATTTAGTAAGGTAGGAGGAATTATTGGAAACAAGAGTGATAAAGGTTGTGTTATGTGTGGAGTGGTAAAGTATGTTAACTGTCTTGGGTAGAACAATTACACTATGACAAGTGCAGTTTGGCATATTATAAACCAGAGGGTTAACATTGGCATAGTGTAAAATGGGGGGATATTCAGTGCAGTTTTGCAGCACAGGAACGTTTGCAGTAGGACTAATATAGAATGGTATTAGCTCTACTGGAAAGTTTGCCTTGATACAAAAATTCATGAACAATGCATTTTTTGCAGTAAGGAAATGTGTGTCCTAGTGCTTTTAATGTGGAAAGTACAGCTATTGTGGTGCAATGGATTTGTAATGTGGTGCAGTGTTTTTAAAAAGTAGGGCACACTGTGGTCTAATGCTAACTCTGTGGAACTTTGCAGTTGCTGCAGTGTATGTTGTTAGTATATGGTGTGTTATAGTAGTGGTTGGAAAAGACTAGCCTTTTTTATATAAGGACAAGTGTTGCATTTAGGATTGCATGTTATTAGTAGGAATTTATTGAAAGGAAAAAAAAAATGTATTCATACCTTGACACCATACACATATGTGTGAGCCAGTGCAGAATGGTGGCACTATAAGGCATGTGATGGCAAAGGTTGGAAAACATGACATTTATATGTAAGGAAAAATGTTGCTCTTTTAAAAATATTTCTTTATAGGAACAATGTTTGTACGTAAGGGAAATGCAGTTGGAAAAGATTTTTAGGACACTGTTGAGTAGTATTTGGTGTGAGGAAGTGCAATATGTTTACAGTACATGTCAGTAACTGACTCGTAATGTGAGCAGGTGCTGTATGTTGCAATTCATGGCATTTGATAGCAGTGGTTAAAAAAGTGCATATGCTTATTGAGATGCGTATTACAGGGTAACTGGCATATGTATTCGTAAATGGGTAAAAAAGAATCCTTAAATACATTTAAGCATACCTGTACTATGTGTTTTTAGATGTGTTTTTAGATGTAAATATTGTTGAATCTGCAAATAAAAATCTTGTAGAGTTTCAAAGTAGTTTTTCATGCAGGAAGCTGTGAATAACATGTACTCTGAGAGTTCAAATTCATATCTGAAGTTTTGAACTGAGGTGACAGGGCTACATGTAGACATTTTGGATGATATTGGTGGATGGATGTGTGACTGTTTGGAGGTAGCCAATGAGGGAGTGCTACAAACATAAAAGTAAAAAGTGTAGAAGGGCTGCCCGGTGCAACGGTCTCCACAGATGTCCGCGATTGCCCACGGACCCGCACATGCCATCCATGTCTTTTAAATATGCCTGAATGGACATAGGACTGCATAGACTGCAGACAGTCGCAAATATCCACTGGCATTGGGGATTAGCCAATGAGGTTTTATCACCGAGGAGGCAGAGTTGAAGTGAACAGGAGCACAGGGTCGCAAGTGTTTTCTTTCATATGAGAAGTGGTGTATATCTGACTATGGCTATGAAGAAGCAGAGTGTGTGGAATCTGGGAGATACATGGGTGCACTGGTTAAAGAATTACACAGAGCACTGTGGCATCTCTTCGAAGGAAATAGAAGTCTCCTGGTATGGAGTTCAAGGTTTAAAGTGGGCGGCATTGTTACTATTGTGCGAGAATATGGTTTGGTTTAAACATCCAGATATCATTATAGTACATTGTGGAGGCAACAGTTTGGGCTATGTGACTGGGATATCCTAGCAGTATGTCACAAAGGATATGTTTAAAAGGCTAATAGAATAATTTCCAGCATGAATATTATTTCTCATGGATAACTCAAAGGCAAATGAGGAAACGTTCAAACATGTTTTGTCCACAAATTGAAAAAGCCAGGAGAAATGTAAATAAAGCTTGAATGTGCTTTTATACAAGATGTAGGAATGGCATATTTCCACAATTCAAATATTAAGTTTGATGGAGTGATCATTTATTTAACAGATGTTGGATATGAGATTTTTCTTTCAAATGTTCAGAATGCTTTGAAAAAGTTTTTGTGAGAAAAATTAAACAGAACACATACGCTATGTATTAAATCATTTGTTAGTAGCTATCTATAGAACATAAAAAAACACTAAAAAGAAGTTTGAATTTGAAGCAGTTGATGTAAAAGTTATTAAAAACAAATAAGTAAAGTACAGGCTTTGTTAGTATAGTGTGTAAAACAAAAAACAAGAAAAGGCTATTTTAAGAGCCACTATTGTGGAACGAAAAAAGTAAATTGAGTTTAAATTCCCCTCAAAATTCTCTGGGAAGTCCATGAACTATTATACTTTTCGCTGACTAAACAGGTCTAGAAAATGTCTTCCGGAAGATATGGTGTTAGGTGGTGAATTGTGTATTGAAGTGTAAAAGCCTTGGTTATGGCTGAAACACTCACCATGCAGGTTACACTTTATGTTTGTGTTTTTGTATGCTAGAGAAAAGTATTTGGGACAGAAAATTGTTCCTGCCATTTTTTCTTTATCTCTAGTATACAAACCTCCATTAATCCCATTAACATAAAACATAATGCTAGTTCATTGTTTGAGCATCTTATTGAGTCTAACTACTTAACTGAAAAATGTAAAGTAGATTGAGTCTATAAGATTACATTTGTTTATTTCTATGTTTTAACTGTGAAAGGTGGCTTTCAACGGAACCTTTATTTTTGTAGTTTCTTTTGTGTTTTTGTTTTTCCTGGAGGGAGAGGCAAGGCAGTACTGTGGGGGAGGGATTGCAGGTAAGGGGCACCAACCCCGGATAAGGAGGGACAGGTGAACAGAAAAAGATGTTGGGCCTGACCTTAAATCTAAGGTAGGGGGCACCTAAAGCTGCTCCTCCCTGCAGAGGACTGCATCACAGTACACGCAGAAAAAATGGGTCCTAGAATGGAAAGGATCACAGCCTCTTTTATTGCCTTGGGGCAGCAGGAGGAATCCTCTGCCCACAGCAGTAGATTTTGTGGTGGCATGAGCAATTCAGGAAGATGGGGCAGAAGAGGTAAGCATATTCCCAGAGAAAAAAACAGCCTTTTTTAGAGCACCCTGGTGGAATGTGCGGGTTTGGCGGCACATAGGAGTAGTACCAAAGGAGTACTGCCCATGTTGTCTGTGACTGAGTGTGACTCCACAAACAGTGCATTACAGGTGGGCAGTCCAAGTCTTTGGTTCCCCTCCTACCATGGTAAAAAAACAGCACACCCATGATTCCTTACGGGTGCTCGTGGTAGGTACCTTCTCTAACTCATTTTCGCCTTCCTCTTCCTCCTCCTCTGCTTTAGTGCCCATGTTCCCCTATTCAGGCCCTCTAGGTCTTGGTTGTGTGGCGGCCCCTGTGGAGGAGGGATGGGCATGGCCATTACAGATGCCATTTGCAGCAATATAGCAGCTCTCCAAAACAGATCTCCAAAGAAGTTCCTCTCAGGATCTCTGCCAGATTGAGAATGACAACAAGTTATATCAGGGGTTCTCTACGAGCATGTGATCAGTCATTTACCAGAAGTAATCCAAAAATGAGTGTACACCAGGCACAAAGTAATGCTGTTTAATGCAGCTGGGCAAGCAAAAATCAAACATCACAGTGGAACAAAATGAACTGATGAGAGCTGACAAAACTGCCCACTATGTTCAGATCTTTTATACAATGAGTAAAATATTTGTATAGTGAAAAATTGTTGCATTTATTGTAAGAAGTTACAGAGTGTCCCACAAAGCTGGTTGCTGGTGCCACACCAGTCCCCTATACCTAGAAATATGTTAGTTAGAAATTATCAGAGCAAACAGACCTGCCGTCCCCTTGTTCATCACCTCCCCTTGTGGTTCCACATTCCTTCCCACTTCACCCCATCAATTAATTGTTATAAAACACTACGTAATTGTGCTGACCTCTGGAATTTTATTACTCTGCTGTTGATCAGCACACATAGGAAAACAAAGGACACCCTGAGCTTGTGGGAAGGGAGACATTCACATGCCATCCAACCAATGAAGTGCCTAGCATACATCAACACAAGTAGAATACCCATGTTACCTTTCAGGGACATCGAAACCCACCTTCTGATTGGTTCCTTCCTGTATCAACCTCACGTCCCCCATCCTTCTCCCAGGCCCATCTGCCAAAGGGCAATTTGAAACTGCTGATCACACTGTGGCTGTGCCTCCCATAACATGTTTATATGAATTTACTGTTCACCTGTCCCAGTGAGTGCCCAAGAGCATTGCTCTCTGACCTTGTATGTATCTGCTGGTTCCTGTTCCCAGCAACTGCTGTCTCCTGGGGACGGTCAGCATGAATGAATCTTCCCCCACCCCACTGCCGTAATGTGTCTGCGTAATATTTTTATATGGCCGACAATGCAGGGATTGTCTTGGGCAACCCCATGTAGTCTACTCACCTGTCATGTTCACCTGATTCAGACTGTGTGGCAGCATCCTATGTGTTTATGCTACCTTACATATCACAAGGCCCCCATGTCCACCCTTGAGCACTTCCATCCCACTCCTAACACTTAGCTTCTTGGCCCATATGCGTCCTCTAGGCACATGTATTACAGCCCTCAGTGATGCCCTCTCCGATGCCAGGGATGCCCCCTCCCGTTTCAGTTATTCCCACAACTGGTAAATATGCCCCACACCCCCGGACAGCACTGTATAAGCAATTTAACTGCAAAGTAATGGGTGGGTCCCTTCAGAGAACCTGTCCATGAACCTTTCTCCTATCTGGTGACTAGGGAGTTTAAAATAGGACTTGGAAAGTTGAGAGATCAACTAAGAATGGCACTAGCAGCTCTGGAAGGGTACATTTTCAACTTCAAACTTCCTAGATCGGCAAAAAATGTGGTTTCAAAACCTCTGCAAAGCACAGACTTTTATTGCCGACGTGTCATCATGCCGCCCAGGCATGGTCATGTGGTAATGTTCGTGAGAGTCTGCGATGTTGTCAGACATTTGTGAAAGTCCAGGATGAAAAAACTGCATAAAAAGCTGTAGAAAGTTCATAGAAGTGTTAAGATTGTTGCTAGGTGGTGGGGAATGGCATAGTTTTTACTTGAAAATTCCTAGATTGGCTGATAATACAGTTTCATAATGTCCACGAAGTCTGAACAGCGATCACGGACACATCATCACGCTGCACGTGTGCAGTCACATAATGGCATCTGGGGGTATTTGCGATGCTGGAGTTGCGTCCATGGACTATGGTGCCGAAAGCCAATGGGCTCATGTGCATCGATATTAGCGATTGGGCATGAACATGTGTACATTTGTGGACTAATTAAAAGTGTGTCATACTGGAACGGACATGTCCGGACTAGGCTTGACGTCCGTAAATTGTAATGTCACATTGTTGGGTACATGCAGACACAAACATATCTGTAGTCCGCAGACTATTAATTGGCGTTTAAAAAAAGATTGACAACACAATAACTTAAAATATCCATACTAAAAAGGGATGGAGAATCGGAATAGGAAACATAAATAGGAGTATTTGCAGGTTGTATAAAGTCATCATCAGGAGAGGGAGAAAGAGAAGTTTCAACAAACTATTTGTTATTTATGTCTTCTGGATTTGATTGAGATGATTGCTGTGGGTAAGGGTGACAGGACATGATTTTTAACAAAAATTGCAAGTTCTTTAAAGTCATTGCTAAATTCATCTTTTTATAAAGACACATTTATTTCATTCTGTACAGTTGGGTATTGGGATTGTCTTTGTTGTTGTTGAGGTTCTCCATGATTACTCTATGGTGTGGATTTTTCATTTACATTGTGTACTATAAGAACATAAGAAATGAATATTCAATGAGCTCTGAATAGTATTAGCGCCCTGTGGGTATGGATAAGTTGCTCAACCCCTAGGAAGAGCACTTTAAGGGTGGCTTAAACTTTGCCCACCCTTGATGAATCCTCACCAAACATTGCAGAAAACGTATATGGCCCACTCAGATTGATTCTCCAAAGTTTGGTAAGGTTTCGTCCAGGGGTGGCAAAGTTATAGGGGGGTCCCAACATTTGTGATTTTTCTCATAGACTCAATGGAAAAAAAAATATACTCACATATACAGCCCAAACCTCTGGACAAATTAACTTGTGGCATGAGCGGCATATTGATCCTGAAAGCATGCTTTTGTACAATTGGTGTAAAACCGTTCAGTATTTTTTTTAAAGAAGGTATTAGAAGGAAGGTATTAGTTATGCAGCACTTTCAGGTCTACATACACTTGAAGGTTTATTCCTAGTCAACCTTGATGCAAACAAAGTCAACACTGACATCCCATATATATATATATATATATATATATATATATATATATATATATATATATATATATATATATATATATGTGTACCCTGTACTTCAAAAAGCTAAACCATTGAAAAGAAAAGTAATACAAACAGGACCTATAATAGAGCTCCCAAAAATACCACCAAAGAAACAAAGAACAGCTGCTACTCCATCAGAAGACAAAGAGACACATATTTCTTCTACAAAGACAAGTGCAGGCCCCCTCAAATAACACAGAAACACAACTCTCTGGTCCATTTAAATTTAGCAACACAACTGGAGTAAATTGCTATGCAAATGTAGCAAATTAATATTCTTTTCCAGTGTCCACCAATTGTTCAAGACATTTACTTGAACAGTTCAGACCAGTGTGTTTACACATGCTCGCCTTCATAGAAATGCCACAAATAACCCTGACAACACTTACAGTGTCTCAGGTATAAGGCAAGAATTGGACTTGTATATAGGAATGGTGAAATTCACTATAAACACACAGGAAGATCCACATGCATTTCTAATTTACTTACTGCAAGTACTAGAGACCAAAAGCATCCAAATAAATGAAATCTTCCAGATTTCATATACATGGTAATATTCATGCAATCTCTACAACCATGTTTCACAAGAGAACATCCCAAATGAATGATTTGTGTATGTATCCATACCGAATTGTGAATCTGATCCTTTTCACCAGCTTCTACAAAATGCAAATCATGGCATATCATGCACTTTTTGCAATTCAGACAATCGTTCCACCATACAAATAAACTCACATAGCCAATATCTGATACTAATGCTTTTAAAGTACAATGCAGCTGGTACCAAAAACAACTGGAAGCTTACTAGCTTCATACACGGCCCAGTATATCTTGGCAAGAAAACCTTCACAACCTTCACGACAGTAGGCATAATCTACCACACCGTGCCACAACCACTGAAGGCCACTGTACTGCATATGATTAAAAAAATAAGTGGTTGGTTTGAAAGACACTGGGAGATGAAGAGGCACAACATAAACCAAATCAGGATCCAGGTCCTAGAAGTGGTGAGACCGAGAGACAAATATGAAGATCTAAATAGAAGGCTCAACCAATAAGAGACCTTTTGGATTGACAGATTGGACTTGTTAAAGCCAGGTGGAATACATTAAGAGACAAATTATGTGTGCTTTTTGTGAAGGATTTGAACATTAAGGTTGTGAAAGCTCAATATCTATAACATGTCTTCTAAAAGATTTCTTCCAATAAACTCAGTAGGTGTTTTTTCCCGCAAGTCCAAGCGGGACCCAAGGCAGAAGCTGGAGCTTCTGCGATAACAAACCCCTCATAGCGCAAAAGACAGGTATTTGAGAAAGTACATTATCATTTAAATTTTTGGAAAGCGTTAGGATACCACCGGAAGTCACAACAGCCATACCAGTTGTGAGGATCAGAGAACAGCTGTGAGACCACATTTAAAACAATATGTTTGCATTATGTTTATGAGGACAATAACCTATATGTTTGCATTTATGTTTTCACTTTTGATTTTGTTGAAGAGTTGATGATATGAATTTGGTTTGAGTTTGGAACATATCATAGGGATTGCCTGACGTGATGTGGGATATGAACTTCCCATAATAAGTAAACATATGAGCATAAGAGAAAACACTGTCTATGAGAGCCCATACACTCGTGGCAAACTAATAATGATGTGAGATTGAGGGAATAGCACATAGACACAAAAATACCTGGAGTGATGTGATATGCAATGTCTTTATTACACACACCGCATGTTTACAAGATATTCCATTGTTACCGTATTGCACTCTATAGCGGGAAGAAAGAGAAAGTAACTCCCTGCGAACAACCAGCGCATGCGCAGGTTGCTAGGAAACGGAAGACAACAAGCCATATAAGCGGTGTCTGCAATAGACGCTGGTTCTTTGTTGCGGCATTCACAACGTGATTGGGAGTGAACAAGGTGAGTCAAGAGAATTTGTGGTAGGAACAGACATAGATGTATTGCAAAGCAGTAAATACATATGGGTTGTTTTATTGATCAACAGACCGCTCCAATATATGGCTGTGAATTGAGGAAATGGATGCTTAGCACAGAGGTACCTCGTAGGACACAAGCAGTGCCCTTTTGAAACACAGGTACACGAAATACCAATCATGAATGGAGTTGAGAATTGGTTGTAGCAAATATGTTACACATATTATTACGTTGCTGAGCAAATTGACTTATTGTTATCTATTTTCATTTGTGTCTATGTTTGTCTGTTGATTTTCATTAATTTGGCCTATCTGGATACCAACATGAAATGGTATGTTACCACATTTATCAAATTTACTTTTGAATATTAATCTTGGCTAAATGTATTAATTGTGGCTTCAATATGAATAATGGGGGAATTGTTTCCCATTATGACTATACCTTTGGGATGGATGTGAACCATGTAAATTAATGGATTGATGATGCAACATATGAAAACAATATGATGTATATTTATGATGTAAGAATTAAATAAAGTGCTTAGAAGCCCTGAGGATGGACACAATTGGCACTATTAAATTAAGGAGCGCCTATGCCTTACAAATAAAGCGCAAGATGAGAATCTTCAGAATTTAACATAAATTGTGATCTTGACTTCCATATATTATTGAAGGAATTCATAATTTGAGCAACTCCAGTAGGAGAGCTGGGAGTGAGCACAACTATGATCACATTAACTTCTGATTCTTCTATTCTGGTTTGAAAGAAATGACACTGCTGTTACTCCAAAATATAGGTTACCAGCAAGTCTATTAAATGCCTACTTAATATTCCGTAAACCCAAAATTTGTCACTGAACTGTAGCCCTATCACCAGTTAGAATACACCAACTGGTATCAAACTATATCCATAATACTACAATTCTAAGTTTAAAAGTCAAAATAGTTAGAATATGCCAACAAGTATCTAGCTACTTAAATAATACCCTTCTTTGTACTACACTTCAAATATGCCATCACAGTTCTGCTTAGTACAACACTTCTTCTAACATCAGATATGCTTAGAATAGGCCAACAGGTATCTATGCATTTTAATCAATCCCTTAATTACAACACATTTCCAAAAGACGTACTGCCAAACTTACACTCACATAAATGCAGAGGTTTTTCTTTTTTTTTCTTTTTTTTTACCTTTATGGATTCTTTTTCCCAATGACCCAATAATTATGTACGGCAAAACAACAAGTGTGAACCACACACTAATGCTGTACCAAACATAATACATAGAATGTACTGATTTTGAGGGTCCAGAAAGTACATGGATATGTGAAATTGCTTCAATTAAACATTTCAAACTATCCTGCTTATCATATTATACTGTGTTTTTTTGCATAGAAAGAACCAGAGATTTCTCCTTCATCACCATCTGCAACTCAGTAACAGTACCAAATGTAATCCTATTTGTTATGTTCACAAAGAAACAAATACAAATTTGATAACCACTACTTTCAATTGTACTGTACTTCAATTGTATTATGCCACCATGATACAAATACTGTATACTTCGCCTACAGAACCTATAATTACTATACACATATTACTATAGTGTAGCTAGCCAGTGGCCACAACCACCATAATATAATGAAACCATATAACAAGTAGATACAATGCATGTTGAAATAACCAAACTCGCCTACAACCCCCTTCCAATGCAAACTATGTCCGCAGACACTGAACATGACCATAGACTCAGCAGCATCTGCAAACCTTTTTTACCTATAGAAACAGCTCCATATCATATTTATTCCACTTCCCTACCCTTTCCAAGCCCTCTTTTACCCACCAAGTAACTCCAAATGTGTTTCCTAAGCTGTCCGTTCACGGCGCTATCTGTGGACTACTGTGGTGTCTGCGGACTACAACAACAACCTCATGCCCTTTTTCTAGCTATAGAAATAGCCCCATATGATCTTGTTTCACTCCCCCACCCTTTCCAGCCCCTCGTTCCACCACTAAATAACCCCAAGTGTCTTTCCAGATATTTTCTCCACTGCGATGTCCGCGGTCAGATGTGGCTGTCCACAGGTACAACCTGGCGGGTGTTACAGAAAATATGACACACTTCACGCTTTTCAGTATCCAATCAGTGGGCTTGTCTGATGTCCCCAAATACCATGTTTCCCCTTGGGCCAATCAGAGGTCTGTCCGCATACTGAATAGGGAAGTGAGTCATTTGACCAAACCCAGATATCACACATTTGTTTTTACCTACTTTTTGGCTGTTTTAAAAATAGACTGAACAGATTTACAGCAGATTTACAAAAGCACACATTCGGGACCAAACCGCCTCACCTGGTCATTTTCTTTCCATTGCATCTATGGGAATAACCACACATTTTGGGACTCCTCTATAACTTTGCCTCCCTCCCTGCACAAAACATTGCTAAACTTTGCAGAATCAATCTAACGGGCCATATACTTTTTTTTTGTTGTAATGCTTTTTGAGGATTCGTCCGGGGGACGAAGTTATAAGGCACCCAAACATGCTCTTTCTATGGGTTGAGCAACTTAACCGTAACTACAGGGCTTTTACTGCAGATCTTGTAATATTTACTGAAAGATATTTTTTACGCTGCAGTTAAGGTGATCAGATTTAAAGCAACAAAATCCTTGAACAGCAGAGGATGTGGGATGTCATGAACATCTTAAATCATCATGCTCCCATTGATGTCCCCCATAATGCCATTGTGTATGTCACTGTGAATCCCTTATCTTATAAGTTGTATGTGCTCATGGGCTTTTAAAGGGGAGTGTGTTGAGTTAATTTGATCATGACTTCCCAATTCCGCTGATTTTCAAGGGTTTTGTTGCTTTAAATCTTATCACATTAACTGCACCTTAACTAATGAATTTTCAATAAACGTCAAGGGTTTTGCTATACCATTGTTTTTTAATGCCACTAGCCATTGCCTTTGACCACGCCCTTTGGCCGAGTCCTCTGTACATGTTCCACCAATAGGTTTGTTTTGTGGCCACTGTACAGGTTCCACCTCTAGATTTCCTTCGGGCCCACTAACCAAGGCCTTCATCCCTGGCTAGTGAGCACGTCCTTCGGCCATGCCCATTGTATCTTTTAAAATACTATTTCCTTGCTCACTGGCCTGGCCTTTGGTCATGACCATTCAACACAACCTTAGGCTGTGGCCCCTGTATATGTTCCACCAATAACTTTCTTTGTGGCCCACTATGCATGGCTTTCGGTCATGGCTACTGTACATGTTGCACTAAGAAGTTTATTTTGGTCCCACTAGACATGTCCTTCGAGTGTGGCCACTGTACATGTTCCACCAAGAAGTTTCTTTGGGTCCCACTAGCCATGGCCTCTGGCCATGGCCACTGTTCATGTTCCACTTATAGGTTTCCCTCTGGCCTTTGGCCCTGGCCCGTGAGCATGGCCTTTCACCATACCCACTATACCTTTTAAAACACTATCTTTCTTTGAACAAGTCTTCCTTTTGTTAGCTATTTTGCATTCCCAGGATTGTTCAGTGGTTATAACACGGCAATAACCGCGATACCACTCGAAAATACAAATGTCTTCTCTGTCCTCACAGGCACTCCTCATGTGCCTCATTCTCATTCCCAAGTTCTCCCCTCTTTCCCCAGCCATATTTTAGCTCCATGGTCCCCTCCCTTTACTCCCTCTCTGTCTTTGTTTCATGTGACGCATTTTAGTTTCCAAGTACATCTTCCATTGATATCGTGGTTATCTCATGAGATGACCACATTATTCCCTCGATAAGCCGTAAATCTTTTTCTGTAACTTGGTCCCGAGATCCCCACAACTCTTCAACCTCACATGGTGGTCTCTCCTCCCCTTCCCACCTCTAGCCTAATGCTTTGTTTATCCTTTTTCCCCCTCCAAAAAGCTTTCTCAGCACTTGAATTTTTAGGCTAACCCCATGCTCATCTCTCGCATCAAGCAAAAAAAATGCAGATTTCATTTCTGAAAAGCTCTGTTGCAATGCACCATGGGAAAAACCGCTATAATTTGGGAGATGTACACCCCCTTCCCAGTCAAATATTTGAAAAACTACTGCATGGAATAAACCCAGATCCCTACTGGAAAATGAGTCAACGCTTCATGCCCAAGTTGTTTCTTATTTGGTCTAATTCCGTTCAGCTTTTTTGTCCCTGATGATCTGTGCAGAAATCGTCACTTTTTCTCTATGAAGACATTTATGGAATTTTGCTGAAAACAGCATTTTTTGATTTCTTAAAACCCGTTAAATATTTTAACAAATGTTAACCAAAGTTTCGAGTGGTGTCAGGGGTGGAGGCTCATGACGCCCGGGATAAACTTTTGGTTTGCAAAATATCTGCAAGTCTGTACTGCAAGTCAATAGTTATTAGAAATTTGATTTCATTTGGCACTAGCTACACACCGTAAATACGACCACCACACTATTGCATATATATATACATATCTAGGGAACAATTGGCATTTTATGGGAATTAAGGTCTCTATGAACCAATGTAGAGGCTGTGCACATCTCCACAGTTCAGCCATTCCCATATACTCACACACTGCATACAGCCATTCAAAATAAATGAAGATATTGTGGAGGACAGTAAACAGAAATGTTTTACAAGTGTATTGAGCTGCAGTGAAGTGAAAGGCCAAAATCTAAACTGCACTTGGAATGGTAAAGATGGCTATTGCCATAAGTGTGGGGTTGGGCTAGGGGCGTGGGGTTTGTAATCAGATACAAACCTAGGTTGTCCCATCTCCCATTGCTGGTGTGAGCATTAAGAGCTCAGGAATGCAGCATTCATAAAACATTGTGGGGTAGAGAGAGCTGAATGGGGAAGGATGTTTTCTACCCGTTCCACTTTATGGGAAAGGGGACAGAGAAAATGCTGTGCCACATGTTAAAATGGGGAGAGACAACTAAGGTTGTGAGGAGAAAAGGGGTGAACATGGAACAGTGGAAAGGAATTTAGTGGAAAGATGCCCCTTTGGTGTAAGAATAAAAGGAATGATAATGTAGGCAATAAAAAAATACAATAGGTGTAGCTTAGGGAAAGGATTGTATAAAAACATGAAAGGGAAATCGAATAGAAACAAAATAAGAAAGAATAGATGAAAGAATTAGTCTGGCAAAATTATGAAATGTGTGGACTCAACAACAGATTGGGTGAGGCAATTAATATGGAAAACAAGGTAAACAATCTGATTAGGGCGGTGGCTGGTGGTCTAACTGGTGACAACACTGATTTGCTTTAACTCTGGCAATCCAACTATGGCAACTAAGGATCATTAAACAATCTCATAGAGCCAGCCTACTCCCAACCCAGTCTTTTCTGTCTTTTGTGCACTTATACCACAAGCTAACCCCTCCCCCTCCAGCCACCTTTCTAGAACAGACCGTTTGCCATTTGTCCATGTTAATTACCTCATCCATCTGTTATTGAGCCCTTACATTTCATCCTTTTGCCACACTCTTTTATCAATTTCTTCTCATTTTGTTTCTGTTCTTGTCACCTCCTCCAACACTTGTTTTATTATATAATATATATTACAGTGACCTTTTTAAATGCTAGTTTCTTCAGTCAAGTACAAGCTGAACATGGTGGGGCTTAGAAAATACAATCACCTATCTTTCAACAGCTAGGAAAGGAAAAGTGCACAGGCACTTTGTGCAAACAGCTGTTGGTATGCACATCTGTATATGCTCACCTTTAAAGTATTCACTAAAAGTGGTCACTAGTCTCCAAACCTTAAGCGTATTAAAAGTTAATAAACAGTCAAAACATATGATAAGAGATTTTTATGTTCCTTCTGATACTGAACTGTCTTTCATTTAATCGCTAACCATCACATTTAGAACCTTTAGCACAATATGGACCCAATAGTGGTTTAGTACATGATGGGACCTTGTGAAGTTGGATCACAGAAGGGTTTCTTAATAGTTAACCATGTCCTTGCTTCAATGCATCCTACTAGGAAAGTGAATATCAAATCTGCTGTTCACATCCTCATTAAATACATTATGAATATAAATAAGTACTTGTACTGGAGTCCCTGTACCACTGTATCCTTCTGGTAGAATGAAAGGTAGGATGTTCAGTGTACTCTACTCTATTTAATGTAATTGTGCTAATTGTTAATGAGGTGGGTCTCCCGTAGGACTGTGGCCTGCTTGCTTTCGGTTGCTGGAGGGTGTTTATAGTCTTACTTTGCTGAACATGGCTGCAAATGAAAATAGCATTCCAGGAATATTTGATTGGGAAGACACATTATCACGTGGGTTTTTCACTGTTTGCGAGAACCATAGCTGTTCGCATGTAGCTTACGTTACAAATAACCAAAAAACGAAAAATTAGCAAAATATTTTAGAAAAGTATAATATTGAAAATACATATCTACCTCATGTGAAACTCCTCACAATTTGTTCTCTTTGCTGATTGAAAAAATCATTCCTAAGGCCGTTTGTCAGTAGCAGAAATTAACATTGTTATACATCTTCTCATTACTTTAATAGTAGCACTTAGGTAGAGATTGAGGATCGATCACATTACCTTTTAAAGTAACGTAATCACGTGAGTAATAATAGCCACCTCAATTCCGCATGCATGCAAACCCATCTCATCCTTAATTACTCTTTTTGTTGCTTGATTATAATGTTTAACTGTTCCTCTCTAACGTGTACCCCCGTACGTTTATTCCTACTAAAACATTGTTGTAATGTGTTTTTTCTGTTTCTTGAAGCTTGGTTTGCTCTCAAATAACCCAAATAAATGAACATAAATCAAATATCTCCGGCCATGAAGGCCATTCACTTGAGCTTTCCCTTGCCATCCAATTCCTAAAATGTTTGTGATTTCACTCACACGTGAAGGTGTTTTCTTGCACTGCCTTTATGATCTTGTTTCTTTGAAATCCGTAAAATCTTTTTCAGAACCAGGGAGAAATTCTGTTGCTCTCTCCAGGATAGTGGCTGCATTGATAACCCTTACTGTGTATATATGTGTTCACATCTGGGTCACATACCCACATATTATAGTGTAGGCCTGTATTCTTCTAATGTAAGACTTTAATCTTCTAGTGCAGCCCTTTCTTCGTAGCCAGCCATAGAAAAGATAGGTTTGTGACAAATCGCTCAAAGCATTTACTGCTCCATCAATCTGGGTAGTGAATGGACCATGGACATTGTAGGATTTTACAAGCATGATGACAAAGGACTGTTCCTTTGCTATTGTCATGATAGGATATTTCTAGTAGTAATCAAAGGAGAGGTTTCAGGATCAGGACACCCAGATGTAAAGTCATTGAATTTCTGAGATAAGTCTTCACTAGAGAGAGAAAAACTCTGGTACTTAGTTTGGTTTAGTTTAGTTTAGTTTATTATTTGTAATGCGCTCCAGACCCGAGGGTATTCAGGCTCAAGGCATAAGGATATTCAAAGCTTGGTTACAACATGTGAAATACATTTGTGTGCAGGTGCCGATTGTCAGCGACAATGGAGTTCATCTAGTTTAATGTGGGCTAGAGCAATTTGTAAGCAAGAATGGGTTCCATCATCACACTAGCCTTACACCAAGGGACTTGAAAATCGTTTCAACCAAGCTTTTGGTGGTTATATACTGTTGATTCTGATAGAAAAGACAGAAGTCAGAGTGTAGGGTAGGAAGTTAGTAAAAAACATATAGAAGCAAAGCACACTCTGACAGGATTTGCCCACTTTTGCCATCTGAGAGACTGCAATTTGATTGCATTCATAAAACGTAGATGTTACTCAATATAATGAGTTCAGGCAACATTGTCAATATAGGTGCATGTTGGTTTGTGACTATGTTTCCCATTTCATATGATCAGAAAAAGGGCATATGACTATCTGAATTTTTGACTTGGTGATCTGCTTATTATAAGGATCCCAGGCTACGACATTATTGCCCAGCGAGTAGCCATGCAGTGAGGCCACTATTTTCTGGATTAAATTGCAAAGTTGGAATTTGACAGTAGAGAAGAATGATCTTAAATGATAATGTTACAATCCCGGTGTCGTCAAAATGCATTTTCTTCTGTTTGGTATTCAAGGTTCTCATGATCCTTTCCTTGTGTATCTAGAGCCAGTTCTAGACATGGGTTTTCATCACAAGGTGGTTTTGATGTCCACCCTACAATAGAATATTGTGCAAATCTTCAGAAATACCAAACCAGGATCCCTGTTTTATATATTTATTTTTGAAAGGGGATCGATTAATCAGCTAAGTGAAAATATGCATTTGTTTTACATTTAATCCAAACATATATTACGATGATGCTCATACATGTGGCCTCAGATCTCCATTGTTCTTTCCCTCATTGTGTATCTATGTAGTAGGAGGTGGTGATAGCTAATATAAGTAATGTGGATGTGTTTTGTTTTGTGAATCATTTTGTTAGTCATGCTTGGGGCAGCTTGCAGCAGAGTATGCTCTGGAGTGTGTGAGGTATTTTATTAGGTATGGGTGGAATTGGGTAATTGGAGAGGGGACATGGATATGAACAGTCTATTTCCTGTTGGAAAAGGAACCTGTTCCAGAACCATCCTGAGCTCCCCTTCATGCACTTAATTCGCTTTACCATAATTGTCCCCAATTTAGGCTGAGGGGTACATAGATGATCACTCTGGGAGTCCTTGAAAACAACATTCTTCTTATGACAGTTCTCTAAAAAAGGGTCATCAAACTCAAGGCCTTTAAATAAAAAACGTGTCTCACCAAGTCTCATCAGTTCAGTTGTTTATCCATGGGACATTTCAATGTTCCCATGGCCATCCTAACCAAACCAGGTACATAGTTGGCAGTGCAGCATAGGGAAATAAACAGCACAGAATTTTAACGAGGGAATGCCTGGTTTTAGCCGACACTTACATGGACGTCCTTGCCTATATTGCCGTCCAACTAATAATCTTAGTGCATCATGTGTGCCTCACAATATTGGCTGATACCTACTGATGCCATGAATATTACCGTGAACCTCTGGACTGTGCATGTTCCTGGCCTCAAGAACATCAAGCAGCCAAAAGCTCCTCACTTTTCCTCCTTGATCCTAGAACACCATCTTCATACAGAGAACTTCCTTCTTGTCTTTACCTTATTGTTTTATCTGGGGATGTGGTACCCAACTTGATTTCAGGTTCCCTAAGACTCTGCCACACTAAAATGGCCAGAGGGTTTCTAACATTTAGCTGCTCATCAGTGAGTCCTAACTGAGCGTCCAACTTGGCAGCGTCTAGAATCTCCTGCCCACCTTCGAATTCTAATACCTAGACAGTCTGCAAAGAACAGCAGCCACTTGAAGTCATTAGATACCACACATGAGGTGCCAGCTTTCTGTGGCAGTATACCTGTAAGAGAGGCTAGACTTTTCCCCAAACAACCAGATTAATCACCCTCTGGCATTTGGACATAAAGCTTCTTAGTTAATTGTATAGCCAAGTTCGCAAGTACAACAATGGATTAGAAATCTTTGGGGAGACCTTAGGAAGTCATTGCTTATGTTGCCAGAATGCAAACCCAACATAAGCATTCATCTAGCACTTTGATCGCCTGTGAAATGCAGCACTGCTCCTTGTGCATCAATGGAATGCAGGAAATAGACAGTGTTTTTGTACAGCTAACCCATTTCTCCTCTCACACACCCTACATTTGCAACTTGACGGATGGCACAGTTTCACTCCATACACCCACACAATATCAAAATCAAATTTCTTGCACCAATTGAATAACATAGGACTAAAGGACTTTCAGTTGCCAGAAGACACGGATACAAGGTTGAAGTTAGCAGTCACAATATACATCAGCTTTCTTGCAAATTAACCAATAGTTTGGCACACTACTCCTTTCTCCCAGTCACCCCCACCCTCCAGTCATCAATTAGATTTGACCCATCTGATCCGAAGGCAAGGTACAGGGAGTGGGAATACAGTAGCAAATCGTTTTGGCTTTGTATTAAAAGGTAGCATTTGACAAATAGACACAAAGAAAAAAATAGTTTGGGGTTTTTTATTTGAAAGGCAAATTCAGGAAAGAAACTCAGTGGGGAAATCGTTTTGGGCTTTTTAGTTGCATGCAAAGCAGGGCTTTGGGGAAATAATTTTGGGATTCAGGTAAATAAATGGGAAATTTTGTTTTGCACACTTTACATTCACTTAAATGTAAACATTTTAGAGTTACTTGTTTTGGGATAAGGGACACCCCCATTTGGTACAGAAGACAGGGGGTTCAGAAAGGTAGAGTCACCCAAGTATGTTATTGTCTATACCACTGGGCATGAACTTTGCTAGTTTCAAACTCTAACAACAGTCATAATGTGATTTTCTATATGGGAAGTCATTGATTTAACTTCAATTCAATGGGCTAATGTTTTACACAGCCCTCCTCCCCACACAATTTAATGAAAAGGATTAAGGCAGGCAGTTCTCAAACCAATTCAATTTAAATGGATTGGGTGTTTTTCTGTAGTGGAATTAATTTGAGTTGGATTTAGTCAAATGTGGTGAAGGTCTCCCCAATTCCACCACCCTTCCCGCTATACAAGATGGAGATTAATCCTAGTAGATCCCCCCACACTTTTGCTGGCATTCAGATTAATCTACGTACATGGGTGGCCTTGATTCTGGGGCATCCAGGGAAACAGCGGGGCTCCTCTGAGGACAGCACATATCTGGTCAAAGGCTTCAGTCAAGAGTAGTCCTCAGCACCCATACTTCCTCTGGCTCCTCAAATGGCAGGCCCAGCTAGCTTCTAGATTTCCCAGTCTCTGTCTCTGATGCAATGTTTAAGGCCCAGCAATAGTGGGAAAGTCAAGGGAAAAATGGAAATCTAAAGAAAGGTCCCAAGAGTCGAAGAAGTATCAGATAGTCCCTTTCATGCAGAAAACTGATCTCTTAAAGGGCTGGTGACACTCAATTATTATCAAAATTGCCACGCTACGGATTGACCAGTTCCCTCTCTCTCCCTCCTGCCAATACACCCACTGCCTGCTAATAGGACAAGGAGTTAGGGGGTGTGAATGATGAAGGCTGAGGTAGGAGAACATTTCACAAACTCAATATGACAAGTGGGTTTAACTTCTTCAATATCCTTAAAATCTAACAGCATGGCAGCTACACTAATTCTTTAGATAATTGCCAGCACATATATATTTTTGAGTTCAATATTTTATGGCGAGTCAGAAAATTCTAATCATATCTCGGCACGCCCTTCCTGGGGGGAGCTACTGTTTTTATTGATTTACTCCTGAGCCAAAATAGTCACTATTCTGCCCCTTCCTGATTTTAACCTTACTTCCATAACCTATCATCCCACCAACTTTCTATACTGCCGGAATTGTGGGAAGGCCAGAATCCTAATTGTCTTCATAACTTAAGTTGTATCCATCCCATAAAATTAGTTTTTAAATGGTACCAACAGGCTTTTATCCCCTTGAAAATGAGACTGGGATGAGTTCACTTGTAAATACAATGCACTTTTTATTCAAGAAAATATATTCAATGTTAGTCAATGCCTATGGCAAGGCATTCCATGTGTCCCTCTTTTTCACACCAGCACACACCAATTCTTATGTTGCATTTCTCAATCGTCACCTGATCCGAACACCTTCTTATCAGCAATCTGTTTAATACACAATGTTTGATCATCCATTAGTGGCTCTGAAGCCATTTATTGAGGTTGAGTTAGCCCTGAAAAAGACATTTCTGTTGGCCACTATTGCACATTTAATGGGGACACCTGACCTTGCAGGTCATTTCTACTGGCTGTGTTATCTGCAATCCCACAATTCTGATCTTATTCACTGCATATTCTTTATATGTATGACTAAAAAACAGAAAAATACTCCTGGAGGTCCACAGCCAAAGGTCTTGAGTTCACATTTTTAAAGGCACAGACATTTCAGATCAGTGCAGAAAACATCAGCTGCATCTAAACTTCAGATAATAAGGCTTTAAATTGGTAAGATGAGCTTACATGTAACATGTTAGCATTATATATGAGCCTTTGGTTTAAAATACAATCTATCTTTTCTACTGTATTAGAACAGAGGAAGATTCATTATTAATCTTATGCACAAAGATAGGCTATATTTAACATAGGAAACCAGTGTTGACTTCTACAAAAATGAAATAGGCCTTTCTCTTTACAGGCTGTGATTGTAGGTAATGAGAATTAAGTCTCTTTATTCCTGATAAACACAATCTGTCACTTGACTTTATTTCTTAAATTTCATCCTCCGTTTTATCTTCCAAATATGCAGTATTTCAAATGTATCATTTCTTTCCACGTGCATTGCTGCAGTTTGACATCTTTCAAGGTGCCTTTTCCCAGTTTACATAAAGTCAGCCTCTGCAGCCCCCATGTTACTTCCCATTCATTGGGCATATCCATTAGATTTAGGCTCTCAGGTAGATTCCCCTTCACTTGCACACTTGTTCATTTTAGTGGAGTTGGCTAGGCCCATTTCTTTCCATTTTACTAGGACGTATGTAAGAAATCACTGTTTTGTACTGGAATTTACATTTCAATGGAACTCCACATTAGCCGCTTCACTCTCACAATAGACTCTAGCATGGCCTCTCAACCTCTGTCACTCTGGGGGTCTCTTTTCACCCCACAAGTCCCCCACCAGGGTCTCTGACTAAGTTGACCCGTACAAAATAGCAAGGGAGAGTTGTTTTTTTTTTTTTTTTTTTTTTTTTTGCTTTGGCTTATTCCATGAATTTGCTCGTTGGAGCATGTCCGCTTTTTTCCTATCTTACGGGAGTGGCGCTCCGGTATGCACTGTAATTTTGGGGTTTGGTCCTGGAACCCTGCATTTATTGGAACTTCCTACCCCCAAACAGTGAAGGTAAGTAGTTTTGAGTTTGCAGAGAGTAAAGGAGAGGTTAAGTATTTTATACAGTACATCTTTCCCTGGTAAATAGGCACACAACTTGAAAAATGAAACAATATAACATAAAACATTGACATTTATTTCCTTTACATGAACATGTCAGCACATATTTATTTTTGCTGATTTTTATACCTGCTTTGTGAGTATAAATTCCTTTACTTCCTGCAAATGTGCAATATTCTCCATCTGGGTTTCCATCCATTCCTTTAATTCTTCAGATTGTTCATGCTCTCTACCCTCAATGGGTTCTGAAATCATTTGTAAAGTTTTTCTGGGGTGACAACTCTTCAAAGGATTGATATGGACTGTGAAGAACCCATGGTGGCAACAAGTAAGACAGACACAAGTGATAACAGTTCAAGGGTGATTATTGAACAATGAATGGTGTATGCAGGTTGGAAGGGCACCTAATCTAAACCTAAATCTAAGATGGGAGCAATTGTGAACCGTCTAATGAAAAATAAGGCAGTCCTACTGGTGTTGTGTCAAACAAAAGAGCCTACACTAATAAAACCATTGTCAAACCTTACAAGTAATCAAAATGGGATACTTCTCAAGAAAAAAACAAATTGTTCTCAAATAATACATCAGGATGCGGTAGCCTGGGTCTCCCGTCCCCATGTTTCAAGCATGGGGCAAATTGGGATCTCGGAGCACAGTACAGTCTCGGGCTTCTCCATCACGAGATGACAGTTCCAACGGCAGCTCTCAGGACCATCAATGGACATGTCTTGTTTCCCTTGATATTCTCTTGCCTTCGAGGGCCTGGTGTGTTCAAATTAGAACAAAAAACAAGTTCCTTCAACAAAATGAAAGTTTGTTTCTTGATTTCGCTTAGGGTGATGATTCTTCACCTCTCGGTCCCCCTCTTCTTGGTGCTGACAGCTATTCCTTGTGATTTTAGGTGATCAGTTTTCACCTCTTGGATCTCCCTCTTCTGAGCTAGGATCCGAAAAAAGTTCCTGCCACTATCAAGGCCTTTGGGGTTGTGGTTTCCTGATCCCACAGGCCTGATACGTTTTTAAAAAACAAACACAAAGTTCTGTTCTATGCACTGACACGCTTACCTGAGTCTCTGCAGGAGCAATGGAGTCCCCCGGTTCCTTCTCTGGTTCTACACCACCCTTCAGTGAGTGGGAAGTCTGACCTGCCAAAAGAGTGAATTGTTAGGGGTGAACTCCATGGGAGAGCAACCCTGCTTCCCGCTCCCCAACCCACCTAGATATCTAAGCACCCTGGTGACTGTCTCACCTGTGTGTTTACCTTGGTGCGCCCTCCATCCTGCAGTGGCGCTATTTCTTGGGAGTTGGTTTGGAGTTGCTGTTGAATGCACTGCTTTAGCTCCAAGGGTTCGTGTTACCCAGTTTCTGCACTGGGACTTCAGTTCAGGTAAGTTCACAGGTAAATTCTGGTAAGCAGAGCCTCAATGTTCATAACTGCCCAGTTACCTCACTGGGCAAATCTGGTGTTTCCGTTCTGCCGTGGTGCTATGTGCCAGTTCACAGCACTGGACTGCAGCAACAGTGGTGAGCGGAGATGGCAAAAGAATACTAATGTCTTTTCTCTTTCTTTGACGGATACCCGAGGCGGGCCGTAGGTGCGCGAAATGAAGAACAGCGGTTTCTGTGGCCATTGATGTTCAAGGTAAGTGTAAATGTTCTGCTTTAGAGCATGCGGAGTGGCGATTTGCAGGCGCGTGTAACTCACTGTGAGCTAACTGTTTTATTTCTCTCCTTCTTCTCGTTGCAGGGTTAATGAAGCGAGCGCTGACTCCGGTCGTCAGATGGAATCGAATCGGGAAGGCTGAAGACTGAGAACCAGGTGGCGGTAAGCATGTGCTCTTGAGCTTACAGGAAGCACAGAAAGCACGGGCTGCTCTTCGGGTGTGGCTTTTATAGGAAGCCACGCCCAAACACTAAAATGCCTTGGAACTTCCTGGATGCCAGGATGTCCCTCAATGTCCATATTGGAGTGGCAGGAAGTGATGTAATTACCAGGAAACAATTATGCAGTTACCCTAAGAGATAGGAGGGTTTACTCTGAGTGACTGCTGTGAGTGTCTCGAATGCCAGGCTTTTACCCACTTGGCCCCTACTTGATCTCCCCACCTGCCTGCACTTGCCCCAAAAGGGGGTAAAGCTTTAAAGGAGACCCCCTGGCTAGTAATCATGACATGCACACCTTGGGTGATGGCTTCACTCTTGGGTCCCCCTCTCCTGGACGCTGACCCCTCAGAACACTTTTGGGTGATGCTTTCACACCTGGATCTCCCTCGGCTGGGCTCGGATCCCAAATGACAATCGTGATAGTTTAATTCTTCTGTTTTATAGTGTCTCTTGGTTTCTCCCTTGTTCGGGCTCGGACTCCAAATGACAAGTGGGACACTGCACTTCTCCTTGTCTTACTTCAAAGGGGGTAAAGGTTTAAAGGAGACCCCCTGGCTAGTAATCATGACAGTTCTAACCCTCTAGGCACCCCTCAGTGGTGTGTTCCCAGGCCCAGGTTTAGTGGGATTATCTTGGTGGAAATTATGTACCAACCGAGAAGCATGAATGTTAGTACTAGGTTCCCATGATAGTCCTGTAGACCATATCCTTTCCAGTCTACCAGCTACTATTGGACCTTTCTTACTTCTTTGGAATCTAGAATGCCTTTGACCTCGAATTCTGGTTCGTCACTATCTATTGCTATTGGACCAGAGCTTTTGGTAACTGAGTTCCTGGATGTACCGACTTCAGTAATGATACATGGAATACCGGGTGAATTTGCATGTGTTGCGGTAAGGTTAACTTCATGGCCACTGGGGAGATTACGGACTCTTTAGTGAATGGACCCAGATATTTGGGATGACATTTATTTGGCCCTACTAATGAGATCTATTTTGATGTTAACCACACGGAATCCCCTACTTGATAACTTGGGGCCTGTTTTCGATGGTAATCGGCATACTTCTTCTGTGTTTCTTTGGCTGTTTGTAAGTGTTTAGTTGCATCCTTAGTGGCTTGCGTAATACGTTCATTCATGGTTTTAACTGCAGGGATTTCAATTGCTTCTGGTGGGTCATAGACGGATGTCCGCGGGTTTCGTCCAAATAATGTGCAGAAAGGAGTTTGTTGCATTATTATATGCATATTCCGACATCCATTTCCACCCAGTTACGATCCGTTTGGTGTAGGAGACAGCAAAGATATTGTTCCATGGTTTGGTTTGTGCGTTCTGTTTGTCTGTCATGTTTGCGGGCAATGGCTAGTGGACAGACGGACTTCTACTCCAGCCAGAGAGCAACATTTTTTCCAGAACTGCTATACAAATTGACTTCCCCTATCTGAGATAATTATAGATGAAAATCCATGTAGTTTCACGATGCGGTCTAGGAAGACCTGAGCTAATTGTTGAGCCAACGGAAGTCCTATTAAAGCGATGAAACTGGCCATTTTAGAGAAAAGATCAACCACTACTAAAATTGTAGTATAGCCTGAACTGGATGGTAAATCGGTGACAAAGTCCATTGATATGGTGTACCATGGAGCGGGTGGTATTTCTAAGGGTTGAAGTAATCCAGCTGGTTTCCGCCGTGATGTTTTATTTTGAGCGCAATACCACATGTATTAACGAACTCTGAGGTGTCTTTTCGCCAAGTTGGCCACCAATAGAATCTTCCGATTTTCTTGAGTGTCTTAACTACGCTGGGATGACATTCTAGAGGTGAATTGTGGTAACTCATAAGCAGTCTCTCCTGCAGAGCATGCGTCGGAAGGTATAGACGTTTCTGATAGAATGGGAGGCTGTCCTGAATGGTCATTGTGATCCTTTATTGTCCCATGTTCTCAACTCTTCCGTGGACAGTTCTCGTCTAATGTCATCTTTAAGAGTGTCCATCGGGGAAGAGTTATTCCCGCAGAGGCCCAATATTTTATCTCCTGGGATGATGTCTACTGGATCGGGTTGTTTAAAAGCTTCTTCACCTTTGCCTATACGTGAAAGAGCATCAGCTTTACCGTTTTTAACTCCGGACCAATAGGTCACTACAAAGTCATATTCCATCAGGAACAGAGCCCAGCGGAGTTGTCGGGATGACTGGGCCTTGGCTGATGTTAGGTATTGTAGATTTCAATGGTCTGTTATGATCGTAATGGTATGCTTGGCTCCTAGCAAGTAGTGTCTCCACTCTTGGAGAGCATTTTTGATTGCCACTAACTCCTTTTCTGTTATTGCGTAGTTTAGTTCTGCTGGAGAGAATTTCCTCGACCAAAAGGCCACCGGATGCAAATGTCCTGTGTTTGGATTTTTCTGGAAAAGGACCGCTCCCATGGCTACACTTCAGGTATCTGTTTCTACGATGTAAGGAAGATCTGGCTGAGGATGTTGAAGCACTGGAGCTGCGGTGAACTTGCCCTTCAAGGCCCGGAATGCTTCTTCAGCTGCAGTGGTCCGTTCAAACTTTCAGTTTTTGCATAGTAAAGATGTAATCGGGTGCACCAGATGCGAAAAAACAGGTATAAAGGGCCGATAAAAGTTTGCAAAACCGAGAAAGCTTTGTACTCCCTTGAGTGATGAAGGGGATGGCAAATTAAGAATAGTATCTACTTTTCGGATGTCCATTTTTATGCCTTGAGAGGACAAGATGTATCCTAAAAATTCCACTTCAGAAAAATTGAAAAAATGTTTTTCTAGTTTAGCGTATAGGTGGTTCTCACGCAACTTGCGGAGAACTGCCCGCACATGTGACACGTGTTCCTGGATATTTGCAGAGTAAATAAGGATATGTCAATGTAAACAATCGCACATATGTCAAGTAATTCCCGCAGTACATCATTCATGAAGGGTTGAAATGCAGCAGGAGCATTGCAAAGTCGAAATGGCATTACTTGATATTCATACAAGCCATATCTGGTGCGAAACGCCGTCTTCCATTTGTCCCCCTTTTTGACACGCACAAGGTGATAGGCCCCTCGTAGGTCTAATTTGGTGAAGACTTGTGCTTGCCGTACTTGATCCAGCAACACCGGGATTAATGGTAGTGGATATTTGTTTTTCACTGTAATCTGGTTTAAGGCTCTGTAGTCGATACATGTTCTGAGATCCCCTCCTGATTTTGAGGGACGGATGAATCCATTTGCAAGATATTGTTCCAGGAATTGCTTTAGATGAGCGTTTTCCCCTTCCGTTAAAGCATATATACGACTACACAGTACTTGCGCCGCAGGTATTAGGTCGATTTGGCAGTCGTATGAACAGTGCAAGGGTAGTGTGTTGGCTTGTTCCTTGGCAAATACATCATGAAACCCTTGATATTCAGCGAGCAAAACACCTGTTTCAGTTGACGTTGGCACCGAGTTCAGAGATGCGAGTAACGGGAGTACTGGAGCATAACAGCGATCACATTCACTTGAGAAGGTTAAAATTCTGATACGCCAGTTTATCAATGGGGTATGTGTCTCCAACCAGGGCATGCCGAGTATTAACTGGAACTGTGGAGCGGTTATGAGATCAAACGTGATTTCCTCTCTATGGCCATCTTGGCATATCAACGTAACCTCTGCTGTGCGTTCAACAACTGGACCGGAGAGTAGCTGTGTACCATCCACTGTGGTTACGTTATCTGCAGTGGTCTTGGCGCATACAGATAACCCCATCCTGCCAGCAATTCCCAAGTACATGTAGTTACTGATGGCTCCGCTATCTATGAAGGTTTCAACTGGATGCATCTTGGAAGGGTCTTGTGGACCGCTGATGACTACTGGTATCCCAAAGTGTGAGGTCAAATGAGGGTATTTCATGCTCGACAGGCCGACATCTAGATCTGCTGGGCGTAGGAGTTTTCCGACTCAACTGCCTCCTCTTTGCCCCATCCATGGCTCTAACTGTTTTCCTGGAGGGCTTGTTAGGGCAACTACAAAGGAAGTGACCAGATTGCCCGCAGTACAAACATAATTGTTCTTGGCGTCTTCTGTCTCGTTCCGCCTTTGTCAGTGGGCCCCGTACTACACCCAATTGCATGGGCTCGGCATGTGTGTCAGTGGACTGATGTGCGAGCATCTCCTTAGGTCGCATATAAAATGCTCTATTTTCAGAACAGGTGCGATCAGTCTTACGGTTTTGTAGCCGATGATCAAGCTGGATGGCTAAATCTGTGTAATCCACACCATTATCCGGAGGATTTACAACCTGTGTTAGCATGTCCTTAAGCTCTCCCCGTCGACCTCTATAAAACAGCGTGGTTTGTTTTTCTTCTGGCCAATTTGCTTCTGCCACTAGGCGATTGAATGTAGCCAAATAGGCCAGGAGGTCTTGACTGCCTTGCCTGAGGGACAAGAGTTTGTCGTCTAAAGCTTGTCTCAGTGTGCAACGAGCGAAGAGATTTTCGAATTCATGTTGGAAACCTGCAACATCATGCAGTAATAGGTTGTCTATGTTTACCAGAGGAACCGAGCAGTCTGCTGCATGTGCCCCTAGGTACAATAATACAAAGGCCACTTTTGACTGATCGTAGGAAATAAACCAGGTTTGCACAAGAAATGTAAACTGCACTGATTCAGAAAGGTCCCAAACCTTTTAGAGTCTCCTAAGAATCTCTCTGGTGGTGCTAGTGATACATTTCCCAGGATAACCACCTGTACAGGGGTAACGGGTGAGGGCTGTGGTGTCGGTGCAGAAGTAGCTCCACTAGGTAAGGGGGGCATCCCTGCTTGTATTTGCAGTAGCTGTGGGCCTATTTCATCGGTTTTGTCCCTGTTCGCCACCAGCTCACGCCACATGGACCTCTGCTCTCAATTCCCCCAGTATCTGTGATAACTGAGAGTAGTTTAAGGATGGCTTTGTGTTCTGTGATGCTTAACTGAGTCTCTGCAGGAGCAATGGGGTCCTTCGGTTCCTTCTCTGGTTCTACACCACCCTTCCTCTTAGTGGGAAGTCTGACCTGCCAAAAGAGCGATTTGTTAGGAGTGAACTCCAAGGGATAGCAACCCTCCTTCCCTCTCCCCAACCCATATAGACATCTAAGCACCCTGGTGCATATCTCACCTGTGTGTTTAATTTGGTGCACCGTCAATCCTGCTCATGCAGGGGCACTATTTCTTGGGAGTTGCTTTGGAGTTGCTGTTGAATGCACTGCTTTAGCTCCAAGGGTTTGTGTTACCCAGTTTCTGCACTGGGACCTAATTTCAGGTACGTTCGCAGGTAAGTTCTGGTAAGTAGAGTCTCAATGGGCGAATCTGGTGTTTCCGTTCTGCCATGGTGCTATGTGCCAGTTCACAGCACTGGACTGCAGCAACAGTGGTGAGCAGAAATGGCGAAAGAATACTAATGTCTTTTCTCTTTCTTTGCCGGATACCCGAGGCGGGCCGTAGGTGCGCGCAATGAAGAACAGCGGTTTCTGCGGCCAATGATGTTCGAGGTAAGTGTAAATGTTTTGCTTTAGAGCATGCATCATGGCGATTTTCAGGCATGTGTAACTCACTGTGAGCTAACTGTTTTATTTCTCTCCTTCTCGTTGCAGGGTCAATGAAGCGAGCGCTGACTCCTGTCATCGGATGGAATTGAATTGGGAAGGCTGAAGACTGAGAACCAGGCGTCGGTAAGCATGTGCTCATGAGTTTACAGGAAGCACACGGAGCACGGGCTGCTCTTCGGGTATGGCTTTTATAGGCAGCCACGCCCAAAAACTAGAATGCCTTGTAACTTCCTGGATGCCAGGATGTCCCTCAATGTCTATATTGGAGTGGCAGGAAGTGATGTAAATACCAGGAAACAAGTATGCAGTTACCCTAAGAGATAGGAGTGTTTTACTCTGAGAGACTGCTGTGAGTGTCTTGAATGCCAGGCTTTTACCCACTTGGCCCCTACCTGATCTCCCCACCTGCCTGCACTTGCCCCAAAAGGGGGTAAAGCTTTAAAGGAGACCTCCTGGCTAGTAATCATGACATGCACACCTTGGGTGATGGCTTCACCCTTGGGTCCCCCTCTCCTGGACGCCGACCCCTCATAACACTTTTGGGTGATGCTTTCACACCTGGATCTCCCTCGGCTGGGCTCGGATCCCAAATGACAATCGTGATAGTTTAATTCTCCTGTCTTATAGTGTCTCTTGGTTTCTCCCTTGTTCGGGCTTGGACTCCAAATGACAAGCGGGACAGTGCACTTCTCCTTGTCTTACTTCACAGTGCATAGGTCAAAGGCTTTCGACTGTATGGTGCTTCTGCTGAACCTAATGTATGATGACTTTGACCTATCTTGGCTGCTCTCCTATGGCCTTCTGGTATCTGTAGTTTTCTACCTTTGGGAAATCGCCCAGAGTTTCTCGAGTGAGCACCCACGTGGTGCTGGACTCCTCTGCAGCTGGCTTTCACCCTTCAAAATTGTGACAGTTTTTTGTCACTCGAAGTTCAAATAGCTGCTTGTTACTCTCAGTTTATCTTCCTTTATCCATTCAACCAATACTTAAAACCTTCAGCAGTTGCAAACATAGACCGGATATTTGTTTGTATATCAACTCACCGGTTGTGTTTGGACGCTTGCATCAGCAACTGCCTTTTCCAAGGTTCTGTGATCATTGCCATCTACTCTGCTCCTCCCCAGCTCTGCTGTTCACCCCTGAGGGGAGCCATCTTTCTCTTGGCACTTCCGACAGGGATACATGGATCCTTGTTTGCCAGTAGTTTTGGAAAATTGGCATGTTGCAACCAACAGGGAAGTTTTGCCTATTCTTCTTTTGCTGGTTTAACTTGTCAACCAATTTCCTGGCCCTCCAGTCTTGCTCACCTATTCCCCTTCAGCTTCATGAAAACTGTTCAGTTCTGTGCCCAGCCTTGCACCATCAATGCTAGGGAGAGTGGTAGGGATCCTCTGATGGACTCAGCCTTGCAGCCTCGCTCCATGTCTCCCCAGAGCAACTGCCTTCCTTCTCTCTGCAACCCCCTTTCATACACCTGGACGTTATAAAGTGGCTTCAGGTATTTTGGCTGGGTTGGGTCTGCCTGACCTTGCCTGGCCTCATTAATGGGACAGTCAATAGTTAATGGATGGTAGTCTGTCCTCCTTGTCTCAGTGGGCTTTTTCTTGGCAAACCTCATCCCTCTAGACAATCTCTTACTCTTCTCTGTCATTTTCAAAATGTTGGAGGGGGAGTTGAGAGAAAAAGAATAACCTTTGCAATTATATAAAGGAGTTTCAGAGAGAAAATGAGGATAGAGAGAAATGTATTTTGGGTGACTCAATAATGAGGATAGGGAGAAATATATTTTGGGTGAATCAATAAGTAAAGGGGATTATGGGAGTCGTAGTTTGTCCTGAAGGTTATGGACAAAGGGTTTTCACACATGTCATAAATAGAGGGATGTCTTGACAAATACTCTGGTTTTTGTAGTTCTTTCAAGTGGATAGAGGTGGCAGTGTTAAATGTTCTTCGAGTTCTAAACAAGGGTGGACTGAGTTGCTGCTAAGGGTTACGGAATGGTGTAATTTCCCTGGCTGGTTTACCCTTCCCCTTTTTAAGGTGACAAGCTGGGGTCTGATGGGAATTGTATGAAAACATTCCATGAACTCAGGGGGAAGGTAGGATTGATTGAGGCAAGGTGGGGGGGAGTACCCTGTTTTGACTTCAGGCATTTTCTCCCAGTACCCAAGAATCCCCTGTCCATGTGATCCTCCCTCACTCGTCCACACTCATGGTTGGGATCCTAGAGTGATGGCCCTGCCCTGGTCACCTGATCAAAGGATACAAAGGGGCTATCCATGAGAGTTCCCTTTCATTCCTCACAGAACCCATTTCTCTTCTGTATGTTCTCCTTTAGCGATGCAGATCTTATAGGAGACAGATGAGATGTTATCAACAATTTCAAAGGCACCGCGCTATGAGGGGTGGATCTTCTGTTCCTTGGTCTGGTTCCTTTGGAAATTGTACAGGTAGACCCTGTCTCCTACTTCATATTCCTTTTTGGTAGTTGGTAATTCAAAGTGGGCTTTCATTGCTTCGTCTGACTTTTCAAAATTGTCCTGAAAAAAGGCAAAAGCGTTCTGAAGGTTTATTTATTTTTATTTATATAGTTTATGATATGATAGTTTATTTATATAGTGCCTATACACAATGTTAGATAGGTGTTTCCTTAAATTCTCAATGTACTCAGGATAGGGACGCATTGTTCAGGGTCTACTCTGGCGTTATGTAGAGCAGATGCTGAGGTAGCACCATTTGTCATCCAGTCATGAGCTCAACTGGAGGTATTTTGGTTGCAGAAGATGGCGTGGACCTAATGGCCATTAGGACAAGTGGTTATGCCTCATTAGTGTTCTTGTACCGCTCAACTCCCCCCCTTGAGGCTTGTCGGTAGGCAATGTGGAGTTTTCTCTTTACCCCTAGTACCTCCCACATCTTGGATATCACCTCGCTGGTAAAATTACTTCCTCATCTTACTCAATCCTTTGGGGAAGATTGAAATGAGAGAAGATGTGGTTGATCATTACTGCGGCAGCTATGTCTGCCTTACAATTCAGGGGCGGAAGACATTCGACCCACTTGGTAAACAAGCATGTCACGGTCAACATGTACTTGAATCCTCTAGAGGAGTGAATTACTGGCCTGATGAGTTTGACTTGCAAATCCGACCAAGGCGGTGTCATTCTCCTTTTCTGTAGGGTAGTTCTGTGTGTGAGAGAACTTTGCTGAACTGAGCCCACACAAGACACCCTTTTAAGTAGATGTTGACGTCCCGGCCCATGTGTGGCCAATATGTGACATTGCGCAAGATTTCTAATGTTGTAAGAAACCCCCTTTGACCGGCAGTGGCCACGTCATGGACAATGATAAATAAAAATGGACCTCATTGGTGTGGTTGGAAAGATACTGCTAACAAAATATTTCCATACAAAACATGAATTTATTACAAAAAACAACAAATACCTATGCTGTTTACAATAATTCACATACATTTGACAGAATCAGTTTCACTCGACCATTCATACACATACTTACTGACACACATCCAATGTCGACTTAACAATACTCAGGGTTAACCCTTACATGCAACCCTTTTGTAAAACCACCCAAAAAAATCAATTCTTCATACCCATATAAACTAACAGTGTGTATTTCTGTTCAATAGCAACAAGAGCTTAAGACATACTCTACACTTGTTTCAGTTGGCATATAGGGCTTTCTAATTCAGCCTATTGCTATACTGACCTTCTTCATGACATTGGCAGGGCATAGATGTCGCCTCACCCTTGCAACATAATTCGGTGGAAGATGTCTTCCAACAATCACTCTCCAATTTCAACTTATTGTGGTAGTGCAAACTATGGACCTAATTCTCAGTGCTCCAATGGTGCAATTGCAGAGAAGCTTCTAATAGTGCAGTATAGGTTGCTGACGTGTTTCTTGGTGTGAACCATCCCAGTTGGCCATTTCACTGATTTAACAGTCGTGCATTCGATGTGAACCAAAAATTCATAAACTCCACATTCTTGCAGAGTTGTAGCCTCTAGTAGCGACCACCAATGTGTCAAGTCATCCCCAATGGCTGATGGTGCCTGCTGCTAATAATTCTTTCACACAGTGTCCAGTAGGCAGTCAGCCCTGTGTACTCCTCTCTACTGTGGTCTCCTAACCTGATGCATTCTGGGCATGATTTAACATAAGGTTCCGGAATGAGGTAGGTTCCACCCACTGGTCGCATCCAGATATGGATCTCTGTGGTTATAGGTTAAAGTTTCGACTCAAAAGGGTCCCCCCCAAACCCCTGATTTTTACCTATACTAAATCAAAAAAAAATATACATTTAAAAAAAAATCAATCCTTTTGTTTTCGGTCAAATGCACTCTCACCTTTGGCATTCGATCCTTTTGATTTCAAAACTTTAACTGGACACCGATCTCCGTATCAACAAACCCTCTTGGATTCAAAACATTTTGTAAAACTTCATCAACACCCGGAGATCCTCCTTCCTGATATAATCAGATTATATCAGAGGCAAATTCACACAGTTTTCAATATGTATATAACATGTCCCAATCATTTGGTCCTCTTTTGTGCAGTTTTCAGATATGCATCTGTGGTTCATTTACTCCAATGGGCAGTTGAGGGTTGTATATTTGCATGGCTTTGGGACTGGGTGACAGCAGTGACCTGTATAGCCCAGAACAGGGATTCGGTTTCTATGAGATCCTGTGAATGGCTCTGGTTTTGGCAAACTGGCCAGCCAAGTCATTTCTAGTGTTGTCTGGACGCTCTATTTTGGAGTGATCTCTGATATTTTTCCAATGAATAGGCATCTCATTAGAGGTTACCAGATCATCAATTGATGATATTACTTTCCAATGCTTTAGCGGTTTATTGTTTTCACACAGCATGCCTTGATTTTTCCAGTTAATCAGGTGTTCTACAAACCCATTCCTGACATAATCAGAGTCAGCAATTATGACCAGTTGTTTGAGTTTGTGGTGTGCTGCATTGAGGATGGCTTGATGTACCGCCATCAACTCTGCCACCTGACTACTTTGGTGACCTATTTTGTACCCAGCAGCAGGCTCTGGGGCATCATTCACCCAGGCATTCCCCATGCCGGCCACTAGCTATTTATCCCCGTGATTTTCAACATGGTAGGTGCACCCATCATAAACTGTGGGTATCCCAACGTGTCTTCCTCATAGACTTTTTGCAGGAAAGTAAGGTATGCCTCCCTATTGTCATTGGTCCTTAGACTTTCATCCTCAAGACAGTTTTCTTGAGCACAGTCATGCAAGTCAGTCAATACTTGCGCTTGAGGGCTCTTCTTGTTTTCGTCATATCTGACCACCATAGGAAAGCCTTGCATGGACAGAATCCAGGAAGTAATTTTAGAATTACTCACATTCCCTGTTTCCTTCGGTAACTTTGTAAGAATTGCAAGGGTTGGTGATGAGTCTCCACAATGATGTGCTCCTCCTGGATGAATGGTTGGTAATTCCTCAATGCACACAAGGTTGCCAGGAGTGCATTTTCACAATCATTGCATTTTTCCTCCACAGGGGACAAAGTCTTGCTCGCATATGGGATTACTTTGTTGACTATGTCGTGCTTTTGGTGTAACACTACTGTTACACAAGTAACTTAGAACCCCCATCTCCAAGAATAATTCCTTGTCCTTTATGGGGTAAGCCAAACCAGGGGCTTGGGAAATGCTTCTCTTTAGTTGTTTTACTGCATCGGATTGTTCTGGACCCCACTCCTACTTGACCCAAGCCTTTGAGAAATGGACCAAGGGTCGGGTGACCTCTGCATAGTCTTCAATTAACTTTCTACTATAATTAGTTAGTCCAAGAAGGCGTCTTAGTTCTCAAAGAGTACTAGGGTCTTTCAATTTCAATAATGCTTCCACCTTTTTTCTCCTGGGGCCTGAGACTCTCTGGGTGATATTGGGTCCTAATAAGTGCACGCTGGTGTTACACCACTGTGCCTTCTGTAAGGAAAGATTTTCTCTGGCTTTCTGCAACTGGGTCAAGAGATAGCGTATTTCTGCTGTATGTTCCTACACAGTTGAGCTCTTGATTAAGACATCATCTACATAGGCCAGGTTTCCCCTTTTGTCGAAATCGGGCATGGCCTTATGTAGGAAGATGTTAAATAAGTTGCAAGAGTTTATATATCCAAAATGGGTTTGGGTCGACATGCATTGCTGCCCACCAAAGGTAAAGAAAAGTTTTTACTGGTCTTTCCTACTCACAGGTACTGTCCAGTAACCATTGGTCAGGCCAAAGGTGGTACACGCCTTGGACCCTTTGATCTGGGCAAGTCCCTGATCGACGTAGGGAAGGAGGCATCTTGACAAGTGGACACATCTATTTTACTCCCTTAGGTCTTCTCAAATTCTCCATTGGCCTTTGGGTTTTACTATCCCCTTAAAGGTAAAGTGGATTGGATGAATTACCCATAGGATTCTAAGTTTTTAATAATCTCTGTGAGTGACTCATTGGACGCGAGAGGTAACAGGTATTGCTTCACAAATACTGGAGCCACTGTGGGGTCTGAATCGATTTCGAATGTCACTGCCTAACTAAAAAGTTGGAGGGGACATCTCTTACAATCCCACAATTATGTTCTATGCTTTTATCACCAATGGAAATACAACTGAGCAGGCAATGTTTGAAATTGTGATTTTCCATGCCCATTTCCCACTCATAAATCAATTTTACTGTGGGAATGGTCTGATCTTTTGGGAGTTTCATTAATAATGCTTCGCTGATGAAGCTTCTTCGGTTATTTAGACCTACTCTGGCGAGAACAGGCTCCTCTGCCTCATTTACTTGAATGGGGAAAACAGCTGTTCACCTTTTATCTGGATGTCGGTCAAACTTTGAGCTGGTTTTTCATTCTCTCTTGTCATGGGATTGTGGTTTTCCTCAGATTGTGGATTGGTGTAAAACTTCACAGTATTTCCCTCCAGGGTGGAATGCCACTTAAATCTGGGAGGGAGGTTGATTTTCAAGAATGGAGAAGGGTTCCCATCACCAGTTTGTTCTCCTACAGAGATGATGGTGATTTCTGGTACTTGATTGCTCCTAAAAATGAATTCTATATTGTTGGAGCGCTGCTCAGTCATGTGGCATGTGCCATTCAAACTCACATAATTTGTGGTCTGTTTTAATTTAATTGGCCAGTTAGTCTGAGTCCAGAGGGCCATGTTCACACAATCAATCAGGGGTGAAAACCTCCGAAGATGGTCATTCCCCAAGAGACAAGTTGCTGCCCCCCTTTTCCTGGAGACAGTTACCCGAACCTTTTTGGGGAGAAAATACTGCACTGATTTCTGGGTCCTCACTGTGACATTGTTTTGGTTGAAGACCTTCTTGCATACTTACCCTGTCAATATCAGGGTCTCTCGGGACTCATTTTTCCTTGGGAGGGATCGCTCCTTCTTTGAAAACGAAGATTTTCTTCCCTGAATCCTTTGAAAGGGATAATGTGAACTTTTCCCACAAATTGGGTTGCCTTTGGCTTTCAATTTCTCCTACTGTGGAAACAGAAAAATAATATGAGGCCGGGAAGCCCAGAAAGAAACACACCAACACAGGTTACAAAGAACATACAAGTGCTTTATTTAAAAGCTACAACAGTTACCAAAGTCAATTGACAAACGGATAGCTATTCGGCTCTCAGAGTAACGTAACAAACTTCAACGAAGGTTCGATACATTAGTTAGAGAGACCGTACATTGGAATATTTAGGTCTTTTATACGCTTTATCCAGCTCTTGGTCAACCCTCTCACGGGTTAACCATTCTAGGAGTCGGCCTATGGGTTCCTTGCCAGGTCAATCCTATAATATATGCATTTTTGATTAGTTTCGCTGATATATTTGTACATTTACACATAGGTCAACATTAGGACAAGTTCGCGACCCCGACAAGTGGCCTGCAGGCATATTAATTATTCGTGTGTACGGAGGTCACAACGGCCAGAATTTTGCTCAGAATGTCATTCGGACTCCATTTTGATGTTCAGGGTGACTTCCATATAACAAGAGAACCTAAAATGGCGGCTTAATCCAAGATGGCGACTTACATTACTTTCTCTAAGGTCAAGACCTTGCCGTGGAGTTTGTTCCCATATGATGTTTAGACAACTTGGCCAAGGCCAATACACATACAAGCGTTGCGATAGGAGGCATAACATTGTTTCAATTCTGACACTACTTAACCTCAGTTCTTTAGGTTCCAGCTTTTCAGGGGTAGAAGATTCATGTTCAGGCTCAGAGGTTTCCAGGTGTTTTGTTCCGGTGGCAAAGGAAACTTCCTATAGGGCTTCACATGTCCCTTCCAACCGGATCCCCTCCTCTGGAATTGGTTGGTTGTCATAGATTTCTTCCTGTCATTGCTCCCACAGGGCGCCAGACCCGGCCGTTGTGTTATTCTGGCCAGCAGTTTCCAGTTGAGGGTTCTGCTGAGCCCTCAACATGCGACCCAGTACCTGAGTTTATTGATGAATTTGTCGGTCCAGTTGTGACATTGGAGGTCTGGATTCATACTTTTGCTGCTCCTGGAAAGGGTAGCTGTCCCTTATATCAGAGTATCTTGGTTATTGGGAATTTCCATGATATCCTTCCATCCTAGGTCTCCCTTCCCTGGGATTCCAGTATCAGAATCTATTGTACTGAAAGCAGGGAGAGAGAGGAGGATTTTTCTGGAAATTAAGGTTTGAAGGGTGTAATATTTCTTCCCTTCTGAGAGAAGTTCTGAGGGAAGTTTTGAGGGAATTTCCGGGGGTGGTGCGTACCTGGTCGTGCCCCTTCTTTCTGCACTGTGTGAGTGTAGACATACTCCCGGATGGGTCTGTTACCCTTGTATCTTGGACTGATGTAGGTGGCAGGGTCAGATGGTTTTCTGGTTTGGTATTCTGCCTGACTATGATGCAATTGAGCTGGATTCCTGGGTCTCCTCTGTCTCTCGTTCTGCTGATTGGTGGGAGGAGAATCTTTAGGTCCCCATCAACAAGTCCAAAGGGGGACCATTTTTAACCTCTGCTACCTTTGTAGTGGCTGGTGTGTGTCTTGTAAAAGTTTGTCAGGGCCTGATGTAACAGCCAATTATCCTGTCACATGTCAACAGAGGTAACCTCCTCCATCATTCTGGATTCCCATATTTCATGTTCTTGTTCTACCCATTCACCTTTAATAAATAATGTGGATAGGGGATGTTTCCTGGCCACATTGATTTCTATGGTGCACATTCTGAAATGTGTTCTGTACCTTATATACTCTCTATGCAAGGAAACAAATCTGAACCCTGGTCCTGCTTGGTTTCCACTAACATGACAACTCAGAATCAACACTGTTTTATCTATACACCACCTTTGAAACCAGGGTACAAGTCTGAATGGCACCTTCACAATGCAACACAACTTTCCATCCACTGTAATGCAATTACACCCAAACAAAGTCTGCTGCTACTGCACTGTCACAAGTGAAGACGCTCAACGAAACCCCAGTCACTAGCCCCCAGCTTTGTCACAATATATTAGCAGGATACACTCAACTCAGGGAATTCCTTTCCCCCCCAAGCAAGGTGGCGTGCACCCAACACGCTTATATAGATTCAACTTTAGTGAGACCTCCAACCCATCTCGCACCACCCCAACAAATACCCTCCATACTACCAATGAGCTAGTTACCAGGCTGGTGTATAGTAGGAACATGTATTTATTTAAGGTTTGACAAAGAAGAATATCAACCAAAGCATCAACCACAAATGCTGTGGCACTACACAATATAACAAAGGCAAATTGCTTGCACCAATTGACTAACATAGGTTTAAATTACTTTCAGTTGCTATAAGACACATGTAAAATTGTGAAGTTTGCAGTCAGAATGTCCATCAGATTTCTTGCAAATTAACCAATAGGAAAAATATAAACCACACAGTGATTGCTTTGTTTGGCACAATACTCCTTTCATTCAGCAACACCCACCCTCCGGGCATCAATTAGATATGACCCCCATGATCTGAAGGCAAGGTACAAGGAGTGGGAACACAGTATCAAATAATTGTGGCTTTTTCTTAAAAGGTAGGGTTTGACAAATAGACACAATCAAATACATTGTTTTGGGGTTTTATTCAAAAGGAAAAGTCAAAAAATGATCTCAATGGGGAAATTGTTTTGGGCGTTCTATTTGCATGAAATGCAGGGCTTTGGGAAAATTGTTTTGGGATGCTGGTAAATTAATGGGTAACATTATTTTGCAAACTTTACATTCACATGAATGTAAAGGTTTTAGGGTTACTTATTTTGGGATAAGCGATAACCCCCTTTGGTACAGAAGACAGGGGTTTCAGAAAGTTAGAGTCACCAAAGTACTTCATTGTCTATACGGGTTCTAAAACACTGTGCATGAACTTTGTTAGTTTCACACTCTAACAACACTTGATCTATTCTGCTGCCTCTGTGCAAGTGGGAACGAGCAGGTGCCTCTCCCCTGCATTTGCGGTCTCCAGGAGGAGCTGACAGTATCACCACTTCACCACCTTACCACAGGTAGGTCTGTGGGCTTCAACTGCACTGCGATCCAACTCGCAGTTAACATCAACAATTGCTCCTTTTTAAAGAATATCATCATTGCAGCAGATTTGTCTATTTGAAATCACTGCTGATGTTCCCTACCTTATCTGTGAGCCCCAGTTGCCCAGCAACTTCACATTACAGTGCAAAGTAAGGCCCAGTAAGATGGCCACCACATGGCACACTCTTTGAATTCAACTCTCAGACCCAGCTGATCCACTGTGATTGGCTATCCGACATTACTTGTAGCCAATAGCAGCTCTGGCAGGCAAAGCCGGCCCACCATCCTAAGGCTCACTGGGTAAGGCTGCTGTCTGAGCCTGGAGCCTCATTTCATCTATTCTGCTGCCTCTGTGCAAGTGGGATTGAGCAGGAGCCTCTCCCCTGAATTTGCGGTCTCCAGAAGAAGCTGATCGTATCACCGCCTCACCGCCTCACCACAGTTAAGTCAGTGAGCTTCAACTGCACTGCAATCCGACTCACCGTTATCATCCGAAATTTCTCCTTTTTAAAGAATATCATCATTGCCGCAGATTTGTCTATTTGAAATCAATGCTGAAGTTCCCTACCTTATCTGTTAGCCCCAGTTGCCCAGCAACCTTAACATTACAGTGCAAAGTAACTCCCAGTAAGATGGCCGCCACATGGAACACTCTTTGGATTTATCTCTCAGCCCCAACTGATCCACTGTGATTGGCTCTCTGATATTACTTATAGCCAAAAGCAGCACTGGCAGGGCAAATCCTGCCCACCATCCTAAGGCTCGCAGTGTAAAGCTCCTGTCTGGACCTGGAACCTCACTTCATCTATTCTGCTGCCTCTGTGCAAGTGGGATTGGGCAGGAGCCTCTCTCCTTCACTTGTGATCTCTAGGAGCAGCTGACCGCATCGCTGCCTCACCGCAGGTAAGCCTGTGGGCTTCAGCTGCACTGCGATCCGACTCAGAGTTATGGTCGGAAATTGCCCCTTTTTAAAGAATATCATAATTGCAGCGGATTTGTCTTTTTGAAATCACTGCCAATGTTCCCTACCTTATGTGTGATTCAAAGTTTCCCTGCAACCTTCACATTAAAGTGCATAGTAACTCCTAGTAGGATGGCAGCGACATAGAACACTGTTTGAATTGATCTCTCAGACCTATCTGATCCATTGTGATTGGCTCTCTGACATTACTTATAGTCAATAGCAGCACAGGCAGGTGATGCCAGCCCACCATCCTAGGGCTCACTGCGTAAGGCTCTTGTCTGAGCCTATCAGAGCTTTGCAGAGCTGCCATACCACTTCTGTCTCTAACCAGATCCAACAGCCTGAACAAACTTCTCCAGAGTAATCCGCGCCACTTCAATTAAGTCAGCGCTCCCCCACCACCAGCCTAATCCCCTCTCACATCAGCCGTACAATCTAGTCCATCCCGAAAAACCATGTTCCCATCCGGATGACTATGTGCATGTACAGAATTAATGTACAAACCCAAACTTCCCCTTGAGCTGATTACTCAACCTGAGCTCCCACCTCACGCAACTGGCCTCTTGACTATGATATGTCAGTCCTTGTTCTAAATGCACACTACTTCTATGTAGCTGCTGTATAACGAGACCTCCGTCCCCTGAACACCCCACGATTGAAGCAGTGCAGACCTTATAATTAGGCTAGAGCTAGGCCTGATTTCATGTATAGCTATCGTACTGAAAAAATGAGCAGAAATGTATATCACTATGTGCAATAACCCCAATAATAGATTGTTACTTGCCCTACATCAGGAAATACTTAAAGAAGATACGGCATGGCAGGAAAAAAAAGTATTGAGGTACTTTTCAAAGAGATATGCTGGATACAGATGAAAGGGAATGACATTGTAAAGATCAAGCATACTCTTGATAGACATATTGAACTGTGGGACTGGTTGGAAAATTATGCTCATTTGAACACCTTAAAAAAGTATCAGTCGGGATCCCATTTGTTATATACGTTTAAGAAACCTCAGCAGTATATGAATCTCTCGCCTTCCCCAAGACTCAGACGTTTCATACTATTACTGAGACTGAACTATCCGCCAGTATTGTCAGCAACTGGGTAATTTACCAACATACCATGGTGCGATCATTGGTGCAGGATGTGTAAAGATAAGGATGCTATAGAAATTGCTAAGCATGTATTGTCAGAATGCTCTAGTCACACTGAGACATATACCAGACTTTATGGGAGAAATATGTACAATCTTGATACCATAAATGATATGGCTTTTTGGGCACAGTGTATCAATACAAGGAACATGAAGGTGTATATTTTCGATGGATAATATCTGGCAAAAGGTGGAAAAACTCCTGAAAATAAACACATAATAGTGATTTGATATATTCTTTAATCTCATAAATGCACACTGTAGAAAGTTTAAGCTAGATTGGAAGTAGATGCTGTTTTTGAATTCATATATTTTCATTTGGTCAATTGAAAATCATTGTGGATTTATGTATTTCATTTTTGTCAGAAATTATATTTTATTTTATATAGCATATTGGCAATTATATTTGTAGTTGTAGCTAGATTGAATATGTATTATAGATGTTTTGCATTGTTGTGATAATATCGAATTCGCAGAAATGATTGACTTGAAATATTTATTTGTACTTTTTGAATGTGAATAGTTTATTTGTAAACTATAACAAATTAAATAAATATTTATTATATGATTCATACCGACGAAATGAAAACAATCTGTTAAGTGAACATTATGTATGCCGCTCCTAAGTGGCTGGTGTAGAAAGTTACCTTTGTCTTGCGCACCCCGCATGCTTGAAGCGGCTAGGACAATGTCTTATTGATTGAATGACATTAGTGTATGTCTATTGATTGAATGACAATACTGTGTGTCTGACATGTCTTCCAATGCTAATGCTTTATTATAAGCTCATCCTCTCAAATAGAGTGCCCCACCGTATACCCCCTACATGACTGATATAACCCATATTTCATGGATAGTAAGGCCACCTGCACTACTTGCATTGCCCTATGTATCAGCATTGAAACACATACATGGTACTCAACCAACCAGCATTAGTCACCCACGCTTGAAGCCACTGGCTGCACAATGCACAATGAACCACCAGGCCGAACCCATGTACCCCCATTACCAGCCAACCATAAATTGCGCTCCACATTCACGATTACATCTTCCCAGCTCTACTCCACAAGTCTACAGCACAAGTCCCACACCACATGGGGTCGCTTACACTTACCTGCCCCACTGAGACCCCTCACCATGACCTCCACCCTGTCCAACGCCTGAAACATCGCCCCCACAACATTCCTCCCAGTGCTCACAACACTCATCACAGCATGGCCATCGCAAACCAGCCCATACCGTCATCCAAAATCTCCCGCTCCCTGAGATACAGGAACAAACACCTAGCATCCCAAACTCCTTTTCACCTTTGGAAAGCAGGACTACAGTACTCACAGCAGCCACGGCCCAAATACAGGGCACACCTGACACTACCCTGCTTAACTGAAAGCAGAAATAAATGCCTAGCATCCCGACTCACACAAACCCCACCCCAAATTCAGACGTGCACCCCCTCCATCAAATGGAGGAATCAACACCTCAACCTATGAACCTCAACCCCCACTATACCACCAGAACTATCGTCCTGGTACTTAACACCATCTCCGTCAGTGGGACATCACCTTGGCAAGACCACAGATATCACTAGCTCTGACATCACCACAACACCCCTGTCCTCTCAGCCCCGCAAGTACTCAGCATGAAAGGTGCCCAAATTAGCACAAGATCACTCATTGCCCATGCTCTGGACATCTCTGATACCATCTCCACTAACAACCTTGATTTCCACGCTGTTACGGAAACCTGGTTACATCCTGCAGCCGGCCCTGCACTCTCCCTGGCCCTCCCGGAAGGCTTCACCATCCTCAGGAAGGACAGGGACACCTCCAAAGAAGGGGGGATAGCCATCATCATGAAAAGCAACCTACAATGTAGGGCTATATCCAACACAGAAATGCACTCGAGTGAACTGCTGTCTCTCAAGATTTTGCTATCCCCCGATTCCCCCTCAACCTTCACATCATCTATCATTCACCAGGACCACTTCAGTACTTCGAGGAGGATATCTCTCAACTACTATCAGCCAAAATCAAACCCTCATCCAAAATGATCATCATGGGAGATTTAAATCTCAGCCTGAACGACCCCGCAGATGCACGCGAACCCGCTATAGCAAACCTGCTAGAGAAACAACGTTTCCAACAACGAATAACTAGCCCTACGCACATCAGAGGTCGCACTCTAGACTGGCTGTCAGACTGTAACTGCACCACAGCCATCATATTCGACATTAGACCCCGTGGTCAGACTACAATCTCTTACTCTTCACCATTGATGACATCTCACAAGAGACAAGCGCCCCCAACATCATCCAGACCACCTTATCAACGAATCCTCGTTACCTACCACTGACAACCTACTCCTACTCATTACACTTCTCACCTCAGGCCCCCCTCCTGATCTCAACCCCAAATATGGTCAATCTGTACAACAACACCATCCTCAATGCCATCAACAAAATTGCCCCACTGTGCACACCCAAACCCAAAGCCACCACACATCATAACTCTTGGTACACTCCCCAACTCAAAGCACTATGCCTTGAAAAAAACAGCCGAAAACATATGGAAAAGAACCCCATTGCACGCCAACAAACAACAATTTGTCACATCGGCCTTAAATTGCAAAAAAGCTATGCTCCATTCTAAAGGAAACCCCTACAACCAAAGAATCCTGGAACCCAAATCAGAGTCCAAAGAGCTATTCCTGATCTTAAGGGAGTTAGAATCCCCAGCACCCCACACCTGGCCATTGCAGGAAAAACTCACAATGGTGCATCAACATCCAAGAAGCTCTCCTGGGCAAAGTCGCCACACTCCAAAACAAAACTAATACAAAGAAACCCAAGCCAACACCCCCTCCCAAGCACACTGACCAGGCTCAACCCACCCAACGCCTATCTCTCCCGAAATTCAAATTAACCCCTGTAACCATCCAAGAAACCATAAAAACCATCTGTGCTCTAAAACCTTCATCCCTCATACAAGACTCACTCCTCAAAAAACCCACTCTAGACCCCAATGTCCCCACACACTACCGCCCGATCACTACCATACCCTTCCTCTTACAAATACTGGACAGAATAGCCTATCTGCAAATACAAAAATTCCTGGAAACACATAAACTTCTAGGCCTCAGACAATCTGGCTCCTGTCCAGGCCATGGCACGGAAACCACCCTCTTGGACCTAAAAATCCAAAAGGTCTCAGTAAAAGACAATGGCAACATGACCGCACTGCTACTGCTAGACCTGTCATAGCCTTCGATCTTGTCAACTATAAAATACTCTGCAGACATCTAGCCTCAGACGCCCACATCTCAGACCAAGCCATTAAATGGGTGGAATCCTTCTTGTGCCACCGCACCATGAGGGTCTCCTCCACCTTACCGCTAGCGCCCCCTGCCACAGTCACCTGTGGAGTCCCCCAAAGATCATGCATCTCACGCACCCTTTACAATGTATTTACCAAACCTTTGTTCGATCTCCTAGATAAACTGGGAGTCATCTACACCAACTCTGCAGATGATACTCAGATACTCCTGCCTATCACTGGCAAACACACCCATGACACCAACACCCTGAACAAAATCTCTGCAACAATACAAGCTTGGATGGCTCACAATGAGCATAACCTGAACAACGACAAAACCGAGATTCTCCTCATTGGCAACCTATCCAATGACTACAAATCCTTCAGTATTGACAGCAACACCATTCCCACATCCAATGAGGTCAAAACACTAGGTGTGTACCTAGACTCTTCTCTCAACATGACCAGGCAAGTCAATGCTATCACATCAGCAGCAGCCTACACAGCCACACTGATCAATGCCAGCAGACCATTCCTGACCACGTCTTGGCAGCCAGACGCAAACTCCACTGGTTGCCAGTATGAGAGTGCATAACGTTCAAAATCCTATCCCTTACACACATGTGCCTAACTAACAGTGCCCCAGCTATCTGTCTAACATGATCATCAAGTCCCATTCCTCCAGACCGACTAGAGCTGCATACTCCACCTACTTGGACATCCCATAATTCAAGAGGCTAAAAGCAGGAGGCAGCAGCTTCCCAGTAGTCATGGTGAAACTTTGGAATGCCATGGCTCTAGAATTAAGATCTGACCCCTCCCTCTGGTAATTCCTTAAAACACTGAAAACGAACTAGACACCCTGTACTACTTCACTGCGCTCCTTACTGTCTGCCCATGCACTACACACCCTACTGTTTCGACATCAGAGCTCAAGATAGTCACTGTAAATGTTATAAATTCAACCATAAGCAACATATGTAACCCTGTTGCATTGCACATTTAAGAATGTACCTCATGTTACCAACCTTAAACTCTTTATGTAACCTCAAGTAACTAATGAAATGATCTGCAACCACTATGCTTGTAACCAGCGCCTAGATGCCCCCGGGCTAAGTGTGCTTAACAAATGCAAAAACAAATATATAAAATGAACACTAAACCTGTGTTATTCTCTACAGGAATTAATTGATGTAACTTCAATTCAATGCACTAATGGTGTACACAGGTTCCACCTCACCACAATTTCATGGAGAGGATTAAAGCAGGCAGTTCCCAACACAATTCAATTTAAATAGATAGGGTGATTTTATATAGTGGAACTAATTTGAGTGAGATTTAGTAAAATGTGTCACGCGCCTCCCCAGCTCCACCCCTTTCGTGCTATGCGAGACAGAGATTAAGGCTGACAGATTCCCCCACACACTGTTGTGGGTATTCAGATTAATCTGCTTACATGGGAGTCCAGGCAAATAGCAGGGCTCCTCTGAGGACAGCAGAGATCTGGTCAAAGGCTTCAGTCAAGGGTAGCACCCAGACTTCCTCTGTCTCCTCAAAAGGCAGCACCAGCTAGTTTCTAGATTTCCCAGTATCTGTCTCCCATAAAATGTTCAAGGCCCAGCAATAGAGTGGGAAAGTCAAAAGAAACATGAACAATCCATAGAAAGATCCCAACAGTTGAAAAGTCAAAGAAGGATCAGCCAGACAATCCCTCTCAGATAGAAAACTGATTTCAGATACGGCTGGTGACACTCCATTTTATCAAAATTCTCATGCTACGAATTGGCCAGCTCTCTCCCTCTCCCTCCCGCCAATACGCCCAATGCTTACTAATAGGACAAGGAGTTAAGGGGTGTAAATGATGGCTGCTGAGTGAGGAGAACGATTCATCATCCTAAAATGACAAGATGGTTTAACTTCTTCAGTGTCCTTAAATTTTAACAACGTGGCAGCTACCCTAATTCTTCAGACAATTGCTAGCACATATATATATTTTGGAGTTCTTTATTTTATGGGGGGCATCGTAAAATACTAATTATATCTCAGCACGCCCTTCCTTGGAGGAGCTACTGTTTTTATCAATTTACTCCTGAGCCAAAATAGTCACAAAATTGCCCCTCCTGATACAACTTTACTTCCTATCATCCCGCCAACTTTCTATTCCGTCAGAATTGTAGGAACGCCAGAATCCTAATTGTCTTCATAATTTAAGTTGTATCCATTACACAAATTCCGTTTTGACATTGTACCGACTGGCTTTTAATCCCCTTGAATATGAGACTGGGCTGAGCTCACTATGATGTATAATGCACTTTTTAGTCAAGAAAATGTGTTAAATTTTAGTCAATGGCAAGGCATCCCATACGTCCCTCAGTTTCACATCAGCCCCACCAATGTTTAGGTTGTATTTCTCCATCAGCACCTGACCCAAACATCTGCTATCAGCAATCTGTTTCATACATGTTTGATCATCCATTAATGGCTCTAAAGCCATTTCTTGAAGTCGAGTTAGCCCTGAAAAGGTCATTTCTGTTGGCCACTAATGCACAGTTAATTGGGAGACCTGTCCTTACAGGTCATTTCTGCTGGCTGTGTCATCTGAAAATTCCACAATTCTTACCTTATTCTCTGTATGTTCTTTGTATTTATAACTGAAAATATTTTTTGTATTTAAAACCGAAAATCAGACTTTCTTCTCCTCGAGGACCTCAGCCAAAGGTCTTGAGTTCAAATTTTCAAATGCACAGACCTTTCAGTTCAGTGGGGAAAACACTTGCTGCATCCATACTTCAGAAAATACAGGTTTAAATCAACAGGATGTGCTTACATTTAACATGTTTGCATTATATCTGAGCATTTGGTTTAAAATGCAGTCTTTCTTTTCTACTATATTAGAACAGAGGTAGATCCATTATTAATCATATGCACACGGATAGGCCATATTTAATATAGGAAACCAGTGTTCACTTCTACAAAAACAAAATAGGCCTTTCTCTTTATAGGCTGTCATTATATATGATGAAAATGAAGTCTATTTATTCCTGATAAACACAATGGGCCTCATTACACGGTAGGCGGTAGGGATTTACCGGCACCGGTAAAATACCGGTACCGTTAAATCCCTGCCGCCTTACTACGAGGTCCCTTAGCGGGTTGGAGTTTTAACGCCTGCTTTTTGCAGGCGTTAAATACCAACCCGCTAAGGGACCTCGGAGCTAATTACGGCACCGCAAAATTGCGGTGCCGTAATTAGCGCCTTCCCCATTCCCATAGAGCCCTATGGGGCAGAAATGGGAATGGGGATGGGCAATGGCGGAAGGGGGATTTACCGCCCCTCCAACCTTGGGATGGGGCGGTAAATCCCCTTTCCGCCAAGGCGGTGCCGGTATTTTACCGGCATGAGCCATGGCGCTAATAGCGCCATGGCTCACCGCCTATCGTGTAATGAGGCCCAATCTGTCACTTGACTTTATTTATTAAATGTCAGGCATCATTCCTCCTTTTTATCTTCCAAATATGCAGTGTTTCAAATGTATCATTCCTTTCCATGTCCACTGCTGCAGTTTGACATCTGTCAAGGTGCCTTTTCCCAGTTTACACAAAGTCAGTCTCTAAAATCCCCAAGTTACTTCCCATTCAGTGGGCATATTCATCAGTTTAAGGCTCTCAGGTAGGTTCCCCTTCACTTGGCACCTGTCAATTGTAGTGGAGTTTAGGCCCATTTCTTTCCATTTTACTAGGCCTTATGTTAAAAATCACTGTTTTGTACTGGCTTCTATATTTTAGTGGAACTCCACATTAGCCATCTTCACTCTCACAATAGCAGCCTTGTATGGCCTCTCCATTTCTGTCACTCTGGGGCTGTCTTTTCACCCCACAAATGCATCTGCTGCCATTAAGCAAGGCACAGGCAAGGACCAGTTGCTGCTCATTGGGTGTGGTTGAGTTGGCTTATAACCTTGTTTTAGCTTCAAGTGGACTGTTCCCCCATATTTATCTAACAGGCTATAAGATAACTAACCTTTTTTTCTTATTACAATTATGATGTGCCTTGGGACCTTTCCAGGGCATTTACCTCTTCTTATGAAACATTGTAAAATATTATACCATGCTACTATCGATCCTCTGAGTTTACTATTTTGCAAAATCTCTTTTACTGCATGTAAACATTAATATTACTTTCTGTCTTCATGGTATTTCCTTTTACAACATGCTTCATCTAGACTGCAAAATGTGTAAATAGAATCATGACACATATGAACCCCTCCTTCTTACCTTCTCTTGCATGCATTATTAGTACCCCACAGAAAGAGATATGTCGCTGCGCTAGTCAGAGTCCAGGTTCGGACTCACGAAATGATAAAATATCATGAGGCTATAAAGCTCCAGGAACACGTCAGCCTGAAATCGAAAGGGTGACATAAACAGGTGGGTGATATGTGTCCCTCTTTTTCAAATGTGCAAGTGTGACAGCTAGCTATATGCATAAAACATGAGCCCCCCATGACCTGCCGTTTAGAAGTGGAAGATGCTGATTAATATTAAGGAGTTGAGTCATGCTGAGATGTCTCACCTGCGGACTCCTTTTCCTCTAAAACACGGCTCTTCACGCTTCAATCGGTGTACATTTCCTCGAATTTGAAGGCATGCATGGCAGGCTGCAGTTTCTGAGGTCTGCATCTCCCAGAAAGGCGGATACAGGTGACTGGCACCCAGGAAAACAGGCTACCCTATGTGGAGGGCAGTATACATAAGAGTAAGGAAATAGCTATGGAAAGGCCTCTGTGATTCTGGCGCTATACTATGAACATGCCTGTGTTATTCACTCTGCAGAATGTCACTGATTTGGATACATTTGTAAATTAATTCTTTGTCAGCTAGAATGCCTCTGCGTAGCTTCTCATCGTGTGAGCACGCATTACAGAATTGGTATGCCAGTTAAACCTATACGTCATCAACGTAACCTATGGTATTTTTTTAATGATTTATTTTATTCGTGTAGCCCCAACATATGTACAGGTGCAAACGGGTGTATTTGTGTTATGTACATAGTCACCATCTTGTGCTTGTTTTGTCTGCCTAACGTATACAAATGTCACTCAGTCTTTTTTTTTCTGTACACAATATTCGACAGACCCGCAGAAAAGAATATAATTCCAAACAAATCCACCTGCTATATCTTTTTTGGACACAGTAGACAGGCAGTATGTTCAGTAAAGGAGTTCATGGCTTGTGTGGGATGTGTTTGGGGTTAATGTGGAGACATTGGGGGATCCCCCACATTCTGCTAATGCACAGAATTTAAAAACATTGAACCCTAAAAACTGTATGAAAAAACGAGCAGCAAAAAGAGATGGAGAAATTAAATTACCTCACAATGCTGCGGAATTGATTGGAAAGTGTGTTTTAAAGAAATTTTGACCAAACAACTTATTCCTTCACCGAATCACCTGTAAAATTTGAAACACTAGGGGGAACAGCTGAGATTCTGTATCCCAACAGGTTAACAACAAAAGAGCAACATGAAATGACCCGAAAAAAGAAATGCTTATCCTCTTGAAGGAGAGAGAACATTAAACTCAATGCAAAAGTAGATATTTAAATATTTAAAATAAATATTGCAAAGTGAATAATATGCAGACATTTAAATTATTCTTAAAGTAGAAACAGAGAAGGAATTATTTTAGCACATTATTTTTTTAAAGACTTTGGTCCCTAGAGACTGGCTTGGTCACCTTTAATCCCCTTTCACACCAACACATATCCTTTTCAAAATCATTCTGGTAATTCAATGGCTTTTTCCCAATGGATCATTACCCAGAGTGCTGCATCTTTCGATCTTTGCATATTCTCTGTTTTTTCCACTGGACTGGGTTGTGTGTAATGCTTTTCTATTTAATTATTGCTGATGGTGTGTTTAAGTAGAATGTGCATATATGTTTGTATAGAACCTTGATTAAACACTCCCTATATTTTGGACTTTTATACCTTGCTGTTTTGGTTGCTACTGAACCACATCCACACCCTTCTTGAGAGTATGGCCTTCACTCGGCCCACCTCACCACAAAAGGCAAAGGAGATTTACGTTATCTGTTCCTGTTTTAACTTTGTTTGATATCACCCTTGTTTTTTAGAAGTGTGAGGGATGAGTGGGTGAATTTGCCACTACGCATCCCTGTACTCTAGCAGGGTAGAAGTAATTTCATCACAGTGAAGGAAAACTATCAAACTGAATTATGTTATATTATAGTGCAGTGCTGCATTATTCATATGGGATGGTGATCGGTTTATGCCCAGGTTCTGCACTGACTGGAGGTGTGGTGTCTGATCTATTCTGTTATGAATTAAGGTCTATGCATCCTCTCCCAATTTGACAACCCACCAAAGTGCATAGAAGAATGAAGGGAGTTGGAAGTGGGATGGGAGTTGAACACATTGACCTTTCTGTGGTTGTATGTTCTACTATGTTAGGCTACATTGTTTGTCATGGAAATGTACTTTGCGTGAAATGCGAAATCATCTGGTTTGCTAATTTTACCTCTAATTATAGTATTTTGGAAAGCCTTTTGAACGTTATTCTATGTTACAAAAATAGTTACACGGTGCTCTCTGAGTTGACAACTGTCGAATGATAACACAAATCTTTAGGGAATAGCCACAGTGTCTATAGGTGATAGAGCATTAAATAATCCTTGATGTTCTCAATATGAGAGGTCACTGAGTTCCAAAATTTTAAAATGTCCACTATAAACAAACATAGCATTATGTATTCATGGGGATGGTGTCATACATGTGAGCAATAACTTCAGAAAAAAACACAAAAACATAATATAAGAATTTGCACACATTTGCTAAACTGAAAAAAATATGTATTTTCCTCTTTCTCCTTTTAAACCAAAACAATGTAGCAATCCATTCTTACAACTGTAGGGGTGATATCAACACATAACAGTGAAGCTAGATGTGTGGCCTTAGCCAGGGCTTCCACCGAAAAAGGGCAATGAAAAAACATTTATATTGCCCTTGATTGCAATTACCACTTTTTGGTCGCTGACTGGGGGCCTCATCACGAGTTTCGCGGTAACCCTTAAATCCGGCGGTCGTGCTATTACCGCCAGATTTAAGGGTCCGCCAAATCAGGGCTTTGGCGGATTTCTCCATATCCCCTAAAGGAGCGCTTTGATCTAATGTGTGATGTGAATATTTGTGAGGTGGCTTTCAGTGGAAAGTAAGTGCAACACCATGTGACTTCTCCATCTGAATTGTAGATCGCAGCTGAAGGAAAACTCATTTAGTCAAATCTAACAGACCAATCCAAACTTTCTATTTAGTGCCTTATTGTGGCAAATACATTCTACATTGTGGCACATACATTCTACACAGGCTCTAGCCAGATTCGGACTGGGACATATAATTGTCTTGGGCACCAATGAAAATGAATTTGAAAGAATATTTGTTCAGCAGCACATTTCAAGACCACTATTTGCACAGTGAAGTAACTAATTTTGAGAAATTACCATCTGGCATGGGTGAAAAGCCCTGGCTTTTTAAAACATTTTAATACATAAAATGATGAGGGCGATTGCTTCTCCAAAGTGGTAATCTGCAAACTCGATCACCCTTTGTAGCAAGTCCATGACAAAAGCATAGTGCACTTGTGCCCGGCGGCATCCGTAGCCTGATCCGCTGCACCCCCTCTGCTCATACAACAGAGCAGGTTCAAAGGCTACAAGATGTCCCCAGAGGCGTAGGAACACATCAAATCTGGGGGCGGGGGGCAGGGGACTCCTTGGGGACTTTACTTTTTTTTATTGTGTTCTAGTCAAAGAACTCAACTTTTCACAAAATTAAAATTAAAATAGCAGTACAAATTAACTTACACATACCATCACTGTATACAAGAAGGGTAAAGAAGAAAAGAAAATTAAGAAAAAGAAAAGCAGTTCAGAATATAAAATCCTTCAATTTGGCATCTCACTTCAGAAGGCTCAGTTCACGTAAAATTGTTACCACTTCCCAGGTCAAAAGGCCTTATGGCCTGAGCACAACTGGTCCCAAAAAGATTGGGTGTCCACCCACCATTCCTTGTCCACAAATCTCACAAATTTTACAACCCTATTAACGGGGACTTTGCTGCAGATACAAACCACAGAATAAAATCATCTGCCAATGATTTTGTAGTGAGCGATGATCATGAGCATTTGTTCACAAATCCATATCCCCTAAAGGAGCGCTTTGATCTAATGTGTGATGTGAATATTTGTGAGGTGGCTTAAGACAGACACCCAATTTTATAATATTGTTTTAAATCAGGCCCTCCGTGCTCTAAGCATGGCTTAGTGAATACTAGAGGCCATTAACAGCATGTACTGCAGTTAGGATCAAACTATTGGGGTAGGACTGTAGGCATCCCCTCACCTGGCGCAGTGTCTATTCGGTGTGGCACCAGGCCATGCAGAAGCATTGAAAAGCCCTATTTCCTGTATAGCGGAACAGGGCATGCAGCAGGCTGTCGGAGTGAGAGCTCTGTGTGTTTTCGGTGACAGCCCAACCCAGACAGCCAATGCACTGTGTGACAATGTTCCACAGTTTGTGACTAAGGAGGTAGAAAGGTATCTTGGACAATAAACAATATGCCCCGAGGGCGGGGGCATTACCGACTCAGGTAATGCCCCAGGGCCTTCGTTAAGGCCCGAGCAAAGTGAGGGCCTATAACCAGAGTCGGTAATGCCCCTGCTGCGAGGGGCATATAGATATTAGTACCCCTGCCCGCAACATCTGCATGACCGGGGAGCTAAAAGCATTATTTTTGTCCCAAAACGCTGCAGCGTTTCGGGACAGAAAAAAAAAAAAAAAACAACCAAGAAAATGCTTGCCGGGAAACGTAAAACAGTTTCCCTTTCCATGGCGGCCATCGGGAGCCGACGTGCTGAGAACAGAAGTGTCCACGCTTCGAGTCTGAATCCCCGGCGGGGGACGAAGGCGGCCTCCAGCCATGTGGAGGCTCGGAGCAGGGATGGCCCCGCTACGAGCCTCCTCATTGGCTGAGGGGCTGCCACACCCCCCCGCTGGGGACAAAGGCATGAATCCAGGGATTCTCAGTCGGTTAATACCCAGGCAAGGGCCAATCTGAATGGTCCTTTCATTCTGATTGTCCCTCGCTGGGTACTAATGTTGTATAAAACACAGGAGGACAGTGCTGTATCTCCTCAAAGTATTGGGGTGGTGGAAAGTGTTAATCGCTGCCTGATGGATGTGGTGCAAATGGCGAGTCCAAGTGATGTGGACAAGAATGAGGCGATCCATGAAATTGTGAGTTGATTGCACCAATCTCCACACAAGGTCATGGGAGTCTGGGATTGATGGTTGCTGGGAGATGAGGCATGCCATGCAGGGGCTTTTTTGATGTATACAGTGTGGAACCTTCAATGGTGGTCAAAGTGCATGTGAGACATCGCTGAAATATGTGTACGAAGAGGAGTTGTGTGTTTTTGTCCCTGATTGAGATCATATGGCTCCCTCATTCCAAGTCCTTCCTAGAAGGGTGTCAAATGCAGAGTCCCGACCTATAGGGTATTCTATGTCCACAAAATAACAAAAAGCTGTGCTTCCATATAAAAATAAAAGTTCCCTTCCTCTTTGAGATGCCTAAGCACCACCAAACCGCAGTGGTTGAACCACTGCAGCTTTTTTCAATCTCGGCTCCTGTGCTAGCGGGCTCAACCCAACCAGAACACATGGTCCAGGATAATGCAATTTCCTACACTGCAGGCCTCTTGTAGAATGCATCAGTCCACCTATTAGCCAAAACCTGCATTAGCGTCATGTAAAGTAGGGCTGAGAGGGTTCCCCATATACAGGAACTGCCCTGTTCAGCCTCAGATTTCCCTATACCTGCATCCCCTATCCCACAATATATAAAGCTTCTTCTATTATATATATTTTTTTGCAGATGTTTATGCTACCGTCAAGAACTTATTTTTGAAGTCCCACGTCTAAGTGCTTGCATCTTACTTTCACCAATAGACTACATGTACTCACACAATATCTTCTATTGATTTTATCATAATTGATTTGAAAAAGAACAAGCATTGGCAATGACAACAGTTTGGGCTTTTGTGTCAGCAAAGTCACTTGTGGTGTGAGTGTGCGTACCTGGGCATCTAACAGCAGTGCTTGGCAAATGCCTAATACTTGTACACAAGCCAAAACTGCTGGCTTTTCCAATGTTTGTTTTGACCAGGACTTCACTGAAGGACACACATAGTGCTTATAAATCGAGTGGCTGAGCACGAACAACATTTTGATTACACCAATAAAGCACTGGCAGCTGCAACATCTATTTCTCAGCTGTGTGCCTACAATATGTGGGAGCTTGCGTAGGCTGGTGTAGGCGAGCATGTTTTGACGAGCATGTTTTGCAGCATTCTGGGCCGTACTGCTGCTGAATGGAACAGAACTTCAACTGAGTATGCAGTGATTAAAGTACCTAAAGACCTTGGGTTCCGGACTGGTGAGGTTCCATGAGACTGAGTGGAATTTATAATGAAGGACGCTTTGGATACTTCTCTGTTTGGAGCCTTACTGGTTGCCCATACATGTGCATGTGCAGTTGCTTCACCGAGATATTTTAAGAGAAGGAATCAGGATATGTTAATAAGGGTCAGGCGCTACTGACTTATTATCTCACTGATGTCTGACAGACAGCAGCTTCCAGCTGCTATATTGTTAACAGCGAGGCCTAGGAGGACTGTCCTTGGTGTTTTCTTCCGTCCTCCGCCCCCTTTTTTGTCTTGTGATGCCTTGAAACGCCATTTTCTGTCTAAGCGCAAGTATTGTGTTGCGAAGGAGCTTTCAATAAATACAAAGTTGAAATGTTGTTGCAAAGGTTTCCTATGATTACTTCAGGGACGTAATTTCACCAAAATGTTAGGGGGTAGCGAAGTGATATCACATGACGCTTGACCTCTGATGACATCACAGGACCTGATGTAATTTGACCCCACCCAGAAGTGACATCACAGGAAGCGATGGAACACGACCTTTCACCCCTTCGACAAAAACAGGAAGTGGCATCACATAGCATTGTTTCTAAGCACACTACGAAGAATATGGTTATGATATCACTGTAAAGTGATATACATTTCAAACAAGAATGGATCACCATATGTATCGTTAATATTGCGCGTATAGGCCCATAGTACTAAATCACTGGGAATGCAAGGCCAAACAATGATTTGTTATTATATAGCACTTACATTTATAAGCTAAATGACTTTAAACTGACTTTGCACGCAGAAAATACACTTTACACAGCTCCATGAATCAGGGTTTGTGTTGGCAGTGCAAAGTCACTTTTCAGCAGTGCATAGCCTACAGAAGTATATTTACATGCTGCATGCAACTTCAGACAGTGGGAGAGACACAGTGCACTGTGCACAATACAGCCATGTTCTGGGGGGATCAATGCCATTATATCCCCCCACTTAAAATTGTGGGGGGTGTCCTATTCCCATGGATGCCCCTTTGACCAATGCAGCAGCAGCAAAGGGGCAGTATTTAAGATATGCCCCTGTACCCAAACTACACTGGTCATGAATAACCCATGCTGGTCGAAGGGTAATCTCTAAGATTAAGCTTGAGATTAGGCAGAGTGAATGGTGATACATATGATCATGGCCACCACATCCCAATTGATATTACATATGTGTCAGCTCCTGTGAGTCAGCTCTGTTGTGGAATGGAATGGAATGTGTATTCAGGTTAGACCTGCAGATACTGCCGCACAGCAGGACAGAAACCCAGCGGGCCCAGCCTCTCTTGATTCTGTTTGGGAGGGCCGGTAACACCCTCACCCAGAGACAGCTGCAAAGCAGGTAGCTCTGCTGGACCCAGGTATCAAAGGAACCCACCTATTTAGGAGAAGTAACCTCACACCAAGGTGCTGCATATCCAAAGGTATTTGATGTCAGTGGCAGGGAAGGGGGCAGGATTAGGATAGGCATGAGTGCTCTGGACACTGGAAGTAACATTCCACCATCTTGTTTCTCACTGTGTCTTTTTCCCTTTCTGCCCCCCACCCACACTTCCTTTGGGGAAAATAATTTTTAAGTGCAAGATCAACATGGAACAATCCACTCCAGCCAGGAGTAGTGATTGTTTCCCTAAAGCAGGCTTGCTTTAGATCCATAACCTGATGACTGGTGCCCTTGAAAGAAGGAGTCTTGCACCCCTTCAGCAGATTTCCTCAAGGATTCATTAAGGCCGAAGAGACTTTCTGAAGATTCTCAGTTGAACTTCTTTTGGCACAGTTGAACTGTCTAAAGCCCTCTGCAGGAACTGAAGAAAGAGCTGTGCAAAACAGAAGGAAGATCTGGCCCCCCAATTTCACACTAGGAACATCAGGAATGACCTGTGCTGTGGAAAAGGACCAAACATTCTGCAACAGATATTCTGAACTGGAATATCCTGTCCTTGAGTTCAATGCGAAGGCCTCAGTGCAACCTGGAGGACAGATCCAGCCAAAGTGCCCTGTTCCCTGCATCCTTAACAATAAGGAAGGTGCTGGTGGTGGTGGATGCGTTCCTCCAACCTGCCGAACTATTGCACTAGATTGTGTCCCAGTAAAGCATGTCACCTGCTCGGGTCAAAGCATCTGTTTAATGCCAGAATCTGAAACAAATCTCTGGAGGGTCGCTCGCTGACTCTAACCAGGTATCACAATCATTGCACAGCCCAGCTAGCTTGAGAACCGTCACATGCTTCAGTCAAACTTGCCGACTGCTCCCAGAAGCCAAAGCCTGACTCATCCTGACCAATTCAGAAGCATTCTTGCGACCAGTCCCCCCTGCATCACTTGAACCACCACCTTTTAATTGCACAGAGCACCCGCATTCGACCCTACTTGAGGCCTGCTTGCTGCCAGGGCCGCCAATATCCTCCATGCCCGATTGAGCCTGATCAGCTCACGTAAACATTGAACCTGGGCCTGATGCCTCAGCCCACCAAGAACTGGAGCAAGGTACTGTGACACTAACTGCCACCATGGTCCACTTGGGCACTAGAGACTGGTTATGTCATGATTGCTCCTGTTTTCAAACCAATAAGCTTTTTATGGTAGTACCTTACCTACCAGCCCTGGAATTATGCTCAGAGTGCTACTTTCTCTTGGCTGTTGCATCTTCTCTGTTCTTTCCTATGGGATAGGTTTTTTATAGTATTCTCATTTTGTTCTACTTGCAAATGGTGTGTTTTATTAAAGTGGTTTATAATTGTATAGAAACTTGATCGAACAGTCCCTCTATTTTGGCCTGTGATACGTGTTGTTTGTATCACTACTGGTTCACCTTCAATCCCCACTTGGGAGTATAGCCTTCACTCAGCCACTTTATTACAAAAGGAGAAAGTGGTATATCTCTTGATTTTCCCTGTTTGACCCTTCTGATTGCATTGCAATTTGGTGTGTAGAAGTGTGAGGGCTGAGTGGGCCATTTTACCCTTACTCATTTGTGTTCTCCTGTGAAGCAGAATCCAATTCTTCACACTGGTGACACTGGTGGGATCTGAAACAACTGTGCCTACAGTTCTGCCAGACACAATAAGTGTGTGCAGTTAACATTGTTTTTTACTGACAATGTATTTTTACAACTATGGAACTTGGCATGAGCATGGTGCAGACCATGAGAGCAAGTGTCTTGCGCGATCTCTGTTGAGAGATGGGTCTCACTCATGGTGGTAGGGTTAAGAAGGATCAACTGCTGAGGAGCCTCCAAGTTATTTATGATGCTAGGGGGATGATGGACTGCCCGTAAACCAGCAGTAAAACAAAACAAAAGCAAACATAATCTCCATAGAATTTGTTGGGGATTGTTACTAATGAGTCACTAAGTGGTTCATATGCAATTCATATCACAAATTGTGAATCATTTAATGTTATCTTTATTGTTTCAGAACAGACTTTTACATGATATCACAACCAGCTGTTGTACAAACTAAGAAGAATACAAATCTCACCATAATTCATACAACTAATTCATAGCTCTAATACAATTACCACACACTCTCAATCATGCATAAAGCCTGGCAAAATCAGCACAAACACAATACATATCAAATTAGACAAATGTGCAACGAGAATTCACGTGAAAATTATGCAATATAGTGCAAAAAATAATTCCAATATGTGTAACCATATGACTGTATAAATTCCAGTCTGACAAACTTGAGTAAATGCAGTTGCCCAAGAGATTATCTTTTCCTATGTCGCAGCTTCAAAAAGCAGCAATCAGGATCCTGTATCCCTATATTGTTCACACAACTAGGGGGCAAACTGTTAAGGAGAGTGTCAGCGATAGTGCTTCTCGGCATACCTCCCACCATATGGGAATGGTGGTTTCCCACCGGTCACAAGCCTCCCATAAGTCACACTATCCTTTGAGTTTCCCCCTGACAGGCTATACCTCCTGGAGGAAAGGAGAATATCCCTGAAGGAAGGGAAACAGCAGGATCCTAAGGCCCTGGTCAAGAAATAGCAAAGAGACTATGTGATGCTGCGCAAGATTGAGCTTGAGGCCCAGAAAGAGGCCCTCAAAGCTTCCTGCAGAGAAGGAAGCATCTCAAGTGGTGGCTCCCAAGGAAAGCCTGGGTGCTATCTCCCAAAGTCAAACCATGTAAGGAGGGGAAGGACATTTTCAACTGGTTTGAAAAGCTGGAGTTAGCTGTATGCATCCAGGGGGTGGAAGAGGAGTAGTGGAGTGCAGCCCTACCGATGGTTTGAACTAATATTATTATTCAGCTAATTTTGGAGGAGAGGCCTATCTATGGCAATATGAAGGCTTTGGTGCTCGGGAAGTTCTGCAAGACCCCACTTCAATACCTCAAGAGCTTTAGAGAGCTCAGCAAGAAGGGGAGTCAAACCTTTGAGTCATTTATGCATCAGTTCCAGAAATATCTGAGTGGTTGGATCACACGTAACAACGTTGACACATTCATGGTCAGGTTTAAACTGATTGCATGTTAGACTATGCTTAAACAATAAGAGATAGATTTGCACCATCATCTAGTGGATAATATCGTCACAGATCCTCAGGAGCTTTCAAAGGCGGCCAATCGTTTCATGGCTACTCGCATCCAGAAAAAGGCTGTAGTTAGTGCATCCAAACCAGATGACAACCAACCAAAGGAGGGTAAGGACAAAGGTTTTCACCCTCTTGCCAAGAAAGGGCTGAAAAGGTCAGAGGCGAGTAACCTGTCACCTATATCATCTGCTCTGGCTGAAAAAATATGTGAGGCTGCCACAACCACTGGGGTGTCCACACTCACAGCCCCTCAGGGCTGCTTTACCTACAGAGATCAGAAACACAGGAATGGAGATCTTTCCTGCAAGGGTAGACCCAAACCAGCCATAGTTAGTGCTACTCTCATGGAGGAGGAAGAAGAGGACATAGTAAACATGGGCATTTTAGATGATGAATTCCCACTCAGGTTGGGGTTGGCTGAATGCACCCTTGTAGCCCTGAGCAGGAAAGGTAATGGGTCTCCTCTGCTCAATTGTCACTGTGTTTGACGACAGTTGGCGCAAGAGGATCAAATCATACCTGGTTCTTCCAAATTGGTCAAGAGGGTTGGTGGTTTCACCCATTGGCTATTGTGCAGTTCAGTTGGAGGGGAGAAGCCTCCCAACTCTGTGTCACTGTCAGAGATGCCATTCTGGATGTCTGTTGGATAGGATACGAAAGACATTTTGCTGGAACCATCACTACGGTCACACGCGAGGGCCATGGAAGCAGTTTGGGTAGCAGCAGTGGTGGCCATGGGTTAGGGGCTCTTCCAGCTGATGATGGCATACAACCGGCTCTGCTGGTACTACCCTGTCCAGACCCACAGTCCACAGATATGTCTGCTCCTGCCAGAGAGGATCTAGTGTTTTCACACCTAGAAACACTTGTGTACAGATGCGTTATACATGCCATATCATATCATTTATCATATCAATGAAGTGACTGCTGTGGTGGTACTCGACTCTGGGACCTCAGGGTTGCCTACAGGTGTACCATCCAAACCTGTGATAGAGGGCACAGTAGATTCATACTTCACTTGTCTCCCTGAGCAATGTGACTTGTCCTTAGCTGGAGGCCCGAGACAAGCTGACATTTGACATGTGGAGCATGACTGTCCAACCTTGGCATATCTGTGAGACCAGGGCGAAGTCTCTGGGATGTTCAGGGTGTACTGGGTGAATGGACACCCGTACAGTGAGCGCAAGACTTCTAAAATGGGGCAAGCTGGCATTTGTTGGTTCCCCAATGCCACGGGAGGGTCCTATAGGACTTGGCTAACAATGTTCTATTGATAGGTTACCTTGGGATGATGAAGAGAAATGACCGACTGTCATGAAAGATAAAAGCATTTTCCCTATCCTGCCTCACTTGCCAAGCATCTGGCAAGGAGGGCGGAGCCACCAAGGCCCCCTTAATTCCACTACCCATGTTTCTTCTTCCTTTCTTGAGAATAGACATGAACAAATTGGTTCCTTTATATCCTCATAACCTCCTCTAGATACTGGTATATCTTGGTTGTGGTCGATCATGCCACCCGGTACACCCAAGGCTGTCCCACTGAATAGCATCAAGGCTGCTGTGGCTGCAAAGTCTCTATTTGTAATATACTCTTATCTGGGATTACTTAAGGAAGTAATTTCCAACAGGGCATTCAACTTCATATATCCGCGTATCTGAAGACAATGTTGGATGAGTGTGGAGTTACCTTTAAGTTATCCAGAGCCTTTCATCCACACACTAACGGGCTAATTGAGCTGTTCAACAAGATCCTCAAGGGCATTATAGGTGGCTTGGAAGAGACACTCAGGAGAAAATGGGATATTCTCCTGCCATGCCTCCTGTTCTCCAACCAGGTGGTGTCACAGAGTGGTTTTGGATTAAATCCCTTTGAGCTCCTGTTTGTTCATCCCGTTAGGGCTTGTGGCAACAAGGGGTGAAGGGACTGAAATAGTGGTGCTATATCTCTGCTCCAAGACCAACCTTGGAAGCATCCATCTACAGGATACATTATTTATTGAAATGTGGTACCTTAAGTACTAGCTCACTGCAGAGGAGGTATTTAAGAGTTTTGAAACTGGCCTGATCTTGTTTGTCCCATCAAATTTTTTTCTGTTCTGCATGTTTTAGTTTGTCCATCAAGAAGGATGTAATGCTCTCTTTTGTTCTAAGGAGGGAAGAGATTTGTTGACTATCTTAACTTTCTTGGCTTGAGGTCTTTCCAATCCAATCCCAACAAAGAAACAAAGGTATTTTACAGATGACTGGGCCAAGTGGCATTTCCTTGGATTAGTGGTCAGCCCTGCCTCAGGGTATTTACAGTTTTGTACAAGTGATGAAGATGTTCCTCCCAGGTTTGACTATGGATTACCTTGTCAAGATATGTGCCGCAAAAGCTGGAATAGGCTCGCAATATCTTATCCATAAGTTGTTGAAAAGTTGTTTTTTGGAAAAGGAACTAAACCTGAGGCGAACCAAACTGACGTGACACATTCAGTAACTGGTGGCTCCTCATCAATCCTCGAAGTTTAAAATCCTGGCCCCATTAAATGAGACCACTACAAGAATACTGTGCCTGTTCTTGTCTACGAAATAATAATACTTCAAACAAAGGGTTAGAAGATGAAAGCTCCCTTAAAGCAACCATCATCTGTCCTGATGAAGGTCTTTCAAAAAACATCAGGAAAAGCTGCTCAAGGATGGGGTCTATCCTATGAGAACACACCGAAACACAGTGCGTTGACACATCAATTTGAAAAACATCCAATTTGTTCTAATAAATATATAGAAGTAACAGACATTTAGTACTTCAAAGAGACATAGAATAGCAATGAAGAGAGAGGGGTATAAGACAATTAAATATGCATCTTCTTCAGTATCAAATTAAATAAACTGTGTGTAAAATGAAGAGACTATTGATGTCAAATGTCCTGTTTTAGTAAGATCTTACAGTGTGCCAATACCTGATTACTGTCAGAGTTTTTCAACTGCTCTTTATAAAGGTGTTTAGCAACAAAGCACATTATATATTTTTGGAGAAAAAAAAAAACCTTCTGTAACACTGTTGTGGACCTCATGATCAGATGGAATATTAAGAAAGCCAGTCTGTGTTTTTGTGTATACTAACCCATGAAGAATACTTGTTCTATTTATATATGTGATAATCATGTTGTCAATTAGGTTTTTAGATGTTAGATTTTGTAATGAGAAAACTATTGTTGTGAAATAAATGTATTATAAGTTTCCAGTACATGATCAAAACGGCTCTGAGCTGTTTCGTTATCTGATGAAATAGGTCATCTGTGTGTTACTGTTTGTGGTATGAACATTGGTCAAATACAGGAGAAGGGGGTAGTCTGTGTTTCATATGTGTTTCATATCTCATATGGTCCTTCCACCTTGAAGTCATTTTGTGCTCTGGCCAACAGAAAACAATCTTTTGTATGGTTTCTGGTCATAATATGCTTTCTGGGCTCCCTAAGCTTTCTCTAAGTATTTATGCACCAGGTCCCGGAACCCCGTCATTCGGTCCTTCAAACATTTGGCCGTCTGAGATAAGGACAAGACATCATCCTCACGTTCATATCACATTTCTGTAAGCATAGTTAGGATGTACCTCGGGTCCCAGATAGCAGTTCGAATGGAGAAAAACCTAAAGAAGCTTGGGGATATTTGTGGATTGCAAAAAGAGCTGGAGGCACCATCAAATCCCAATTCTGGCCATCGGCCACTACCAGCTTCCGGAAAAAGTTGTTGGGGTCTGATTAAATCATTCCACAAGCCCATCTGTTTGTGGATGGTATACAGAGATGCCCAGTGTGGTAATGTGGAGGATTCTTTTTCATTGCAGCCATGGGTCTCTACATAACGGTACTCTCTTGGTTGATTAGGATCTCCCAAGACAAACTGACACATAATAAAAAGGGTATCAAGTATTTTAAGATTCACTGAGAGGTGATGATTTTCATTGGGAATGCTTCCGGAAAACAGGTTACATAGTCAACTGTACCAACATATACGTGTTTCCTAGTCGTGATGTTATAACGGCCAACCATATCCATCCCTATTCTTGATAATAGGACATCTATAATCAGAAGTGGCTGCAATGGGACTGCTGGAACATGGGCCTGAGCTGTTTTCTGGCACAGGTTACATGTGGCGACAAAGTTTTTAATATCTGCATGTACATTCCGGGCAGTAGAATTTGAGTACTACTTGGTTCTGCAGCTTGGTGATGCTGAAACATCCAGATGTTAGGTGGGCATGCAACATTTATGAAACAATACACTGATGACTCTTAGTCACCACAATTTGTGTTCTCGATATTGCTTCAGGGCTTACATCTCCTCGATAAAGGGGACCTTTATTTACCAAGGGGCCTCCCTTTTCTGTACCCTCTTCTTCAGAAATGGCCTGAAGAAAAGACTCAATATTGGATCGTTCCGTTGTTGTAATGCTAGATCAGGGACTACTTCTGTGTCTTAATCAAACTTACATCCCACTTTTGCACAAACTGAACCGTCTTTATTTATCAATGGGATAGGCTCTCAAGGAGATGTTCACCGGCTTCCCTAAAGACGCTTGTTGCCCCGATCTGTATGTTCTTGCTCTGGGACGTTTCCTATTTTTATGTGGTCAGATTTGTTCCCCTGAATGTGGATTCAAATCTTCACATTCCCCTCGTAATCTGGGTCAACCACCCCAGCTACCACATCAAATCAATGCCTCCAAGCCAGGCCTCAGTTAGACACAAGCAGTATGTATGTGCCTTTTGTTGGGAACAAGATTAAGCCTGTGGGTATCAATTGTCGTTCACCATTCCTGACTACTACTTAGGTTGAATCTGATGGACTTGGGGGTGACTACTGTAGGGTCGGAGGCTCTAGTGGAAATGTTGGTAAATCAAAGAGTCGCCACATGTTTTGTCAGTTGGTCAGGATCCCACCTCTGACGTCATTGGTGGCAACAAGAAATGAAGAGACTAACCAAGTTGTTCATTAGTTGTTGCTATAGACTTTTATTAAATGATAAACCAAACCCATCTATCCCTAACTCTAAGGGGATTTCCCTACCTGAAGTAAAGAAACTCAGGTGCTTATCAGGACGTCTGTGTGAGTCAAAATAAAAAGGTACCACCCCAATCAGAAAAGCCCCTATTATATACATGTAACTTCAACAAAACACAATAAAGTCAATCTACTGTTCATAATCCAGGAGAATGACTCCCTTATCCCCAATGTAAAGTGTTGAAATGCCTCTCAGGTTGTTCAGAGCAAAACTTCCCTGAAATGCTAGGGTTTGCTGTACACACACAAAATGACAATCATATAAAATTCCAATGGGACTAGGAGAATGACTCCCTACTTCTGGCTGTTTTCCCAATATGTTTAACAGTTCTTAGCAAGGTCTGTAGCTCCCTAATGGATGCTTTCACAATCTCGGGGTTTTGCACAATTCACAAACCGCCCCCATTGTGATGATGAAGCTATTCCTGGAGTCCCTCTCTATTCTACAGTACCACACATTTGTGGAACCGCCCTGGGAACTGTTTCACAAAATGATTTATGGTTTTCTCTATTTCATTATGGTTCACAGTCTCATGACTTCCTGGCCCCCTCTGGGACTTGTATGTGTTCCAGTTACCTTCTCCTGGGGAACTCTTCACTGGTTTCGACAGGGGTCACAGGTCCTCATTTCTTAGTTTAACTTCTTCCTTTAGTAATTCTCTGCTTCTCGCCTCCCTCCACATTCAGTTATTGTGGACTGCCTTGGCATAGCTGTCAGACCCCGCAGACCGGCTGTGACAGGTTACTCCTCCTCCACCGTCTCTCGATCTATCCTGATTGTCAATTACGCAGCTCTGCTATGGGCTATGGTATGCAGTGTTAGCAATGTTGTCGGACCAACCATTCCACACAGAACAGGTCATGGCACCAGCTCCAAGTCTCTGCAAATGTATTATGCAGGTTCCCAACCAACTCTCGACACTTCCCAGCTTTGGAAATGATGCTCGCCTTGGTAAAGTCTCATCGGTAGCCTGTTTCTCCTTCTGGTTGTATCACAGCTTCCAGCTTGCTAGAACTGCATGGGCCATTGCTGTACATGTCAGAGGATGAGGAAGAACACAGTCTGACTTTGCAGTTCAGTTTAAATATCGGGGACGGCCCCAGCGTAGCATCTTTCCAATTGACCAGCAGCTGCTCTAGACTTTGTCCCACTCAAATGTAGCATTTTCCGAGGACTTCTTCATCACAGAATGATGTCACTGGATGGGTTTGATAAGATTTGGGCATTATTGTAAGCCTCTGTGGTAGTATGTTAGATGGACCTTGCCTCCCAATTGCGTCCCTATCCCTAGGGGAGGATTCCCTGCTCCTGAGATCCTCCCACATGTCACCAAACCTAGGGCACTATTGATTAGTGGCTTCACCTCCCTAGCCTCATGGAAAGGAGTTCTCCACTGGTAGTGGTGATACCATCTGAAGGATCATCACAGGGTCTTCTAAGCCCGCTGCGGGTTGGATGGGAGGGCATGCCCTACAATCCTTCCCACAACTATGTCCTTGGCCTCCTATCCTGGATGGCCAAGTATAGGGAACAAAGCACCCAAAACATGAAGGTCAGCCAGGAGCTCATGAAGCACTGGCATGTCCAGAAGGTCACCATGACAGAGTAAACACCAGGCCAGATGGTCTGGATCATGGAACCTGTCAAGCCCAGTGCCATACACGACAAGTGGACTGGGCTTTATGTGGTGCTTGAAAGGGTGAGGTTAACTACCCAATTGACACAAAGACCCCTAAGCAGATGAACCGGCTCTTTCACATCAACTGGCTTAAACCCCATTACAGCCAGTATGACTTGGTGATGGCTCTGATCACAGGTGATGAGACAAAGGAGATGGATCCCCTACCCAATTTGTTATATACAGAGCCCACCGCAAAGTCTCTTGAGGGAGTTTGACTCTCTCCAGACCTCAATGAACAACAGAGGTGAGACTGCCAGAAGTTGATTGATCAGTACGTAGGCTTGTTCTTCCTGACTCCTGGGAACTTTGATTGGTGCAATGAAGACATCAACACCAGCACCAATAACCTGATGAAGTGTAGGATTCACTGGATTTTGGACGAAAACACCCACTTGTATATGTATTGCAGCAATGAAAATACTTAAACAAGTGAAGTTGTACCTTTTAGATTCATCTTTTAACAGGCATACAAGCCATGGAATGCCATTAATGCAATTTGAGACTGTGCTTCATAAACTTAATATTATGTGTCCATCATCACAGTAATTGTTTTACTGTACCAGAACTTGTTTGATTGTGGTGTATTGTGCTGCCACCTGGGGGGTCCCATACCATGGCCTGTGGAACAAATGTAGAGCAGAGATGAGAGACAAGGATAGGAGGGAGCAGGATACCAAATGCAGAGAGTCAGATTAACACAGCATCTTTAGTGCCCACCCCCTCACCTCCTTCATATTGGAAGACCAACAATAAGAAACTGTGCTTGACACGTGGTAATGTCCCAATACTGAATCGAAGAAATTAGAGACATTATACGCTCAGACAACCGTACAGAATGGACCCTCAAACTGATGTTGTAGAAGGATGTCTACATACATCATTGAACATAGAAGAGCTATAAGTGAAATCTGACAAGAGTAAAGGGATATCATAAAGAGATGATACAAGGACACGCTGAAACAATATGCAAATACCTAAAGAATGAAGATGTGGCTAAAGTAATAAAGTAACTGAACATGCAAATACAAATAAATCATATACACTGATAAGATAAGTGAGACAAGATGCAGTACATGTGCAGAAACACACGATAGATATGACATATATTCTTGCTGCAGTAGAAAATATAACACATGGTGAACTGTTGGACGTCGGTTTTGTATGATAGTAAGCTAAAAAAAAGCCCAAGGAGAGAGACCAAGGCTGCAGGGCTGACAGGCACATAAATACAGATTTGTGTATGAAAAAAGAATATTTGTTTGGCTCTGGAACAAAGATGCCTCACAAAACAAGCAATTGCAAAGTACAGAATGAGTTGAAGAGGATAAGCCATGTACACAGGACATATTTCTCTTAGATTAAGTAAAGGAGTAAACATTTGTGAGTGCCAAGTATTGAACAATCAAAGTTGCAGAAAGCATATGCAAGATGGAGCAACCAAGTCTCCAGAGACAAAAAGGAGTAATAGCATCCAGTATAATTGAATAAAATAACACCAAATAAAAGGTCAGCATGGATAAATTTGTGGTAGCCTCACATGTGCTGCAAGACTGGAAAAAAAGGTCTATTTATCAAGCTCCAGATGGAGATAGCAATGTACCTTCACTCCATTAAAAGTCCGGAGGAAGAGAACAGTAAGCAATGTCAACCACAAGAAATGAAGCGAAGCCTTGGTTTAGGGCCTAAATGATGAGAGATGGTAGGATATTTGGCCAAGTTGGCAGCGGTCTGATGTTCCCGCACCTGGATCTAATTTTGCTTACATGTTGCTAATAAGCCAAATGTCCAAGATTTGGAGAGAATGCAAAGCAATCATAGGACCGATGTAGCAAATCCGCCGCTGTTCTTCTGCTATTATCTGTATTTTACGTAGTCAGAGGTTGTTCAAGGTGTGCCTACCAGATATGGGGCAGCCAATTGTGTTACTAACACCTAAACTATGTGTAGGTATATATGTTACCTTAACCAATCCCTCCTTTTGATAGGTTTCTACTGTTTGCCATGTAGGATGATGTCATAGCTGATGTACATCTAGGTATAAAGCTTTTATGTAATTGAAATGTATTTGAGAGTGAGTGAGATGCAATCTGTTGGTTCAACAGGTTTCCCTACTTTATTTCAACTGATAATAAAGTAGTATTTTGCCATATTATGAGTCTGTCCGGTTATTTGGGTCTGAGATTGTTTATTGGTAAATCCATCTGGCACCTGGAACGCTCAAGGTGCAACTGCACATTTCGGTAGTGGTGAAGATGGTTTTGGTCCAATCTCCCGGACACAGATACAGATTTTTGACATCTTCCACCATTAGCCAGAAGATCACAGAGTTTCCTGTGGATAGTGGAGAAAAACAAACGTCAAAACGAGACGATCTGCAGGTGCCCCTTCGAAGGAATTCCTGTCTGGTCCCCACAGGGCCCCCGGGGACTGAAGGGGAACTTGCCGGTTGGGGAAGAGTCACTACTGAGGGACTTGAGCTGAACAACGAATCTAAGTAGAGCATCTTTGGTGGCAAATAAGGGGGGCGGCTTCTATTGTAAGTGTACATATAGTAACAGGATATTTTTAAGAGAAAGAGAGAGATACCTTGATCCCTACTACAAAGGGAACTGAAGGGCATGCATTAAACTTCCAAAGAGGGTATTTTTTTGAGATTCCTGAGGCATGGGCGAGATGAAGAAAACATGTCACGCTCCAAAATGGGGTAAACTGGAGATGAGATACCTTTACAAGAGAAAGTAGGAGAAGACGTTCATTGAAAATTAAAGTGAACATTTGTTTGTGGTTATAAATATGTCAGTGTAAAACATTTGATTTGTTTAAACTAAGAGACATAAAATGAAATAAATAATTTAGCTGGTTATCAGATTCTAAACTCAAGTGATTGACGTCAATCAGAGAAGGATAAAAATTGACAAAAAATAGTAAGTCAAATATGATTCTTAAAGTGTTAATAATTAAATAGCAGGACAGCAGGAATCAATAGGACTATATAAAAAGGAAAAAAAGAACATTGTTGTACAGGCTTTAAAATTGCCTAAAGAACTGGTTTTGTGTCATGGGCGGTGATGGATGATGCTTGCCCGAATTGATTGTTGTGGTCTAATTGATTAAAGTAGAAACGAGATAAAATAATCGGTAAGTATTGACTGTTAAAAATGACTGTTCATTATGAGGGATACTCCCCTGCTGCATTTGTGAAAAACATTACTGAGATATAGACCCAAGATTAGGAAGTACCATGCCAATTGGGTAAATGGCACGGCTAATAACATTTTCATGCATTGGCCTCAAGAAGGTTCGCTATTAAGAACCACATTGCAAGACATGACAACATACTTACATGCTGCATATACAGGGAAGACGTTACCGAAAAGATTAGCCATTTTAGAACTATGGAAATTGTATCAGAGCAAGAAAGAAGATCCACCTGAATTGGAGTGGTTGCATACTCAGCATAAAGGGGAGGACACAGCAACATTGGCTCCTCTTTCTTCTTCTGTAAACAAGAGTACAGGTATTGAGAAACAGGTATTTTATCCATTAAAGGAGTTCAAAGCAGCGATGGGGTATGTAAATCCGACATACACACCACCTGCTTACAATAGTGAGGACAATATGGAAGAAAGTAAGATTAAAGAACATAAATATATGTCATCACACAATGGGCCTCATTACGACCTTGGCGGAAGACCATGGTGCTATTAGCACCATGGTCCATGCCGGTAAGTTACTGACTCTGCCATGGAGAAAGGGGGAATTACCACCCCATTACAAGGTTGGCGGGGCGGTAATTCCCCCTTCTTCCATGGCCCTTCCCCATTCCCATTTTTGCCCCATAGGGCTCAATGGGAATGGGGAAGGCTCTAAGTACGGTGCCGCAAATTGCGTCACCGTAATTAGCACCAAGGTCCCTTTGCGGGTCCCTACTTTAACGGCTGGTCTACACCAGCCGTTAAGGTGGGGTCCCGCAAAGGGACCTCGTAATTAGGTGCTAATAGGTTAACGGCACCGCATCATTTTACGGCGCCGTTAACCCATTAGCACCTGGGTCGTAATGAGGCCCAATGACTATAAAGAATGTGGTTAAAGAAGGGACAGACAGATAGAACAAGAAGCTAAGAGACCAACGGTAGGGAATGACAAAGCCAAGGAAGTGACAATAGTGCAGAACAAGTGGATGGGATGACAGATATTACTCAAATTAGATAGAAAGAGTATTGGCAATGTTAGAGAAAGAGAAGAAAAAGAGGAAAATCAAATTATGGAAAAGGAAAGAGACTGGGCATACAAAGGGGTGAAGAAAAAAGAGAGGAAGTGAAACGAAGAATGAAGAAGGTATGAATAACAGAAGAAAGAGAAAGAGTTAATAGAGGAGTAGAAACGTGACAAAATAGAAACACAGGGATTGAAAGAGCATAGGTTAGAAAGAAGGTAAGAGGAAGAAGAGAAAAGATTGATGAGAACAAGTGAAGAAGAAATGAGAAAAAGTAGGGGACAAGGGGATGACAATATAGATCACATCTTTGATAGATGTATAGTAGCAATTGTAGCACAAAAACAATGGAAAGAGGAGAGAGGTGGCAACAGCCCCACAGGGCACTACAAGGGATACCGAGAATATAGCCATGGTCTGATGAGCATGGTGAAGAACGAATAGGGAAAAGGTTTGCAGATTTATATAGGCAAATGAGGGAGGAGGATTTTTACAAAACTAAAGGCAACATTGAAGTATCTCCACTGAAAGAAACAGGTGAAAGAATGGATGACATAATGATGGACTAGCATAGAACACTATCCTTAAGTAGAGTAGGTCTTGATGATGAGGAAAGGGATGACAGCCCTACCAGCTGGGGTATAATGATGTCAGATGAAGAAAAGGGAAGGCACATTGCAGTTTTTTCGATAGATCCAAGAATAGCAAGAGTGGCAAATTAGTAAGATTTAGAAGACCAAAAAGAAAAAATACCAGAACCAACAGCATGTTCTGAAGGACCACAAGCACGGTCTCACAGTGCAGGGGATATATACCCGCCTTATGTACGGTCATTGAGATCATTGCCAGGATGAAGAAGAATGGGCAAAACTAGCCCCACCTGGAAGACAAGAAGTGTAGATGGGTACGATTGTGGACCAGGATTTACACAATTCGCTTTATTAGAGAAAGTTGGAGGACAACCACAATGTATACCATGGCCACAAACTGGCAAATATAATTTGAAATGTAAATTATTGAGTTTGACTGGAGGTGCAGGAAAATGGATTTATGAGTTAGAAAGAATGACAGTGGGAATGACGTTACCAGTGGATGACATAAAGTCATGCTAGCAGCTATCCTAGGGGAGAGAGTTGATGACATTTGGAGATGACACATGATGGAGCACCATTTAACACTTGCAGAGCAGACATATGAGTAAAGAGTACGCTTAGAGTAAAACATGCTGACACATCAGACATGGGTGCGATTATGACAAGGAAAATGGGTGAAGACGAGAATCCTGTTGCTTTTATTCAAGAGGTTCAAGAACGTTGGCGTCTTGAGATGAGGGAACCCTGGGACAAAAACAGTAGCATTATTTTATCATATGTTATGTCAGGGACTGCCAGTGCAACAGCAGATGAAGAAACAGGTAGGGATGGAATCGAAGCCATGGCCATGGCCAGAAATACAGTTAACTATTGTACATCATTCTGATTACTACAAGAGAAGAATAAGAAGAAAGATGAGAGTAGAAAACAGAAGGAAGCAAAGTTAGTTCAGAAACAATTGTCAAAATGTGCCATAGAAGGAGCAGTATTGACAAGTGGTGAAGTTGTGGCAACACAGGATTTACAGCCAACACAACCAAGCAATGTGGGGTACCCTATAGATCAATGTGGGTACAGTTTTTGGCCAAGAGGAAAAGGGAATGGACCAAGAGGAAGAGTCACATTTCAAAACCCCCAAGGGGAGGAGGAACGCAGCAACAATGCTGGAATTTTGAGAGAATAGGACATAGAGCTGAATATGCAGAAGGGAGGAATGCTGCAGAACTTGCAAGCTCCAAGAGGGGGGAAGGGCTATTCTCCACTATATAATACAGACATGCAGGAATATTATGCCCAAGATCACAACAGAATCAGACGTGTTCACCGAAAATTCTAAGGAATGTGACCGTTGTAGGAGGAAATCCTTTCACGGGTACAGGGATGAATTTGTATCCAGAATAGGAAATTCTGCTGAGCGACCTGATGTGTTAGCTACTATCAGTGACACCATACCCCCAAGAGGAACCTAGGGTTACAGTAAGACTGGAAGGCAAGACGTTTTTGTTTTTTGTAGACACTGTTGTTTTTCGTTCCTGTGTTTCAGAGGGAAAGTATCCAATGTCTGGCTTTGCCTTGAATGCACAGGGATTCTCTGGGGCAATGAATTTAGTTCATTTTACTGATGATTTACCAATTTATATAGGAGAACATGACGTGTATTCTCGGCAGACACCAGTTAACATAATAGGATGTGACTTGATGATAAAATTAAAAATGACAATATCTTTCACTGACAAAGGGGTAGTGTGTTCCACTCCTGGGATACATTACACACACGTAAGATTATTCATTTTAGCATTTACAGGCCAAAAAGTTTTATGAGGTGTCCTTTAGACCCAGAAGTATTTTTGTATGGAGTAAATATTTTGTTGACATGGCTTCCTAGAATGGTAGATAAACTGTTGAGAACACCTGACAAATATTTATTTAATCCAGAAATACCAGAAAAACATCTTATGGACCAGCAGTCCATATGACATGGGTTTATTGAGTGGAGCAGAAACAGTCAAAAATAAGCTCAAGCCTGAAGCATTTTTGCCACGTTCAATGCAGTATCCCATGTCAAGAGAAGCAGACATATGTATATTTGAAACCATTTCTGCTTAAGTACAGCAGGGAATAGTGGTGCCTTCAGAATCCACATGAAACACGGCTGTGTACCCAGTGAAAAAATTGACATGGGGGTCATGGAGATTTATTCTGGATCTATGTCTCCTAAATGTCCCAGCAAAAGCCAAATATATTAAAGTAATAGATTTAAAAAGAATGCCTTCTTTTCAATTCCCCTTCATGAGGACTCATGATTTGACCTCATTTTTATACAAAAACCAGTGCTTGAAACATATAAGATTACTTCAGCGGTACTTTAAGTCCCCCTTAGTCTTTAATAGGGTTCTTCAGATGGACCTAGGTAGCGTACAACTTGAGAATACAATAATTCAGTATGTAGATGATATACTAGTGTGTAGCGAGATGGAAGAAAAGTGCATAAAAGATTCTGTTCAACTTACGGCCATACTAGCAGAAAAAGGATATAAAGTAGAGAAATAGACATTACAGTATTTTCAGGAGGAGGTCATGTACATAGTACAGCTGATCTCTCAATAAGGGAGAATAGTGACAACTGAGAGATCAAAAGCAATTATGATGACTCCAAAAGATGAGACAGTGACGGAAATGCAAAACATTTTAGTCCTATGTAATTATTGCAGGGCCTGGGTTTTTGATTACAGCACATATATTCAACTACTTTTAAAAGGGCTCAAGATAGCACAGATAAGTAAGATAAAAATGGACAAACAAGATGACTGAAGGATTTGAAGAATTAAAAAGGGTGATTGGTACAGCCCCTGTGTTAGGGATTTTAGATTATAACAAAGAGTTTTACTTATGCTCACATTCAAATGAAGAGGTGATCACAGCACTCCTCATGCAGAAGATGACATTAACACATGGACATAAACCATTGCCTGATATAGTGGTATTTTAGACCAAGTAACAAAAGGACAATATCCTTGCAAAACAAGTGATAGCTCCTGCTTTCAAGATTGAAAAAAAAATGTTACAATGGGGAGCTCAATAACGTTATTCGTCGACCAGTCCTTATTTGCCATTTTAGAGAAACCAAGATGTACAATGACTGTACTAAGAGCATTGGGGTATGTAGTGATTATTTTGAACCCAGCAATCAAAATTGTTAGATGTAGATTTGTGAATCCAGCGACATTTATAGCAGAACCAGTAGGGAAGGAGGACTATGTACATGACTGCACAACGTATACTGAGTTCTACGATGATATTCCCCATGTTAGAGAAAATGCTCTTGGAGAGGGGGGAATTCTATTCATCAACAGTTTTTCAAAAATTGACCAAATTACAGAAGAAAGAAATATGTATCAGCAGTAGTGAAGCTAATAAGGAATGTTGAAATTGAGGTATTGACAACTGCAAGACTGCCTTCACATTGCTAAGCATAGGCTGCAGAATTAGTGGTGCCTATCACTGCACTTCAAAGATATGAGGACGAGTTAGTGTGTACTCTGACTCTGTCAATATGGCATCAACCACATCAACCATATATGTAGGATTGTCACGCTGGAAAAGGAGGGGTTTCTACAACGCCGGCGGCACACCAGTGCAACATGTGTCTCTAATAGGTAAATACATGAAGGCACCAAAATTCCCATTGGCTATTGCCATGGTGAAATGAGCAGCTCATACTAAGAGGACAAACATGCAGATGTTGAAGTGAAAATGGCAGCATACTTCCCAAATATTTCTGATTTTGAAGCAGAAAATGTTAAGCAAATTTCAGGACGATGTATGATGGTGAAGGAAGGTTTTACTATGTTATCCATTGTACAGTTAATTGAGCTACAAGGTCCAGCACCACAAGAAGAGCAGGATTTATGGAAGAGACAGGTATGTTATTTATCTCCCAATGAGGATCTATCACAACAGGTCAGCACTGGAAACCCAGTTATGCATCTAGCATTAGTCAAGGGGTGCTGGAGCAGCTTGACTGCCCTGTGCACAACATTAGAGTGAGTCTTTCTGCAATGATTGCAGAAGACTGTTTTTCACCACATTTTTTAGAACACGTGGAACATTTTCTTGTGAACTGCATTGTATGCCAGAAGTTCAGAGCAGGACATATTTAGCGAACATTGAGAAGATAAATCCCTAGGCCCACTGTTCAGCATCTACATATAGGTTATTTGGATGTGTTGCAAACATGCAATGGTTACAGATACATGTTAGTGGCAGTATGTTCATTTTCCAGATGGATTGAGGTAGGTCCATGGACATGCTCTGATGCCACATGTGCTACCAAGTTTCTCGTACGGGAGGTGTTTCCTAGATGGGGTGTGTGTGAAGTCCTATGTTCTGATAATGGGCCACATTTTGTAAATGAAATGTTTGAGCAGATAACTCTTCTATTAGGCATAAAGCAGAAGTTGTCATCTGTCTATCACCCACATTTGTGAGAAATTAAATGGTCTCCTTAACAAAAGGATAGCTAAAATCAAAATAACTCTGAAGAAGGGATGAATACATTGCCTAACCCTTGTGCTGTTTGTCATAAGGAACCAGATTGGCTCAGACCACCACCTGACTCCTCATGAGTTGGTGACTGGACGCCGCATGAGAATACCCCTTGCTCTTCCCACTTGAATAGAAACTGATGCCCACAGTGTAGCAAAAACATTAGTTGATGAGAAGCATAATTATTTAACAAATGTGACCTCTGGTGTTCCTTTTATTTCCCAACAGATCAAAAATCAGAGGGAAGGTCAAAGAAGATTGAAGAAGACAGCCAAACAAGTGATGCTATAGACTTGCTAAAGCAACCTACTTTGTACCCTTGGGACCAAGTGCGTTTTAGGAGCTTTGTCCGCACTTCGAATAAGCCCTGTTTTGAAGGACCGTACCTAGTAGAGGGGGTCACTCCCACCCCATTAAAGATCAAAGGAAGAAGAGCTTGGTTACACTTGAATGATGTGAAACTCTACAAATGGGAGACCCTGACCCCTCTTGCACCTGTTGACAGTGAAACAAGAATAGAAGTTCCACGTATGATCACCAGATTGGTTACCAAGAGCCAAAACCAAGACTCATCGAAATAGAGACAATTTTAACTTTTAGCTATTCCCAAGCCTAAAGGGAAAGCGAATGAACCATGCAAACTATCAACAGAGCAATTCCAGTTAGTCTAAGAGACTTTGGAGATAAAACACAGAGCTCACACATGACACTTTATGTTGCTTTTAACAATAATGTTGCACACATTTCTGCATGCTGTTTTTAATTATATTGTTTGGTCTTACCCAGCCTTGGTGAGATGACACGCTGATATTGTCAAATGATTTGAAATCCTAAACATAGTTTTTTTTTTTTTTCAGATTCATTATTATAATCATTTTACATGCCCATATGCCACATGTGCTACCGAGTTTCTCGTACGAGAGGTGTTTCCTAGATGGGGTGTGTTTGAAGTCCTATGTTCTGATAATGGGCCACATTTTGTAAATGAATTGTTTGAGCAGATAACTCTTCTATTAGGCATAAAGCATAAGATGTCATCTGTTTATCACCCACATTTCTGAGAAATGAAATGGGGCCTCATTACAAATTGCCCGGTATGGAAACAACGGTGGCGGTAAACCTGCTGCCATCGTTGTTTCCATGCCGGGTGATCATAACTCCTGCAGGCGGGAGGTGATGTTCCCGCCAGGTCTGACCTGGCGGGTTTAACACCGCCCGCCTGCAGGCGGACGAGGAAACACCGGCAGCATTAAGAGATGCTGCTGGTGTTTCCATGATTTCCATTCCCATTGAGTCCTATAGGACTCAATGGGAATGGGGATTAACGCCATTCCGCCTCCGTGATTCCCGGAAAACCGGGGTTGTAATGCCCCGGTAATTCCGGGAATCACGGAGGTGGAATGGTAATACGAGTCCGGCGGTAACCAGGTGGTTTTACCGCCGTGGTTACCGCCGGACTCGTAATGAGGCCCATGGTCTCCTTAACGAAAGGATAGCTAAAATCAAAATAACTCAGAAGAAGGGATGAATAAAGTGTAACACATATTACACATATTACAAGTTGAATTTAAAATAATAGGAACTTTCCAAGTTATAAGAGACACACTGGCAGCAAGAAGATCAATAGGTTTATTTGAAATACTTCTGGTAACCTCATTTTGTACAATGAATTGTCTTTTCTTCCTGATAATCATGGCATTTTGTCAAATAATGATCAATAATGCAGATGAAGTGTTGAGCAATGAGACATCTATTGGTATCCCTGATAACAGTGCAAGCAATATTTTCCCTGATATTTCCAAACAAATTTCTGTGACTTAAGAGGGATGCTAGGGTAGATCATGAGGCTATAAATACATACATGTATAATTCAGCTCATTTAAAACATGGCATGTGGTATCAGCACATGAAGGAGGTGGGGGAAGATTTCTTATACCTTATGCAATGAGCACAGTGGAACACTTATTGCAAGAGAAATACCTCTACCTGTACATGATGCAAAGTGTCTCAGCCCTCTTGCATCGTGCCCAACAAGTGGACAATTGGAAGGAAGATGGGCAATGCTACGATGGAGGTTGATAAAGAGATTCCATATGAAGATGAATATATAAAATCACAGAAAATGGAAAAGGACCCAGATTGGAAAAAATAATGCTCATATACTCACTCAGTGGTATAACTGGAGACAAGACAGGGATTGTTGAACACAAGAGACTGGTTGACAGATGCATGGGAAATGCCTGTATTGACACGATGCTGGTAGATAGCTCATCTATTAGTGTATGGATGAGTAGCAACCAGCACAGGATGGGAAGATTGAATGCTAGCATGCAGAGCACATTTATTGATGACAGCACCAGTACAAATAGTGAATGATGAATGCCTGAAAGAATGGGCCACGTATTCAAAATTAATAACATGGGTTGAGAATGAGGCAGGTCCTGTATCCATATTGCCCAAGAATAATACGACATTGGGCCTCATTACACGGATGGCGGTAGGGATTTACCGGTACCGGTAAAATACCGGTACCGGTAAATCCCTACCGCCTTACTACGAGGTCCCTTTGCGGGTTGGGGGATTTAACGCCTGCTTTTAGCAGGCGTTAAAATCGAACCCGCTAAGGGACCTCGGAGCTAATTACGGCACCGCAAAATTGCGGTGCCGTAATTAGCGCCTTCCCCATTCCCATAGACCCCTATGGGGCAGAAATGGGAATGGGGAAGGGCAATGGCAGAAAGGGGATTTACCGCCCCTCCAACCTTGGAATGTGGCGGTAAATCCCCTTTCCGCCAAGGCGGTGCCGGTATTTTACCGGCATGAGCCATGGCGCTAATAGCGCCATGGCTCACCGCCTACCGGGTAATGAGGCCCATTGTGTTTTAGAAACAATAGCCTGACCAAAGTTGAAGAAAATACAAGATGCAAGCACATATTTGATGTACCAGGAATGAATGGAGGAACTGCTGTGTTAATGCACCACTCTGGGGCCTGTGAATCCAAAGCCTATATGCAGATGCATAAAAAGAGGGGAAGAATATGTCCTGTAGTGATCATACATGTTCCTGCATTAGTGATCCCCCAAAGTGATCTCCATATTGAAGACTTTCGGAAAATGGATGCACACCAAAGAAAGAAGAAGTTGCTTAACCTCGGTCGATTGAAGAGAGAGAACTATTTCTCAGCAACATCAATTGGAGCCTATCATGACATTCCAGTTGAGCATATATTGTTCAATAGAACGGCAGTCATATTTGCACTCATATTCAGGCCAGGAATTCAGACTGCAGTGAATGCCAAGTGGTTACAAATAACAAGGTGGCAGCTGCTACAAACAATACGCACAACGATAAAAGGATTCAATGCGATTAGAGAAATATTGAGGACCTATGACCCTTCAGAACAGGTATGTCCTGTACTTGAATACAACAATGGAAAATGGCAAGTGTTCCAAGAAAAGGCCTTCTTGCTGTACATAACCACCTGCCCACACTGGAGAAAATGGAACACTGACAGAGGCAATAACTATGTTGTCAACCCTACACACGTAAATGGAGGAAAAAATAGATGAGACCAAAGATGAAGACTGGTTCTCATCCTTGTTATTGTGGGTTCCAACGTGGCTAGCAAATGCCTTTTTGCTGATCGGACCAATACTAGTTTTAGTATTGCTTGGATTCTGTCTTGTAAAAATACTTATAGGACAATGCAAGAAGACAGCAAAGAAAGATATTGGGATGAAGATAATCATTAATATGAATGCTGTGACTGATGAGCACACACAGACTGAAAGTACCACCTTTGAACACCTGAAAGGAAGTCCCCTGGCACCCCCAGGAACAATGTTTTATTATTAAAAGGATCATAAGAACTATGTGGGACATTGGTTATTCAGTCAACCAACTTGGGGGTGTTGCCATATGACTTGGAGTGTGGATAAGCACATAAAGAATGCAGGTGATCTGAGGGGGATGATGAAGATATGGATTCTCAAGAAACCCCACAGGGTGGAGACAAGGTAAAGGAGATTGAGGAGAGGGTCAAGGACTTGACCAGAGGGTGGGAATTAGAAAGTCACATGTACACAACATCTCTAGTGACCACCACCTCACCTCCATCATATTGGACGAACAACAAAAAGACACTGTGCATGACACCTATTATCGTCCCAATACTGCATTGAAGATATGAGAGACATTATGCATTCAGACAATGCTACTGAATGTACCCTTGTACTGATGTGGTAGAATGATGTCTAAATACACCTTTGAACATAGAAGAGCTAAAAGTGAAATCTGACAACAGTAAAGTGATGTCATAAAGAGAGGATAGATGGACACACTGAAATGATATGCGAATACATAAAGAGTGAAGATGTGACTGAAGTAACAAAGTAACTGAACATGCAAATACGAAGAAATCATATATATTGAGAAGATAAGTGAAAAGAGATGCAGTAGTAGTACATACGCAGAAACACAAAGTTTATGAGACATATAGAAGCTTGCTGCAGTAGAAAATATAACACGGGTAAAGTGGCCATGATGAAAAGATGGATGCCAGTTTTGTGTAATAGTAAGTTAAAAACCTCAAGGAGAGAAACCCGGGCTGCAGATCTGACATGCACAGACATACAGATTCATGTAAGAACAAAGAATATTTATTTGGCTCAGGATCAAGCATGCCACAGCATGAAACAATAGCAAAGTACCAAAGGAGTTGAAGAAGATAAGCCATGTACGTAGGACATATTTCTCTTAGGTTAAGTGAAGGTGTAAACATTTGCAAGAGCCAAATATTGAACAATCAAAGATGCTGAAAGCATATGCAACAGCAAGCATCCAAGTCATCAGAGGCCGAGAGGAGTAATAGAACAAGTGTAATTGACTCAAATAGCACTAAATAAAAGGTCAGAATGGACACAATTGTTGTCTCCTCATACCTGGGCCAAGACTGGAAAACAAGGCCTATTGATTAAGTCCCAGACGAAGATAACAATGTACGTTCACTCCCATAAAAGTGAACAGTCAGCAATGTCAACTACAAGAAATTAAGCCTTAGTTTAGGGCTTAACTGATGAGAGATTGAAGGCTAATTGGCCAAGTGGGCAGAGGTTTGATGCTGTTGCCGGCACCTGGGTTTTGTTTTGCTGATGTGCTACTAACAAGCCGAATGTCCAAGGTTGAGAGAGAATGCCAACCAATTATGAGGCGTCTGAAGGACAATGACATATTTTCATGATGGCATATTACAGCAGCAACCTCATGTGAGGCTGTTCCTTATATATGGTAACTCAGTGCCTGATAAAGAATGATGCATTCGATCATGTTAAAAAACAATACCCCAAAAACCAAACACTGCATACTTTCTGTAAAAAGACAATGTATGACTGTTGCAGAAGCATAAAGAGAGTGCAAAGAATTAAAACTCCAATGGAATCATGATCATGCACTCCCTAAATGAAGTACAATTCAGGAATATCTTCTCTTGAACAATGTTATTGATGAATGTTGTTTGGTTAAGAGAGCAAGGCTAAATACATTTCAAATAGGGGCTGTAATTGCAGCAGGGTCCTAGTAAGGGAATTCTAGCAGTCCTTTATGGGGGCCGATGCACAAAGGCCTACTTCATTTTCTCTTTTTTTGCCATTTTTATCATACAATTAGAAAACCTATTATTATCCCCATCTAAAGCATCAGTCCTCTAGAAATGCAGACTGGTCCTATGTTACTAATTAATAGTGGATCCTGCCTGTACAGGGTGGGCTGTACTCACATACAAAAACAAGATTTACATTTGAGTTCTAGAATAATAAAAAAAATCTGCAATAGAAATAATGCTTATATGATTACGAAGATGGGTTTTTAGTGTGTTTTCTTTTAAACTGATTTTATGGCTAGACATTGATGCATGCATTGTTGGTGTATGTGGTATCCTGACCATGACATGTATGTTGTGAATTACAGTTTCATACAATCTTTTTTAGTGCATTGCTTTATGTACTGTTATTTTGTAAATGCATTTTATTGACTGTACATATTCTTGCATGACACTTTGAACCTCATTCACAGAACACTTTCCTATCGGACTGCCCATAATAATACACTTCTGTGAATCAGGCCCTTTTTGTCAAAATAAAGCATCAACTTTCAAACTTTCGGCAATTCTACCTGGCAGACAGAGAATTTAATAACATTATATGGCTTTACTAGTCAGTTAAGGCAGGCCCGGCTCCAGGAATTTATATCTGGGTGCGCCAGGTTTGTGAACAGGGGGACCAAACTTTTCTCAGATTCGTGATCGGGCAAACCATGTCTTCCTGGATCTGAAAAATCCATTTGCCATTAATTTGCCCTTAACTTCTTTAGTATTTTAGACTCCTTTATAAGGTGCAGAAGCCTGGATTCAAACCCAGGTTGTTAGGACCAGGGTTGACATATTTACCCGCAAGACTACTTGAATGTCTGATAAAGATGCTTGTTGGGATTGTACTCCCTGGCAGATTAAAGCCAAATTAATTCTTGGGCAAGGATAACAGATGGTCCTGGGTAGGTGGGGCATGGGTGCGGAGCTTATGGTGGGAGTCGTTAATCGCTGTCAGGAGTGCAACAAATGTGAAATGATTTTTAAAGTTGTCTTTTTCTACTATTGGACTTGTATGTTTAGGGATATCACTCTAGCTGGAAACAACCTGTTCACCTCACCAGGTTTTGCTGAGTTAAGGTGATTTGCCCAGGATCACTCAATTTGTTCAAATGGGAAACCTGCTCTCGCCTTGCACCTGCTCATCCATTCCAAAATCATAGGCTCTCCAGTACCCCTTCCACAGTCTTCTGCTCTCTTCTTCAACTTGCTCCTTTGTTTCCTTCCATAAGCTCCCTCACTACTTTGACCTTTCATTGGCTACTCACTTCATCTTCCATATGCTCCTCCATCTCCATATGGAAACAATTGCCAAAAATGAAAAATTAAAGCTGTATACTGCCCTTAACAAGAATCTGAGATATTAATCCCAATTAATCATGCCCTAAGAAATATGTGTTTTACCTTTTTTCAACATACTGCTATAATTGAGATATAAAGAAATTGCACAAAGCAAAAGAGAAGCAGAAAATAATAATGTGGCAATATCACCTCTTGTCACCTTCCATCAGCTCCCTCTGACTACCATTCCCATTTACAATCACTCCCACCTACTGCCCCAACATTCACCCACCATGTCTTCTTGGCCTGGCTGGGGAGAATCGTGGATGATGCCACCTCCTTTATAATCCCAGGAGGCCACGTAGGAGGTGTTTGTGTTCTAGCCATTTTGTTGTGAAAGACCCTCCTCCTCCATAGATATTGAAGCAAGGAACAGGATATTTAGTTTCTTACAAATGACATCTTGAAGCACAACATTGTATTTTTATGGAAACTGCAGCTACTTTTAATTAAGTTGAGGGTGTGTGGGAGTGCTAGCATGCAGGTGATAGTGGGATCAGGAGGTAGACAGTGGTGGTTGAAGGGTTTCCGGCCTCCTTGCATCACTCCCGGTTGCATTTGGCAGGGAGGAGGGGCTGCCACTCCTCTGCCAATCGTATACATCATTGTCTGTACATATTGTTTCCGTACTGTTTATAATATGCAATTGTCCATGATGACTTCTTATTTGACATGCTTACTTTGCTATTTTGAATGTCACAATTTTGATCAATAAATGTGGCCTTATATATTCCAAAGACAGATGTGTGTATGTCTCCTTGGCTGGCCTTGGCCCCTCCACTGCTCATCTATTAAACCATACTGCAAACTGGATCACTTCTATGGGCTCCTAATTTTGGCAGGAAACACACAGTGAGATTAAATGATTTTCCCAGGATTACCCACTTTGTTTAAGTGGTGAAGCCAGAATGTCATCATAGCCTGACATGTAGGTACTTGACCACACATCTTCCCAGTTAAAGTTGGTACAAATATGTATTGAAGTTTGCTTTTAAATACCTAAAATATTACAATGCTGGGTCTTTGCACACAAGTCACTTTTTGCGCAGATTTTGAAAGGGTACTTATACCCTGATTACCATAGCCATTAGTCTGTATATAAAAGAAACTTTAAGTGATAGGGATGATTTATAGGAAAACATTGTTTATTGTTATGAATTGCATACTTTTTTTTTTACCAATGGTTGTAAGCCATGAAAATAAAAATGTTGTTTAATGTCTAAGTTCCTGAATTCGATTTATCTCTTTAATTTTCTTTTTCCATTTATTTAGTTTCTCTTTCTTACTTTGGTAACTTTTTTTGTAAAGGTTTGTAATGATACTTCAAATTTTGGGAGAGCCCAAATAATCACTCAAATGGAGTGATCTTCTACCTTAGTTTTGGATTATCAAATCATTCATTAATTAGGAGATAGAAAAAGGAAATTATCAACAGTTATTCCCTCATATCCAAACCACTAGTAATTATGTTCACATTATTTTATTAAAGTACACAAAGTTTTTAAAAATTCTCATTATATGAGGCCACAATACATAATAATTCTCAAAATGAACTCTAAGAAACATATAAAGTATAAACGACACCACAAAACTCCTAAAATAGAAGAAATGATATTTAAAGTGCATCCATATTTAAAACTGAACTCAATAGGAAGGGATTAATCCTTCTTGTTTGTTCTTTGGACCCTGAAGAGGTCTCTAACTGAAATGTTTGGATTTTGCTAATACTCAAAATCATTAACTCAACATTTTGTTCCCCCTCCCTTGCCTCATCCCGCCTTGAAACACTTGTGTTTAGGTGCATTATAATTGTCATATATCACATCATATTACTAATCACCTCCTATTTGAAATAATCTGCAACTGAGACATGTTAAAACGATGAGGCATCACTTGGAGGACCTGTGCAGCCCTGACTGACCTTGAGGGGAGAAAGGCAGAGCAAGGGTGCCCCACTGACATTTGTTGATTGTCCGACTATTAAATCCACCTCTGATTGCACTATGCAGGAAATATTTCAATTCCCTTTTTTTACGTTTAACAGATGTGCACCGTTTATACGTTGCCAGAAACATATTAAGAAATGCTCTTGTGTTATTTTCAAGGTTTCATGATCAATCTTCTGAGAGCCAAATGTTAATTGGGGGAAGTGGGAACAATCACCCCACCCGCTCTGTAACTGGTGGGATTCCACAGTAAATAACTTCATTGTCTGGCACTGCGTAAACACCTTATATCATACTTTTCAAACAAGACCCACAATACACATGATGTATTCAGTTTGCATACAGATATTGTTAATTGTTATTCCAATAGTATGATGTTATTAAGGCAGTACTCATCTGCCCATTTCATGAAAAGTTCTGGCCAGGCAGCCTAGGCTTCCACACAGACAAACATACATACTATTTAGGTCAGAACCCCACTGATAAGTATGCATGAGAAGATGATCTGAAGTTGGTTCATGCTTGCCATCCTAGCCTTGTTATGTTCAGGTAGGTTCTTGTTGGACCAACTCGGTGAGGTGCCTTTTGAGTCCCTAGGCGTTGCAAACAAGTCTACCACCTCAGGGCATAGATACTTTCACTTAGGGAGATCAACCGAAACCAACACACATTGGCAAAGCCAACAGTTAGAGCTTTTGAATACACATGGCAAAGGCATCTGCCAGGCACTGCCATGAGGGTACCACCTGGCAATAAGGTGTGACCATCTAGAAAATGGTGTGAGTACATAGACATATGATGTCATTGTCTGGAAAATGTCTGTGTAATACTTATACACATGTCAAAACGGTTGACTTTGCGATTGCTTTTTTTAGGATTCCACCACAAGGAACAGATGTGAGGATGCCATGTTGCTTTTAAAAATGCTTAGATATAACACAAGCAGGCCCAATGCAGCACTAAGGTTGATGTTACTTTGGGTATTCTTCAGCAGGGAGGAGGCAGGTAGTTGGTGGGAATACCTTAAAGATGACTATGGCAATACGACGAAACATGTCCATTGAATATGTATCCGTCCTAACATCCTTTCTCCATCCTTTCTGCGGTACAATTGTTCTGGCTTACACCTAATAGCCAACTTCAAAACCTTACATCAAATCACTTTGATTTTACTACACTCTCCCCTCCAGAATAACATTTTTCTTACTACTGACCTTATTGTTTCACTTACACTCAAGTAGTTCATGCAGCAGAATATATACTTTGAATGGAATTTGTAAGGGCTCTCAGTCTGATGGATGTAAGTCTCTGAATCAATCCTAACCACGGTCATTGCTTCAGTCAGGCTTCCATACCATTTTTACGAATCAGCCTTGGCATCCCTGCCACTAATGTGAGCAGCCCTGCCCAAACTGCTGGACCACAAGGCCTAAAAATGCTTGCACTATATTGTGTTCCAGTGAATGTAACTTGTCAGGGTCCTAAGCCATTTATGCACCTGGTGTAGAAATCTGTGTCCAAGCATCATCAACTGCCATTTATTGTTTTCTACAGGTTAACCGTCTTACTAGGCATGATTGGAACAGCAGTTCTATTTCCAAACATAAAAACCTACATTCAATTACAGAAATCTACTTGATAGGTTTGAAACAATAGTGTCCTTATAATTGAGAGGATTTAAATATAAGTAAGAGTAAAAGTGCAGTTGTAGGCTGTCTGCCTCAGCAAGTGTGCTACCTTACTTAGAGGTGTGAATGGCCCTCCATATCCCTGGTCATTTCTGCTTTCATGGCTGTGAGGCATAAATAGTTCTCCAGAGCAAGCAAACAAATCCTGACTGAGCTGCCTTCATTGAAACTCCTAAGAATGCTAATCACAAAATCCCCCCTCCTGTTTTTACCACCTTAGTCTCCCCCCCGGGTCCCAGTCACAGTTAACCAATATTTTTAGATTTTTTAAATTGTGTATAGTTTAAATACATTCAACCTTTTGATGAAAAAAAGAAAAAAAGGAAGAAAACCTCAAACCACTGACAAGGCCTCCTTTCTAGCAGGACTTGGCTGACCCACCGGAACACCGGGAGTTTCCCCGGTAGGCCTCGGGCCATAGGGCCTCTTTTCTTGGGGGAAGGATACATGGGGATTCAAAATTAAACTATCACTCGCCATTCAATGATATGCATCCCTACAGGTCAGCCTGGGTGTGGCCTTTCGCTGCATGATTTGTTTGCCTGCCAGGCCCGCCCCAGCCTGTGGATTTTGGGGCTTGCACTCTCGTCGCACTAGGGCGCTTCCGCATTGAAACCGCACGTGCCCTAGTATGCTCTGTGCTGTTGAGTCGCATGCGCAGGTGTTGCTGGGCCCATGATTGAACATGCCACTGCCACCTGAGAGACACTACCGACAAACAATCTGAGTGCTGCTCTGGTACCGGGCCCATGCTGTGTGCTATGCCCGTGTTCACTGTGTGCTCTGACAGATTCAAGAAAGATAGCAAACAAACCAGGTTAGGCGGGCCGCACTGCCTCCATCAGCAGACAGCAGCAGCTGACCCAAGTGTGGCTGTGGCGGGGGCTGAGAGGAGTTTATGGCAGTAGCCAGACCTGAAAGGTAAGGGATTATTTGTATGTGCGTGCCCCTCTCCCATTCTGCCAAGTGCTTCTGGCCCTCACTCTCACCCTATGCTGTAAAGCTTTTCCAATGTGCTGTAATATTTCCTAGCCACCATTCTACAATGTTTTCCTTGTGTTGCTATCCTGCTTGTGCTTGCTGACCTTTTTTCTTACTGTGATGCCATGGACTGTAATATTATCCACCTCTGCTGCAATGTTTTCCCCTTGTGCTGTAATCATTTACCGGCCGGAGTCATGTAATATGTTCTTTATAAGCTCTAACAATCCCTCCCTGTGCTTTAATGTTCCCTGCCCTAGCTATACTGTAAAACAGCACTCTGTTTACCTAATATCCGCTCCTTGTGCGGTGATCCCCCGGCCCCAAAATGAATAGGGATGGTTAATGGGTTGTAGTGGGAATACTGGAAACCCGTAGACCTATTAAAATGCACCTGAGCTCTGCGATGCAAGACCAAACCAAACTGCTAATCCAATACTCCCACTCAGACCCACCTCTACAAAGGTACCTTACCACGACCTAAAGAAGCCCCTATCTATGTCATTATAGAGGATGACACAGTGTTCTGCTAATGCACCTCTTCCCAATCCTGACCTCCCACACCCAAGAAATTCCAGTACTTTAGAGCCATGCATCACTCTGCCAGTGTGCCTCAGATTTGACCTCCATTGACGCCTGCTGTTCCATTACAGCAACTAACGCAAAGCTCATCTGACTGTCACTATTACTCCACCCTTACCAGCAGTAACCCCTTTTCTTCTTTTACAGCTACTCACAAAACTGTGCTAAAAGAACTCAATTCTAGCCAGCAGCAACCCCTGTTGTTCCAAAACAGTGGCTCACATAAAGCTCTACCAATGAACCTCAATCCTGGCTAGCTGCAATCTCTGGTGTTCCATTACAGTGGCTCCCACACAGATCTGCCAATGGACCCCCCATCCTGGCCTGCAACACCTCCCGTTGTTCCATTACAGTCAGTGGCTCCTTCATGTGCAGCTCTACCAGTGTAACTCAACCCTGGCTAGAAGCAACCCCCATTCTTCCATCACACTCACTCCCACAAAGCTCTGCCAATGGACCTCAATCCTAGCCAGCTGCTGTCTGATGTTTCTTCATGCTTGTTTCATTCTTGTGGTAGGTAGTGAGGCCTGCAGCCCTGTGCTGTAGCATGACCTACCCATTACTAAACAAACAAAAATGGGTGCCCTGATGGACTGGCAGCAGAATGGGCAAAGTGATGTTAGGAACACACAACGGGGACTGCTGCCAGTGTTGGTACTAGTGTGGTTATTGATTTTTAACCACCCATGACATAATGTATTTGGACCAAAATCGTCCAGCCCTGTACTGTAATATTTTTCCCTCTGCTTTTGCCATCACATCCCCATGCTGTGGGATTCCTCTGCTGTAATATTCACTAAACGCTCTCTTATCCTCATTTCTGTGATTTTATTTTATTAGTTTGGGCTTCTAGATGGTGCTTGCACAAGCTATAAACCAAAACTATTGCATTAAAGTATACATGGGGAGAAATCGGCTATGAGGAGGGAAACCGAGTGTGTAGGTGTTTTTGGTTATTTTCCCACCCATTGACTTCCCATTATAATCACTATGGCTATTCCCACTGGATCCCGTCCCTCCCCAGCAAAAACACCTCCTCCAGAGAACTCTTTGAGTTTGGTTTAATCAAGCCTTACCATCAAACATTGCACTCAAAGTGCCTGCCAGTGTTATGTGAAGCACTCTTTTTGAGAGTTAATGACTTAATTGGAGTTATATAACCACTACTGGTGTAATAAAAATGTCTTCCCCAGGTCTGCTTTTAGCCACTCAATTTAAAAGCACTATGCATGCCCTTCACTTAAGTCATGTTAAAAATAAACATTGGTAAATCCAACAGTTCTGGCTTGTGTATAAGTATTAAGTATTTGCCAGGCACTGTTAATAGGTGACCAGGTACTCACACCGTTTTGCACCTGCTACCATTAATGGCCAGTTAATAAAAATCTGGCGGTGCTTGACAAGTGCTCTTCCCATGCCTACACAATCTGTTGGCATTGGCAATGCTTGTTTTCAATAGGATGAAATCGAACAGCCCTATGTTGCAATAGTGTTCCTTGGTGCAGTAATATTTTCCTGTGCACTAATATTGCTAGCTCGTGCGGCGAAATATGGGGCCACTTTGATCAAATGTTCCAGGGCCTCTTTTGGTTGCCAGTCCAGCCCTGCTTTCTAAGGGGGCCAGGGGATGGCCTTGAGGGGCCTGGCCTCCTTACACCCCCTGCTGGAGCTGGGCCTGAGTTGATGCATCACACCTGTATCGTAGCTTAACCTGATGCCTTACATTTGCTGATTATAGGAGACATAAACAGTCACAAGATGGAAATGCTGGACTGATTAAGGCTGCAAATGGCATACAATGGCAGCCCCTGCACATGTCCCTTTTAAGGGGTGACTAAAGGATGCATATGAAGAATTAACTGTCATTAGCACTGTGACGGGTTGGCATTTGGCAAGGGTGTAGAAGCCCCGGCTTTTTTTATTACATTAAATGATAAAGGTAATTCCATCTCTGAAATGGAAATCTGCTGAACAGATTACCCTTTTATAAGAGATATATGGCAAAAGTCTAGTTTGTACATGCACCCTAGTGGAACAGTATTCAAATCTACAGATCCTTCTCTACTAGTGTCACAGAGCAGGTTCAGAGGTCACTGGTGCCCATTTAAAAGCTACAGTGACATCCAGGTTTCTGCAGCTCTGGGACTGCAATTTAGTCATGCATGCCTGTACAAACCCCAGTACCTATCAATGTGTGATCCTGGTGGCAGATACATCTTTAAATATAAGCCATACCAGAGTTACGGTATGGTGGATAGTAGTATTCATAATTATTGCAATCATAGCAATTTGATATCATACATGCCCTGTGAGCCCAGCTCAGCTGTATAGGGATCATGTGTATTCTCTGCAGACAGGCTGGACACTGCCACTGCAGGCAGGACTGTAGCCATGGGGATTTCCTCACTCTGTTCCTTTGTGAAGGCAGGTAACACCCTCCCCAGAGAGATAGGCACTCCACAGGGACTTATCTTGGGACCAGGAATCAAATGGGACACCCATAAACAAAAGGCCTCACAGCAGGGTGCTGCACAACTAAAGGCCTTTGATTCTACTGAGAGAAGACGGCAGGGTTACTGTAGACAGAGGGAGCTCTTTACATTTAGAGGAAGCATCCACCATCTTGTTTCTCTCTGCCATTATCTTTCCTTCGTGACCCTTCCTCTTTATTTTGGACAGAAGGCTTTGGGTGTGAGGTCATAAGGTAAAGTACACGTTCTCTAAGAACAGGTATTGGGCCCCTAAAGAAGTCTAGCATTAGTCCAATCACCTATGGGTTTTTCCCTTTAAAAGAAGTGATCTCCCAGTCCTTCTCTGATTCACTTTTGGACTAACACTTAAGGAAGAACAAATTGGACCTCTGTTGGAAGAGTTGATCCCTCCAAAATCCTTCTCCAATATAATTATTATAATAATAATTGTTCTTTTAGAATGTGCTTAATACCATTGAGTAGTTTCTAAGTGCAGGATTGAGATTCAAAAGTGTGTTGCGCTGTGTTGTCTTGCTTCCAAGAAAAACACATTCCCTCTGAACTATCCTTCCTCACTATTGAGTTGAAAACTGAATGTCACGGGTAGAGGTGAGCTGTAGACCCTAAACATCACCAGGGACCATTGGGGGTTACTGCTGTTGAGACATGACCTGCCTCTCTGCAAGCCACAGGATACTGCCCAAGTTGAGGGTATCTGCTGTTGTGGGCCAGCCTTCCACCGTTTTTTAAAAGCAAAAGAACAAGCACTGAATATTATCCTTAAGCCCCTCGACCACTACACAGCAGCTTCTCCATTCAAAATGTACATCCCGTCACCAGCCTCGTCGTCGTCATACCGACTGCATACTGACCCTGATGGTCCCAATAATTGGCACTTCGAGCCGCTCCTTTGAACCACATGAGCTCCTGTTTGAGCACTTCTCGAACTCTGCTTCCCACCCATAACAACATGTGTGCTTTACCCAAAATGCTGAACTGCATGTTCAAACATATTCACTGCCGCACCATGCTAGCTGAGCATGTCCTTGCCTCAGCTCAGTTTAAAAGATCTTTAATGCATTTGCTGCTTTTGAACGTCCTTTTGAGCTGCTAGTATCTTCACTGCTGATCTTCACCAATGAGACCTGATCCTCGAACGCTGCATGAAACCACTCAGACTGGACCATGCATCCATTCTCCAACCACTTAAAATTGACTGCTTCAACCGACCATGGTGACCTTCACAATCCCCTGTCACACAAATGCTTGAATCAATCCAGTAAGAACAGCACATCTTTACAGATGAGCCAACTGACGAACCAACCCTGGCGAACCCTACGATTTGCACTTCTTCAAGCATTGCATTCGAACCACATCAAGCTCCTGTTCGTCCCTTGCTTGACACCATTACCCATCAAGAACAATGCAACCACTGCACTTGAATCTCATGAAATTGAATGAACAGCATCAAGAAGCCTTATTCAGTATCAGCAAACTGTCAAGAACCACATAATTGTGGTTTATTACGAGATCACACTCAACTCAGGGATTTCCTTTCCCCCCAATCAATGTGGCACACAATAAAGCACTACTACTTTTGTTAAGGTTCAGTTTTGGTAGGGCCTCCAGCCCGTCTCGCACCCAACCCCGACAAATACCCAGTGACACAATGGACTAGGGACCGGGCCTCCAGCCCGTCTCGCACCCAACCCCGACAAATACCCAGTGACACAATGGACTAGGGACCAGGCTGGTGTGTATTAAGAATATATATATATATTAATTTATTTAAACCAAATTTGACAAACAGACCAACATCAGCCACCAATACTGTTTTTTTATTTTTTTTATTTAGCATTTTTAAAGCACTCACACAGCCCACAGGCATCGCAGCGCTGTTACAGGAATTGTTCATTTTTTTAGTTGCATAATTGTTTTTTTTTTTGTCTTACTTACGTATTTATAACACGCTTAAACACCCAGAGGTTTCTAAGCGTGGACCCGGGGATCGAACCTGTGTTGCTTCGTGTCGTCTTGCTGCCAAGGCGCGTACGTTGCCGTTAAGCTATCCTCCAGGGGTGGCAACACAAGAACACAAATGACTTACCGTAAAGGCACCAACACACACAGATAACACTAGATACGTAGTCACAATTATTTCTTTTTAACTTACCCACCAAAACAGAAAAAGAACAATTCAAGACACATAGTGATTGCTCATTTGGTTATGATACTTTTCTCCCAGCAACCCCCACCCTCCAAACATCAATTAGACCTGACCCCTCTGAATGGAAGGCAAGTGGCAGAGAGTGGGAACAAAATGGGAGAATGGTTTTAGGATTTTTATAAAATGCATTCTTTGGAAAAAGGGGATTCAAGGGACAAAATCGTATTTTCTGTTTTCTACTTGTTACCACAGATGCAATACACGGGACAGAAAAGCAATGGGAATTTGGTTTTGCCACACCTAAAAAGAACAGGCAGGTCTTTGTGGTTTTGGTCAGAGCACAATGGGAACACGGGGGCAGTTTGTGTTGCACCCCGCACATGCAAAGGCACTACAAGGCTTCACACTTTTGATTTAAAATGAAGGTGATCAATGGGGAATTTCGTTTTACACCCTGCACACTCATGCTGAAACAGGGTTTTGGTCTTTTGGCAGATCTTTATATCTGTACTGATTCTCAACACACTGGGAAGAGCATATTGGTTTTGAATGCCAACAAAACACCCCCCGTGATTTCAATATGAGGAATTCATTGATTTGCTTTAATTAAATATGCTAAGGATCTACACAGACAAACAGGATATTTTGCTATGGAAAAAAAACTAGAACAATACTTGAAGAATGCAGGGCCTACGCAATCTATGGCTTTGGGGATAGTTTTACTTACCTGAGGGGGCTTAGAATAGGCATCAGAGAACAGCAGGGCAACGCTGGGACAGCCAGGATGTCAGTCAAGGATTGTCTCCTTTGAATCCTCCAAGGGGTCCAAGTCAGCATCTATGCCTACTGGTTCCTGTCTCCAATGCAGTATATAGGCCTCTCTGCTGGAATCTTTCTCACAAGAGTTCAGCAGCAGGTTACCTCCCGGAATAAGTGACAAAATGCCCAGTTCTAATGCAAACTGGTTTACTTATAGGGCAAATGACAACACGTTTGACATGATTCCCACAAAAGGGATTGGTTGATTTTCTTTACCCACCTTCCACCAGTGTGCTAATAGGACAAGGAAATGGAGCGGAGTGAGTCAGGACAGCTGTGGGAGTAAACAGCTTTGTCATCCCAATTTCACAGGGGACTCGGCATATTTAAAACTAAACAAAAAATCTATCAACATGGCAAGTACCCTACATTTTCAAATCTTTACATGTATTAATATATTTTTAAGAACTACATTTTAAGGCAAATCAGATGAGGCTAGTCTGAACTTGGCATGTCCTTCCTATGCAGAGATACATGTTTTCCTCATTTAGTCAGGAGTGGTATGCCACGTAAAAATATGCCACTTCATAATTTTAATGTTAATTATTTCCTTCACCCTCACACCAACTTTCAAATCTCTTGGAATGAAGGGAGGGTCTAAATCAAATTTTTATTCATAACTTTAGTTATGTGTATCATACAAAAATAATGTTAGCATGGCTCAAATGGGTTCACTGTCGCCTTTAATAAAAGTCTTGAATGACCATTGTGGCATCTACACAGCCATTTCTATTCAATAATATGTTTTTTTCCATTCAATTAAACTGAAGCTTTTTCTTTATTCACTTTGAGTTTCATTTTCTCTTAAGCATGTGACAGCCAGAGCTTGGCTCATGTTTATGTTTGCTTCCCCATTCAATGCCTGATAGCAACTCTAATGGACATTTTATGGGAATTGTGACCTCAAGGTCACTTCTGCTGAAACAACAGGCATGGCCTTATCTGTCCCCACCATGGTTTCAATCTAAGCACTATATGGCTTTCTATAATTTAAACTAATGGCCATGATTAATGGTTGAAAAACAGGCCTCTTTCTTCAGAGCAGCAGAAGAAAGGGCATGGAGGTTAGTTTCATGTTTGGAGAAATGACCGGCTCATATACCCTGCAAGCAATGGCCTTTTAAACTTGCACTCAATATAATTTACATGACATCTTGTAAGGCACCTGGGCCTTATCCATATGCACTAAGTTTCTTTTTAAATTCTCAGTTTCAAAATTCATGAGTGTCACTTCTGGATTTTCCATATGTATAGGGCAGTTACATGAGGAAACCATGTTCAAACTTTGAAAGTCTAGTGAGAATTTCTCTTAGCATATTGTCATTTGGATGAGGAAACACAAAAAGGACATTCTTTTATTTCTGGTAAATGCAATGAACTTGGTTTCACTTTAGCTGCCTGGATGTTATGATATGGGTTGAAACAACGAAACACAATGGACACAGGAGAATGATTCAATGGCCCTCGTAAAGGATACGGGTTGGTAGTAACAAAGGATACACTCGATGTCTTCTTGTCTTCGTAAGATGACAGGTAAGGCGTAGTGTATCAAAGGGAACCTTCTAATCAATGTCACTCTCTGACTAGTAGTTTAAACAGTCAAAGAGAGCTATTGGTGAGAAGGGCTTTTGAGGACCAAGATCCACCAGGCTGTTGATGAGAGGAAACTGATTAGAATGCTGGTAGATAAGAAGGGCAAAAAAAACCTAAGTTGTAAACACTGACCTGGATGTAAGGACAAGGAAGTCTCTTTAGATGGTCTGAAGGGTCCGAGGATACAACGACCAGGAAAGGGTAGTGAGGAATCTAACCCGGGCGGAACGAGGGCCGCACTAGAGACGAGTTGGTGCACACAGGAAAGCGTCCAGAGTACAGTGCACGTGTGGGAGAGAAGAGGAATCCTGGTCCAAGAGCAGCAAGTCCTTAGGCAGTAGAAGAGAGGCAGAGCGAGACTCTGTGAGTCTAGATTGGCTGAGGCAGAGGGGGGCTCTGCGGGTCTCTGCGGGATCGTGGAACCGGAGCAGAGAGGTCTCTGCAGGATCGTGGTGAACTGGAGCAGAGAGGTCTCTGCGAGTCTAGAATGGCTTAGGCAGAGCGGGACTCTGTGAGTCCAGATTGGCTGAGGTAGAGCGGGACTCTGCAGGATCGTGGGAAACTGGAGCAAGGAGGATTCTGAGAGTCTAGAATGGCTTAGGCAGAGCGGGACTCTGAAAGTCTGGAATGGCTTAGGCAGAGGTGGACTCTGCGGGAATGTGGAGAGAATGAGCCACGTAGGAGCGCGATTAGCAGCTAGCTCAAGGAGGAGCTGCACTGTTGCCGGGAACTGCGTAGGGACGCGGAAGGCAACCGCACCTTGAAATGAAAGTAGCGTCTGCGAGAAAGTAGCAGAAACAGCTCCGGAACGCGAGGTAACAATAACGATCAGAAGCGCTGTTGCAAGGCTTCCGTCTTGCTAAATAGTGTCAGCTGACTTACGTCTGACCGACGCGCTGACGAAACGTGTCTGCTGGTCATATGACCTTTGCATTAGCGTCTCCCGAACAGCTTCCATTGGGTGTAGAACGGTCTAGCCGTTCTCAAGGCTGAGGAAGCAAGGAAACAGGGATGCCTGGGTTTAGTAACGGACCCGGATGGGGAGGCATGCATGACACTGGAGCACAATCTGGTATTACATTGAAGATAATGTGCATACTACTGTCCCTTTAAGCATAAGTGCAGCTCTCCATGGATTGAGTAAAATGGCATTATCAGCCACATGTACTTCCTTTCCTTGCTGAAATGCATTTTGCATAGATTCACCCACTTTCTTTCCTTTAGATTTTAGGCATATTTTCGGTTCAATAGGCCTCATGTCTGACATCACCATTTCTGTGCTGCCCTTATATTGCAATGGGCATTTATAAATCATTCTGGCCTTTTTAATACTTGCCTTCAGGACCCATATTTCACTGCACAGAATGTATTATTGACTTCTATCTTCTCCTTTGGTCCACCCGTGGGCCCTAGAGACCGGTTAGGTGATTATTTTTTGTGGATTGTGTTTGTCATTAAAGTACATCTATTTTTATAGAAATTTGATTGGACATTCCCTTTAATTGGCGACTATTGCTGGATGGGCGCCTACTGCTTCACATTCACACCCCTTAGATGCCTTACATCGACCCACGTTTCTGCAAAAGGCAAATGAGGTATATCCCATAATTGTGCAAAAAGAAGAAAGGCCTTGGCTATTAAGCCTGCAGTGTGTGCAGCCCACACTGCAGGCTTAATAGCCAAGGTCTTTCTTTTTTTTGCATGATTCACGTGTGCCCTAAATGGAAGCATTTTTGGGGGGTTTGCACCCCATGCAGCGTATTTAATTAAAATGTATCAATTTTTAAATTGATTTGAATTTTAACAGTGCACCCTCACCACTCAATGTACATCTCTTAACTGTGCTGTTTTACCTTTATGATGGTGATCACTTTTGGTGTGTAGCAGTTTGAAGGTAGAGTATCCGCTTTAGCCACTTCTTACTCTTTTACTCCTGCAGGGCAGAAGTCTTTTTGTCATAAGCACGCTGAATTTAATTTAAGAATCCTGAGAGTCACTCTCTGGTGGAATAATGAAATCTGATAATGCAACCTTCAACAAAAGGTGCCCAATGGATCAGCACACGTCCCTGATTTCGCTTCTGATTCCTGTCCCTCGCACCGTGATTTCCTCACCTGATGCTGCACCGCCAGTCCTTTATTCTGCCACTTCCTGTTCACGGTGGTTTGTCTCCAGCATTCATGCTGACACTGAAAAGGGACTAATACCACCAAGCCACCAAGCATCTCTAGCTTTGCAGCGATGTCTAAAGGTGTCTATCTTTAGTTTTAGAACAGTTCTCCCCTAAATTTCATAGCACCTGGCCCTGATTGCCAATATCACCATTGCGTGTTCCTGATTTCTATATAGGAGATGATGGACACTTAGTCCTGTTTATATGTCCCAGCTTTTCTCTGGTCGGTAAAATGGGCTTCCAAGCAGATCCCTTCCTGTGTTGGACTCTAAACCGAAAGTAAAACTTAATAATACTTCATTTGGTGGCATTTCGGAAGCATTTGATGCTGCTCTGATATACATGTAAATCGTCCTTGAGTTGAAGAGAAATGCGGAGGTACTTTGAAACTAGCTCTATTCGTGTGCTGGGCACTATCACTGTGCGAATGAACTAACTCATTATCTACAGAAATGCAATACCCGCTTCTTGTAAGGGTGAGGAAGGATTGCAGATTCATGTTCATTTGTTATTCAGAAAATACCCAGAAGCGGCCTAGTGTTTATATGGTAATAACTGTTTCCTCATTGTGATACACTTCTGAATCGAAGAGGGCTAAAGATGGCGTGATCTGTTCCAATTATCAAAGACCCCTGGATGTCTGTGCCTAGTAACATTGGTATCACAAGCCAGTTTTATAGATCTGAGAAGGCACTGACGTGAGACCAAGGTGAAACTCAACATAACAGTGTGGGTGTTGCCATATAATGAGCATGGCTCACTGGCTTTTTACCTCTTGAAATTCCCATTTAATGGCCTGACATCCAACGACAATTGTAATTATTCCTGTCCAATTTCCCCCCACTCCCCTTAATTTCCTTTGATACAGACCTATGCATCTGACTGTGCTTTTTTACGGCGCTCTGACATTTGATTCCGACCGATGGAAATATTAATTGACGGAGCCGACTTGAACCCAAAAAAGGCTATAATGAATCCACGCACTGGCACTTATCGTGGGCGACCTTGCATGTAAATCAAAGGTAAACTTCCCCTTTGTATGCAATGTTGAAGATGTCTGATTCGCGTGATAAAGACCCCGTTGCTGACCGAGGCTAGAGGTCTCGTAACACAGTTTGCGTCTTAATTGGAACAGGTGTTGCTTCTCTGAGAGGCATGGCGTAGAGGGAGGGAGCACGCTTTTTACACCATGGCATATCCTGCTGGAGACACTCAGTGCTTACCTGGGTGTGGCGTCGCGCTCTTATGTGGCCTGATGGCTCACATTTAAGGCTTTAATTCATCAGAGGTTGCCCTCGGTGTGTGAAGGTTGCGACAGTCATAGGCGGGTGTTACAGTGCTAATCTTGGGTGGTAATGCCCGCCCTAGAGCGTCAAACCTTTCCTCGTAAACAACAAGACAACCTGGGTACCACTTCCGGCTCCATTATTGGTTTGATTTAAACATTAAACACGCACTATTTTAAATGACTTCAATTTTAAAAATTCCCACCTGAATATGAATTAGGATCACATGGAATAACCCCCACACGGGTTAAATAGTAATTATTATATGAGGTAAATGGTTAATATTTGTCCCATGGGTTATATTTGCACGATGGGTTAAATAGTAAATACTATATGTGGTAAATGGCCTATATTTGTCCCATGCATTACTTTGTACTCAGTGCAGTACACATCCCATTCGATCCCAGCCCTTAATTAGGGGGGCATTTCAACAATGTGTAATTTCGAATATTGCTTGTTTTTAACATTACCTCCACAATGAGACCGTTTATATTCCCAGGAGTTCAATGTGCTCATGCACCCACCACATCCTCAGACTTCCCAAGTTTCACATAGTTGGTGTGCCGTTTCTGTGTGATTACGCATTGTTGACAGCACTGACACATTATACCAGAGAGCTGAACACAGCATTTCTAGTGTGGTAGAGGCTGCTTTTTTTTGGATAATTTATATTAGAATGTTAACAGCATAAATAATAGTAGACATTACAATTGATCAATAATGAACAATCTTAAATAGGAGGTTGGATTATTATTAAAACATAATCGTGAGAAAGTTAAAAAATAATTGACTCAAATCTACTATGGAAGAACTAGATCATTTTCTAGAGTTTAATAAGGGGGAGACAAAGACACAGGAGACAAACAATGGAAGAATGGGAAAAAGAGGGGGAATTATACAAATAAGAGTCTAGTTTACAAAATCAAAAGTACAGATATGCATGCGTATGTGAACATTAAGAGAATGATGTGCAGAATAAATATCAATAAATTCATGAACCATGTTTACAAGCATTCAAACTATTTAAATAATGAATGAAAAATGACCATTTAGCATTGTACTTGGGAATAGAATCTCGTACTTTAGCCATGCCATGTTCCATTCTCTGTTTATGATAGATATTGTTCCACCATCCTCTAAAACTTAAGGAGCGAGAGTTCTTCCAACTAGTAGTTATAAACTTTAACGCAATACATCTAAAAAGATCATAACGTTTTCTTTTTGAAGTTAGTGTATCACAACAATTAATAGCAAGGTTACCTAGAATAATATTCATAAAGGAAAGAGAAACATCAATTTTAAAAAAAAGTTTAAGATTTTTCCAGACGTGTCTTGCCAAAATGAAAAGACAAAAGGACAACTAAAGAACATATGCCTATACAAGGCCGGGGCATAACCACAGGTCCAACAATTGTCCTTTAGGACCTTGTTGTATTTGGCAAGCTTGACAGGAGTAAGGAAAGCCCTATGTATGAAAAAGAGAATGTGTTGTGTAATATTAGCAGAGACAGAGATGTTTCTAACTTTGGAGACGATTAAGGACCATGTCTGTTCATCGAGGGTTGTACCAAAGTCCCTTTCCCATATCAGACGTACAGACTGTGGTACATGATTAGTGTTAAGTGCTAAGTAAATGTTAGAAGCTCTAAGGTTAGGTAATGTGTTTAGATGCCTCATTCTAAGGCCATCTGGTGAAAGAATGTTGTTTGAGAAGCGTTGAAGAGTGTCAAGACAAGCGTTAACCAACTTGTTTTAAAAGTGAAAATCAGTGTTAGGGAGAGAACAAATGTTGCAGTTGTAGGAAGGGTGAGATAATGGGGCCATTGATAATTTGTTGAATGAATCTAACACCATTTTTAAGCCCGGATTTATGGTTCAGAGTCCTATTATTTATGAGAATATTTTTGTTAGGTCAAATCAAGGGAGATAGGTCTTTATTTGAGGTTTTGTTATGGGGAAATGCTTTAAGAGCAGCAGTAGTGGCTTTAATAGGATCAGATATAGCCAAGGAGGAATACTTGAACCGGTATATAAAATCAGCTGGATTGTGCAGATAAACCATATCTTCTTCTAATCTGGACAAAGAGGGGGTATTGACCTTAAGGGAAGAGTTGAACCAGTATTGATATTGTTTCACACGGAAAGCCAAGTGGTAGAGTTTGAAGTCCCAAAATCTCACACCCTCTTTGTTATGACAGACTTTTAATTTGGCTATTGCAATCCTCTTAGATTTGCCCGGGCCCCTTAAGAAATCCAATAAAATAAAGTAATATGGTTTAAAAAAAAGACCATGGTAGAGAGACCGGAAGAAGTTGAAGATAATATAGGATGACAGGAGTTAGCATAATTTATGTTGTGTCCAACCTGCCCAACCAGGATAGATAGAGGGGGGACCATTTTGACGTAAGATCTTTGAGTTTGTTAAGTATCATTTGCATATTAAGTTTAATAGTGCCAGATATCCTAGGGGCAAAATGTATGCTTAAGTATTTAATAGAATCCTTACACCATTTTAAACCAAAGGAGTCTAGCTCATGTGTGAGACAATGTGAGTTAAGGGGAAGAATTTCTGACTTTTCCTTGCTCAGTTTGTAACCAGATACCAGACTAAATTGGTGTAGTATATCAAATAACATTACATTACATAACATTTGCTAGTTGAATGTGGTGCTTTGAAGAACATACGGTCAAGATGTTTCGACAATGTGTTTGTAATCCACATTGAGGTTGAAGAGGGAAAATGGAGACCAAATCCATGCCCCCGCACCCCAAGCGCCCCAGCGCACCCATGAGTGACAAATATGCTGAAACACACCCACTTCACCAACAGTGCAACTTCTATGCTACATTAGAATCAATGCTGCAATATCAGAATCTACAAACACAAAAATCCCTGTTTAAAGGCTTGCAAATGCCTATATGAATTAACATGGTCTAAATGCACAGTGTAAAGCTATGTTTCAGGAAAATTACAGCTAAGTTCATTTCACTCACTGAACACTGAACACTGGCTGCGGGAGCCTTATCAACATTCCTCGCAAAACAAGTCCGACTTGCCAAGGCCGCAAATTCAAGATAAAACTACTTTCTGCAGACAGACATTTTTTAATTATCCACAAATGCGAGTAAATCACGGCAACCCAGTGTGCTTTTTTTCTTTCTGGGAAAGAAAGACATTTTCTCAAGGACACGCACAACATTGAAACATAACTTGTAACAAGCCAGAACCAGGTGCGAACTGCTTGTCCAGCTAAAAAGTTATGGGAACAAAGTCACATTGCAACATGATTAGAATTAGGTAATGGGGGCTGGCACAGCTAAATCAACCCACTGACGCAGGAGGTAAATATCCAATTATCAGGCTCTCTATAAGTGCTACATATGTAACCCACCACTCTGCAGCCAATAACGGGAGGAGATAGGTTTCTGGGAGCTGATCCAATTTTGTGAGGTCAGCCTGCAGTGTGATTATAAAACTTACTTGCAAGACAGCCCCGGGGGAGACGGCGCCTGAACTCGCGATACACGATGCTTTTCTTTGGCTTTTTTTTCTCTTCTGTGCCTAGAAATAAAGCAGTTTGAAACATGTTGCTGCCTGCTTGGAACTCTGTTGCATTTCTGGGGGCCATATGGGAGGTGTTGGGGCCTCCCATAGCTGGTGAGGCTATGGCTGCTGGCCCCCCACTGCCCTGGGGGTGGGGGGGGATCCAGCTTCTCCCCGACAAGTTGGTGCCCTCTGTGAGGCTCATTGCTCATTGTAACATGAGTGATTGAGCTCTGCCTGCGCAAGCCCTGTGATGGACTGAGCTCCCTGCCGCCGACTCAAGGAAGCTGTGAGACCCTCGCCTGCACCTGAAGACCACCGGAAAAACGCGTAACCGGCTAAAGGCTTCGGGGGCCACTTGGAAATACCCCGCTTGAGGGCAGGTGAGAGCCCTGCAGGAGAAGGGGTCCGGTGAAGTGCATTGAGGGAGTGTCCAGCAGTGGTGCAATTGCCAGTGCAGCATAGGAAAATGTAAGTAAACCAGCAACATGGGCTCTGAGGGGGGGAAATGTTTAAAGTAGAAATGTTAAAGTGTTTTTTTTTTTTTTTTTTTTTAATTTTTTTTTAGGGAGGGATTGTAAATTGGGTGGTGGGTGATTGTACATTGTCACAAAATTCAGCGCATTGGTAGTGATCGGCACGTGAATTGTAGTTGGGACTGGGGTGGTGGCAGTGGTCCCTTCTTGTGTTTTTGAGCATATTGGGTGGGGTAGTGACTCCCTACACATAGAACAGGAGTGCCGCGCTGATTGGTCTAGAACAGGATTGCCGCGCTGATTGGTCTGGATGGTGATTTCATGTACGGGGTCTGGATTTCCTATGAATTGACGTTATAGATCAATGAGTAGATGAGGTTCCCTGCTAATTGAGCGTTTTAGTTCAGTGAGTGGATGATGTTTCCCCGCAGGAGGTAGCTACATTGTTCCCGAGTGCGGAAGATAGTTGGCTGGTTAAGGTCCCCTGGTGAGGAGCGTATCATGCACTAGGCGACGCAGTGTGTGCAGTCCAATTATAAGAGTTTATTGTGGTTTACCTTGTTCCAGTTGAGACAGGAAGACAGCTGTGGGGATTGTGGGGTTTTATTTTGGGATTTTTTGTGGGGTTGGGAGAAATGGGTTATTGTTCTGTGTATGCACATTTGTCTTTTCATTTGCATTGTGTTTTTAGTTTGGTGACGTCACCTTCAGATTGATGCATAAGGACACAAAGTTTTGATGGTGAGGAGATAGTGGTGTGGTTTTGGATTTGGAGAATAGGTGACCAAGAGGCGGTGTGTGGAAGACACATGCGCAAGATTTTGGGAGTGTGCCGGAGAAGGCAATGGTTTGGTGAAGATGGATTGCACGTGGAGTGCACTGGCTAAGGTGCGGAGCCAAGAAGGCTCACAGAAGTTGAATATTGTTCAATTATCTTCTAACTTTTGCTCCCTGAACAGCGGACTACCGAAATTTTCGAATTGAATAGAGGTAAAATGTATCACACAATACAGAAATGACTCCCCTTCACTTGTTGTGTAGCACACAGCTTCCATGCTGAAATAAGTCAGTAAAACATAGTGTGCAAAGATTCAAAAGTACTGAAGGTAAATTAAAAAGACAATGGCTGCTCATAGGCGGCTTCTCCAGAAGCGTGCAGCAATAGCTAAGGACACACATACACAGCACTTACACGGGAATAGCTTTAAAAGCACATGTGCAGCAATCGCTAAGGACACACATACACAGCACTTACACGGGAATAGCTTTAAAAAGCACATGGCTACAGTTGAACTGTGTGCACGAAGTAGGCACAAAATAAATAATTCAAGCATGCGATGGGAGGGGCAGTTAAAAACAGCTTCAACACTCACGCACACAATAGCAGTGTCAACAATCACCACAATATGCACCGCCCATGTGGGGAGGATACATGGGGCAGGATGGGATCATTTCAGCAGACACCACAAGCACCAATCCAGGTACTGTCACCACTACATGTACAGACACAACAAATGACAGCACCACTACCCCAGGACTGACTAGAATAACAACACAGGGGCACTGCACAGCAGCCAGCACCCATACAGAACACTGACACAATAGCAATGGTACCGGTTACATGACTGGGTGGGGTCTTCCTGATGGGGAACAAATCTTTCAAAGGACATAGATTGACATTATACCGCTAATAGGACAGCCCAAGACAAACTTGATTTGACTCACTCTGCCACACACACTCATGCTCCGCTTCACCGACAGAGCGGGCGAGACGCGCGCCGACACACACACTCACGCACACTCAATAATGCAGAGGACAATTGCATAGGGGTGGTGATAGGTATCAAAACATTTTCTTTTCTGGGTGACAGTGGGGCGACTAGGCCATGCATTAGGGAAGAGACATTTGTGACATCATGAGCAATGTGGATATGACCACCTTATTAACAGAGAAATACATAACTTGTTAAACACCAGACATACACATGTTGAAAGTAAGGAAGATTGTTTAAGAATAATGGGGGTGCACGATACAGAGGGGGGTGCATAATGATAGCGCATCACAAGAGAGTACATTTAGCTACATTTTGAGCACACATCTTTCAGTGAGGAGACTGGGCTCATGAATACACGATTAACACAGAACAATTAAATGAGACACACAAGGTAGAAGAAGGTGCACTTGAGGGGGGAGGACTACATTTCATTGACAGTTCACAACAGGAGGAGAGAAATAGGGGTAAAGAGTGGATGATCCATGTTCCCAACAGAATTAATTTGGCGACAAAATAACAGTGCAAGTAGTACTGCCACTAGCGCTTTTGAAAATAACACTGGCACAAATGCATTAGCCAACACACATAGGGAAAGAGGTCATTGCTGCACGAACTGGAGAATGATGGTTGTATTAAAATTTGAAAGCAGATATTGGGGGGAGAAATATATATTGTTTAAATATAACAGTAATTAGAAATATATATTGTTTAAATGTAACAGTAATTAGAAATATATATTGTTTAAATGTAACAGTAATTACAGTAGTGGAGTAATAAAATACTAGATTAAATGAGTAATTAACAGAGTAGGTAAGCTTTAAAAAGTGGACATGGGGTGGGATAGAGAGAATGAGAGTAAATTGGTAGCGGATTTCATTAGTACCAGCTTAAAGTGCCTGCAGTTCACTGCGAGGCACGCCCTGAGAAGTGTGAGAGGAGCCATAGAAAAAAATAAATAAATAAATAAATTAAAAAAAAAAGGATTTTAAAACCCTGCGATCATCTTAACTAAGTAACATGGTGCACTTAATTTAGAAACACAGCCACCCTATATGACAAATTTACCACCCTGATGTTTCCCTATTTAGCTTGTCAGTGCCTGATGCCCCACGGGACAAAGGCACGCACTATAAATAACTTACAACAAAAGCACAGTAAATACAAAGATCCAAAGGCCCATTTGTACACTAGCACCCAATTTGCATATATATGATCCAAGTGTGTAATGAGTATCTTCACAAAAATTAAGTGCCTACCCATTTTCTGGGTACATTCCGAATTGTGTAATAATTTACAGTCAGACCGCCATTGAACGCCACCAGGTGGTGACAGGATGGTGCAGAGGTGTACCATTGGCTCCTCCCACTAGGACACTGAATAATGTGAGAGTAGTGCAGAGAGGTTAGGTCAAGAAAATGAAGAATATGTAAATTCTCAGGTCTCAAGCGCTTCCATTTCATTTCTCGCCAGATACAAAGGACCCAGGGCAGGCCTGAAGACAACGGACAACCAACACCCAATGGCTATGGACTACAGTGGGACATTTTCCCCTCCTGACAGACTTGGTCAGAAGTGTAAGGCGTCAAGCCCTACAAAGCGGTGGCCACCCTGGCAACGAGGGAGCAACGATCAACAGGGCCAACGCAAGAGATTTTCATGAACTGCAAAATAGCACGAACTCTCCCGAGTTAGGGAAACATGGCCATCCCATGGTCCAACGCACACTAGCAACTAGAATAGGGACTGACACACGCATTTCCAAAGTTTAATTGAGTTTCATATTACATTTTGTGCACCTACAGCTGTAACACTGTTTTGTTTCTTCTCTTTTCCCCGCACATGCAGGTTGTTGCGTATGTATGCTGTTAGAAATGTGTAGGAAATTTCCTTAATGTTATCTTCCATTAGAAACTGTGAGGTCCACTGAGTAAAACATTGTGAAGAATTCCCCACTCAATTGCCCACCCTATCAAGAACCTCAGACCCCTTAGAACATGTTTCCCTGAAGTATATTTCCTTGCTTGCATTGAATAAACAGCCCAAGATTTTCCCTACCCATATTGAGAAATTTTGAAAACACGAAATGTCCAGGGGAAGGTTTGATTTTTGCCCCTAGTGATTGTTTAGTTCGCGGAGCTTGATGTTACTAACATGTACTAACGTATTAACGCTTTTCTTGCGATTTTCAGGCGGGCAACTTTATCATCTCATCAGCTGCAAGGACCCAGCAGCGTAAGTGGTTATGGGCACGCAAATAAGGACTTTTACCTTCACGATGGGACTATTAATGATGAACAAAATTATGGGGGTGGTACTTTGAAAATTATTTGTAATAATGAGCATTACCGCTGTATCCCCTGCTAACATTCCCTAACCTAAGCAGGAACAGTTACGGCGTCAGTGGGTAAGGAAAAGCTGCTGCTAAAGTAAAGAGAGTTAAGGGCAGACACAAGGGGAGTAAAACATACACATAACACACATATCAGAAGTGACCAGCAACATGCCCACATGTACAAAATTGGTAGGGACACCACTGGAGAGAGCTGTCCTGACTGTTCTTTAACATATGCCGGAAGAGAATTGATTACAACAGAAATTACTACAGCAGAGCATGACGCCCATGTATGACAAGGTGCGAAGAAGATTGCAAGGGAAGACAGCAACATTGAGATTGGAAATAAATAAATAAATAAATAAATAATAAAAGAAGAAAGAAAAACAAAAGGAGAGAAGAACAAATAAAATAATAAGAGACAAAAATATGATAAGTGCCTAACAGAGTGAGAGAAAAGAGCAAAGATGGTCACTGAAGAAGGACGTATACTGTTAAGGTACCAACGTTATGTTACCAGCACAACAGTGACAAGAAGTGGACAATCATGCTGGATGCAAGAAGGTTGAGAGAAGTTGCGAGATGAGAGCAGGAACATCACTGCTTATGGACTACTATTGAGCACATGCATCCAAAGATCAAGAGAAACTACCACTGAATTGGGGAGGAGAGTGTTGATTGGTGCGCATCAGCATGCCCTTGTTGGTGATGACCAAGGAAGATGTGAAGAGTGACACATTCACCAAGGTGGAAAACAACGGAAGAAGAGAAACAGACAGAGAAGTAAAAAGAGGGGGGAATTACTTCTCGAGCGAGAAAGAAGAATGAGTGGGTGCAGTACAAGCATACCAAAGAATGATCAGCAAAAAATGCATCTGAAAAGAGAAAGCAAAGAACTAGCTAGTGCTTGCATGGTGATGGATGACATCATGACTGCCTGGTTGCTTGAAGGTGATAACGGAAGGACGAGTACCGAGCACAGCACCCTTGTGCAAGATAGAGATACATTGCAAAAGAAGAACAGAAGAAGTTATCGGAATGCAAACAAGAGACATGGTGAAAGGAAGAGCCGGACTAAGATAGCGGTGCGCAACATGGTTCCAGCAGTAATAAAGGTGGCCACTCCCTGTGATCAGAGGAAGTACGAAGGGGAGTGAGTGTGGTGGAACACAGAAGGGGAACACTGCTATATGTACTGTTGATCAACAACAATGCAGAAAATTATGGACACTTCAAGGAATTGGCAAAGATATGCAGACCGGAAGGAGGTGAATGTTGCTTGGTGGTGTGGTCGACAAAGTCGACCAGAGGGGGGACTGAAGAGGGAAAATGGAGACCAAATCCATGCCCCCGCACCCCAAGCGCCCCAGCGCACCCATGAGTGACAAATATGCTGAAACACACCCACTTCACCAACAGTGCAACTTCTATGCTACATTAGAATCAATGCTGCAATATCAGAATCTACAAACACAAAAATCCCTGTTTAAAGGCTTGCAAATGCCTATATGAATTAACATGGTCTAAATGCACAGTGTAAAGCTATGTTTCAGGAAAATTACAGCTAAGTTCATTTCACTCACTGAACACTGAACACTGGCTGCGGGAGCCTTATCAACATTCCTCGCAAAACAAGTCCGACTTGCCAAGGCCGCAAATTCAAGATAAAACTACTTTCTGCAGACAGACATTTTTTAATTATCCACAAATGCGAGTAAATCACGGCAACCCAGTGTGCTTTTTTTCTTTCTGGGAAAGAAAGACATTTTCTCAAGGACACGCACAACATTGAAACATAACTTGTAACAAGCCAGAACCAGGTGCGAACTGCTTGTCCAGCTAAAAAGTTATGGGAACAAAGTCACATTGCAACATGATTAGAATTAGGTAATGGGGGCTGGCACAGCTAAATCAACCCACTGACGCAGGAGGTAAATATCCAATTATCAGGCTCTCTATAAGTGCTACATATGTAACCCACCACTCTGCAGCCAATAACGGGAGGAGATAGGTTTCTGGGAGCTGATCCAATTTTGTGAGGTCAGCCTGCAGTGTGATTATAAAACTTACTTGCAAGACAGCCCCGGGGGAGACGGCGCCTGAACTCGCGATACACGATGCTTTTCTTTGGCTTTTTTTTCTCTTCTGTGCCTAGAAATAAAGCAGTTTGAAACATGTTGCTGCCTGCTTGGAACTCTGTTGCATTTCTGGGGGCCATATGGGAGGTGTTGGGGCCTCCCATAGCTGGTGAGGCTATGGCTGCTGGCCCCCCACTGCCCTGGGGGTGGGGGGGGATCCAGCTTCTCCCCGACAAGGTGACAGATGATCACTTATGGCAAATGTTATTCTCTAATCCGAGAGAGAGGGTACAGTTAGCAATAGTTCCGTTCTTAAATATGGTATTACCTTGAGATAAGGATACTTTCAAGGGCACGCGGCACCAAGAAGGAAACCATACTTAGTGGCTCATTAGTATTTGCAATGCCATGAGCCTTGTATCCCAAAGTTCTATGTGAGAATGGTAAAGGTATGGAGTGGTATTTGTATTTTGTTGTAAATTTTGTTGCAGATGCCTTTTGCTGGGGCAATGATAGTGATACATGTAACCTGTGCCCTATTGTGATTATGTATATTAATGCGATTTTATATTTTGCTATCTTTTATGCTATTGTTGTATGTGGCTATGATTGACTATTGTGATATTTGTTTAAATATTTGAAAAGCTGCGCTGCAACTAAACCAAATTAAAAAAAAAAAGTATATCAAATAAATAGGAAAGATGGTGTTTGGGGTTTTTAATGAAAATACAAACATCATTAGCATAAGCAGCAATTTTACAATGTGTAGATCCCATAGCTATTCCCGGTAAATCTTTATGAGATCGAATGAGTCCAAGTAAGGGTTCCAATGCTAGGGTATACAGAATTGGGGAGAGGGGGCAGCGTTGTCGCGTTCCTCTAAGGAGAGGGAAGAAGGAGGAAGATTGGCCATTCATATAGATAGATGATTTGGGCAAGAATAAAGCAATTTAACTAAAGAAATGAATTTATCACCACAACCATGCCAGAGGAGAGATTAAAACATAAAGTCCCAACTGAGACGGTTGAATGCTTTTTGAACATCGGGAGCAATAGCAGCATACCCCTGTCTGATCTTTTTGTCCTTGGAGACAATATGGATGACATCTAGGAAGAGTCTAGCATTGAAGGAGAAATTATGACCTTTGACATATCCTACTTGATCAGATTTGATGAAGGCAGGGAGGGATGATTCTATTCTATTGGCAAAAATGTTAGCATACATTTTGCATTCCACGTTGATGAGGGATATAGGACGATAATTGCTAAGACATGAGGGATATTTATCTGGTTTAGGGAAAAGTATAAGCTTGTGTTTGGTTAAGTAAGATAATAGTGACAAGAGTTTAGGAGCTAGAGTATGAGCAAGAGAATTAAAGAATTACACTGAGAAGCCATCTGGGCCAAGGGCTTTGATTCTACTTAAACCTCTAATTGCTTGTGTAATATCAGGAAGTGTGATATCTTTGTCTAAGTGGGAGAGATCGATCTGAGGATAAGATGATCACTTGATTTTATAGAGGAAAGATTTGATGTTTTGAGTTGGTATCAGGGAATCAGGAGTATATAGATGTTTATAAAATAAATTTAAAAGCAGTTTACAGTGTCCTTGGGATGATTATACATATTACAGGAGGGATCTTTTATATGAGAAACATACAACCTTTCTTTCCTAGCGTTCAGGTATGATGCTAGTTATTTCTGCCTTGTTAGAGGTTTGATACATTTTTGTTTTATATTTAAGAATGGTCCCCGCTGCTATTTCAGTTCATGTCTTATTTATCTGGCAGCGAAGTGACATTAAAGGATGAAGATTGGCGGTATTTGGGTTTTGATAATATTTACATCCTAGAGAAGTAAGTTGAGAATAGAGGTTGTTTAGGTGTTTTTTTCTCATCATTTTTTGCTTCCCAAATATGCCATAATATGACACCTCAGCACACCTTTGAATGCATCCCAATTGTTAGCCACATTAGTCTCGTCATCAGTATTATATTCATAATATTGTTGTAAGAAGAAATGGACTGATGAAATAAATTGTTTGTCCTTTAATAGGTAATTGTTAAGTTTCCATTGTGGGGATGGTCGACTCAGATCATCAAACACAAAGGATGTACTAACCGGGGCATGATCGGATATGAGAATGTTTAAAATATTAGAGTCAACAATAGTGCTTGTAAGAGATTTGGAAGTAAAAATGTAATCCAGGAAGGATAACGTATTGTGAGGTAGAGAGTGGAAAGTAAAATCAACTTGTGTGGGATGTGAAAGTCTCCATGAGTCATTTAGGCCTGATTCAGATGTACACTTTAGAAAAGATTTGTGAGAATTGGATGTTTTAAAAATGCAGCTGGATTTTCTATCCAGAAATGGGTCCATGACATCATTCACATCCCCACACATAATTAAATTGACAAAATTGTGTGTAAGAATAATCTTTTTTAATTGATGTCCAAAACATTGGGTCTGGTTGAGTAGGACCAAATACGTTCAAGATTGAGATTTGAACAAGTTGACCATGAGCTTGACCCATGTCCAACAACCATCCACATCTACACCTTTATCTAAGATTGTAAATGATAATGTTTTACTAAGCAGAATTGCAACACCATTCTTCTTGGCTGCAGCAGGGCTTGCAATAACCCCCTTAACCCATACTGTCTTGAATTTCATTGCTTCTATAGAGGATATATGTGTTTCAAGTGGACATACTACTGATGGTTTGGACTTGTTTAAATGGGCTAGAACGTTACATCTCTTAATGGGGTTATTACATCCCTTGATGGTACAAGTAACACATTTAAAAGTCATATGAACATCTAATTATCAGTTCAGGGGGCATTTCATAGAACCAACACTTAACGTCTAGGCAGTAGACAAAGTCAGATGTCCAACACTTAAGGGAGGGACACATAAGGGAAACACAAAAAGGAAAAAAGGAAAGGGTAAAGAGGCCAGGTATGAGGTGATCCAAACTGTAGGGAAAAAAACATGTAGATCAAAAACCTTAGGAACCTCAGCCTTAAATCGCAAAGTAAATCGGCCAGGGAACTAGGGAGGAAGAGGAGAAGAAAAATAGAAGGAGCTGGTGGCACCTGCTGGGTTGTCCTAAAAAAAGGAAAAAAAGAAAGCGCACGGGGAAAGAGGGGCACCACATTAGCAACCGTCTTATTCAAGTTAAATGGAAATATTTATGAACGGCATTCAATGATGAATATTATAGAAGATAAAAGGCAAGCTGAGTCAATAGTCGGTAGAAGAGCACATGAACCACCAGAGGTTGAAGGGTTGTCTGGAGAGGACGTGTCCATACTTTCAGTCTTGATGGAACATATGAATTCTCTGAGGTCAGCTGGATCATCAAACATTGCCAAGCTACCTTTGTGTGTGAACTTAAATGAGCAAGGGTGATATAAACTGTGCCAGATGTTGAGTTGCTTCAAAGCTGGATGAAAGGATAGGAACTCTTTCCTACATAGAGCAGTTGTTTTGGCTACATCCTGAGTGATGAATAATTTGTTTCCATACCAGTGCAGATCTTTTTTTTCCTTGACAAATATCATAATACGTTGAAGTTGTGAACATTCAAGAGGGTAAAAGGGAAGAGTTCGAGGAGGAGAATGAGAAGACCCTGAGGCATTGCACTGACCTACGCGATGAGTACGCTGAATATTGAACTGAGTATCCAAAGGAAAGTGAAGAATGGTGGGTAGTAGCTTTTGTAGAAAAGAGATCGGATCTGCTCCCTCACAGCCCTCCGGCAGGCCAGCAATGCGTAGGTTGTTGTGCCTACTCCTGTTTTCTAAGTCCTCATTGTGCCTTTGGAGATCTTTGACTGATTTTTCCAACATAGCTACTCTCGGGGATATATCTACAATCCCTACCTGTTTCTCCACTTCTTCCACTCACTCTTCAAAGCCTTTCCAACAGTCATCTAGCTGTTGCAGCTTTAGATTTGTGGTCTCAATGAAGGGGCGCAAAGCTCTGATTTCTGTTAGAATTGTTTCCATGGTAGGACCAGATGTAATGAGCGGCGGCAGAAAGTCGCTTTAAAGCCTTTTAAGATTTGTGGAAGGAAGCGTGGATTCTTTTGTGGTAGGTATGTTTTTTTGGTTGGTTTTGTTGGAAGCCATTTCACCAATATGCTGAAGCAATTATGATAATGATGAGCATAGAGGATGCCAAAGTTGCAACTGGTAGATTTAATTACAGCATGGTACAGATAGTGAACAATGAAGAGCCTCACAGATCTTACTTAGATTGATGGTACCAAGGAGGTTTAAAGTAGATGCGACACACTTTTAGTAGCCACCACTAATTTGTGTCCTTAAGCACAATGCTTTTAACTGTGGAAGTTATTAATGCCAATAAGAGAAATATGAACCAGATAAACCAGAGCAAGGATCACTTTAAGTGTGAGAAATAAAATTGTACTGGGGTGGAGTCAGGTGTGACAAATTTAAATAGTTCAGCTGAGCCTGGAGAATAACAGTACAGATACTGGAGACAAGCCTGCTAACTGTAATAAGTCAATTAACAAAGACCAGTTATATTAAAATGGGCAGAAATAGAGTGCCAATTTGTGTAGTAGAGGGAGCAGCTGCAGATGGTGAAAATAGCATGGGTATCGATTTATTTCCATTATATATTTTTTACGTTGTGCAGTTATCCAAAACAATCAATGTGTAATATAGCATTTGACAATTCTGATTTGTGTACATTCAGTCAAACATGTTGAATCTGACTTATAATTATGGATTGTTCAACACAGTGTATTAAGGCCCTGATTTGATAAAGCCTTTCAAGATAAGCCGAAACACGTCTCATCACTAAATAAATCTATGTTTAGAACACTAGTGTTGGAGCTGTCTGATAGCTGAGCATTTTTGATTCATACTACTTACAAGTGGTTTGTTTGGCTTTGTAACCACAACTCAGGAAGACTCGACCAAAGGTATACCATTCATAAAATAATGGAATAATCTTTCTTGCTTAAACTATTTGTGTCACCCTGGCAGACCAGACCCTCCAAGCCAAAACTATGTTTTAACAGTGCTAAAGTAAGGTTGTGTGTTACATGTCCAGTTCACCATCACTGCACAGTGTGTGATCATAGATACAGCGTATATAGAGTGCACCGAGGATGCCTCAGTGTCGGTTTGCTTGTTGCTTTATAAATATGCATATTCTTTCAATGTTTGTTGAAAGGTCAGAGAATGGTCTCGGCGGACCTTGTCAGCTTGTGATGCATTTGGAAGGAAGCTTTCCATCTGAATTGGGGCAGTAAAATGAAAACGGCAGAACAGGTGACACAAATAAAACTAAGGAGTGCATCTTTCCACTCCTTCTCAATGAATGCACATGAGAACATTTCACATTTGTGCTGCAGACATTACTGCAGAAAAATAGTTCTTATTGATTTCCTAAGCAGTGCCGAATCTGGATATTACAAGACAATTTGGAAATTGCTCATACAATTATTGACTCTGTGTAAAGATAAATTGGGTTGCCCAATAACCCATGTGGAATAGAGACATCAAAACCTTTTTTTTTATTTATTATTTATTGTCAGCATTTTGCATGGCTTTACAACATAGAAAAACCTTTATCACCAACATCCAGCTTTTGTCATAAAATCTACTGAAACTCATTCATGGCCTCCTAATCATCAATGATCACCTTTCAATACCTTTCCAGACTGTGTCCAAACTGTCAATTTCCCTAACTATAATCATCAGCAGTTTAATCAAGGATAGGGTGATGTGGGTTTTGTATCTCTCGGCTAACACCTGCCACCACTCATCCATCATCCGCGATACATATCTGTTGGTCGCCTTCCCCAGTAACCTTGATCTTGCAACTTTCGGTGCTGGGCAGGACAGGGTTAAATGTTTAAGTGTTTCCCTTCAGGCATTTATTCCACATAGTCTGCAAGACACATCAGATTTGTTTATTTTCCTTAGTGACAGTACTTCCCTTGTTGGAAACAAGTTCAAACAGAAACGCATAAATTGTGCTCTAAAGAATCAATTCGGGAATAGTTGAAGGTACTTTGGCAAGGTGTTAAGTTTCCTAGCATCTAGAAAATGGTTTCCATACTGTTTGAGCATTGATCCTTCATCCTGAGTCCTGATCCAATCTTTGGTCTAGAGCTTCCTTTTGATTCTGTGTGGGTCTCTCACAAAGGAAGTGTCCGATTCGCCCAAGTCACTTATAATCGCCTGTCAGATTATACACCATTCTGTTAGGATTCCTTCGCTGTTGTTTTCTAGGGCCTTCTTTAGCACTTGAAATCCTCTGCTTGGCTTTTCTTCAATACACTTATGATGAAAGTGCAGGGATTTCCAGGTTGCTATGGCTTTCATAGATGATAACCCTAGTTCCATCCTCATAACCTAGATTGGTATACTCTTAGGGAGCCGCAAGACCTTCTTCCAGAAGATTCCTTCTAATATTGGCCAGTTATCATAGTGAGAATGATGTTTCCACACCATATTTTAGATTTGGAATCATCTTCATCCGGTAGAAGTCGATCAACAGGATCAGGGAAAAACCACAGTATCTTTTAAGCAGCAAGCACCCCTGGGAGGCAAGATTTTTAGATTTCCTTCTCATACCATCTGCTCTTGCTGCATTGCATTTACTGGTGATTAAGCAGACGCCCAGGTAAGTGAAGGAAGAGACCTCTGTTATTTCTTCTGCTTGCAGGTTCCATTCATGGTCATTTTTGTTATCTGTTACGGCCTCCTAGAGTTACTCCAAACGACATATTCCAAGATTTTTTTAAATTTATTTGCAGGTAATTGGCCTCCAAATATATTTGGTGGGTCTCATTTGCCATTGCAGACCTATCGTTGTCTGGCATGCTAGCAAAATGTTGTGGCGTATAGCAATCTGCCAATCGAGACTCCAGCAATTTTTGGCGGGAAGCATCCAGTTGCTTCAAAGGCTTTATCCAGGTCGATGGTGAAAATGTCAAACAGATGCTGGGCCAGTGGACATCCCTGTTTTTGCCCTATTTTGGTCAGTATAGGGCTTGTTGGAAGTTCAGATTTATCCAGCCTTATTCCATTGGTTGTTCCTGGGTATAGATATTTGATGACTTCCAAGATAGCACCGGACATTTCCACTCAGCCATTTTTCTCCACAATTTGGGCCATTTCATAGTGTTGAATGCCTGTGAAAGATCTATAAATGCCATGAAAATGTTCTGGTCCTTGTTCCGCTCTGTCCTGGACTTTAGGGTGTTAATTATAAAGATGTTTAACAGAGTCCCCACACACTTAACAAATCCCGCCTGCCATATGTCTCTATGTCCGGTCACCACACTCCAGTTAGACAAAGCCTTTAAAGTAATAGAAGCAAACACTTTGCCCGCCACGTCTAACAGGGCAATCGGGCGGTAGTTTTCTGGATCCCTCCTTAGTCCATTTTTATAGATTGCCACGATTATTGCTACTTTCTATGACTCTGGAACTCTTTGTGTTTTTATGATGTAATTGAAGAGGATATGTAGGAATCTTGCCCACTGCTTCGGTCTTGCTTCATTCATCTGGTTGGTCATCCCATGAGGGCCTGTGACTTTTGAGTTGCTTGCCTTAACAATGATCTCCTCAATTGAGGCCAAATCGATAGCCAGATGGTCTCTTAGGGTTGGTTTACCCACTCTCCATAGCGTTACTCTCTCCTCTCTATCCTAGAATTTAGTGTAGTATTTAGTCCAGGTATCCGCCCTATTTGGAGTTATCATTAAGGCAGCTTGTGGGGCGTCCATCTCACTTACTATCACCCATATCTCAGCCGTATTATTGGTCCTGATCTTGCGCAGCATTTCTTCCACCTTCCGCTGAAGCGTATGCCTCTTGTGGGTTCTGATCCAATTACGATGTTGCAGTTTCAATTTGTGGATCAGTTTGCACACTTCCCTTATAGTTGCTCGCTTGAGTAGACAGATCTTGTCTTTGAGGATTTTCTTTTTCTTGGCCGTTTCCCTGTCATACACATAGCGATGTGACATAGTGATTTTATAACTTCCTCTCTGGTTTTTAATTTCAGAATCTTGGAGTAAGGTACCATAGTCAATTACTGGGCATCCCTATTGCTTGTTCAAGACCCTTATTCATCTTTTTAGGTTAACATTTAGGTCAGGAATTTTCTCCGGTTTGATCCTTAGTCTGTTTCTTCCTGGGGTCAGACCAAATCTTAATTTATAGATCCCTTTTTTGTTGGTTAAAGGGGCACCTGTCAGACTAAGTAAGTTGTGAACACTTGCTGTCATTTGTTCGACTTCGACAACACTTTACCCATATTAGTGTAGAAACATATTTAGTCCAGAATTTGGCCACCCTTACATCCCTTTCTTGTTATCTTACCAGGATTATCACCTGGTATAGTTCCATTCAAGATGACTATATCTCTGGAAAGCATGGTGTTTCTCAAAAGTAAACCTCTTCTCTCCGCTGAGGACAATGTCAATAGGTCCTCTTCAATTCCTTGATTATTAACGTCAATACAGATGCAGTTTGATATAGTTTGATATAATATGTCATTTATAATGTGCCTATACAGAAGTGTTTCAAGGCGCGAAGAGGCAAGGGAGGGGGAACAGAGGGAAGTCAGAGACAATGATCCTACTAGGCCAGGTGTCATTCAGATCGTGCAAGTACATGGGAAGGGGGAAGGGGAAAATTGTGGGGGGTTTAGATCAGCCAGTATGATGTACCAGGGGTCTTTCCAACTTTCTCTCTGCTGATCTACCAGTTCAGCAATCTGATCCGGCAAGTTCTCATTCGCCTGGACAGCCAGATTCCAATAGATATTTACAATAACTAATACCTGTTGGGTATCAGATCCCTCCTTGGGTAGTTCTAAAGATATCATCTGTATGAAAAGGGACGGATGCAGTACCTCCAACTATCTCAGATGCAAGCAATTTTAAAGGCCATCAAGAGACCCACCATTTGTCTTACTTTTATTCCTTAATCGCTGCATTCAAGACAACCTTATATACATATAGAAGCAGGATATCTCTTACCCATATTTCCAGAAAGCATAGCACGTCAAAAACATTGATTTGCAGTTCTCCATTTGCAAACAGGTGAGTAAAACCCCTAGTGTTCCAGCTGGCCAGTCGGAAATCCCTTCCCTCGTTAGCATCTTGACATTATTGGTTATTGATTTTATCCGTCAATAAGCCCCCTAACCACTTCCAGCTTTCTTCTTTATCCTCAGGTTTAAAATGCCGGGTTGTCCCTTCCAAAGGGGTATTTTTCATCAACTCATTTGTTTTATGTAATTGCACCCCTCTTGCCATTTGGCAGGTCAATTAAGCGTGGGATCTACGTGGTTGCATGGTCCTTGGGTGCTCTACTTGCGATCTTTGTTATTTATCTTGGACCAAGGTTATTGGATCTCGTTCTGATAAATCGAAGCCCATATGCCTCAAATGTTGTGCTTCCTCTGATAAGAGCTGTTTGATCAGGGCTGAAGCTGTATATATAATCACCTTATCTAAGCGATCTTCCTTCGGAAACTCAATGATAACCAGGTCATCTGAAGTTACCAGTCTTAAATTCGGAACGAGGGTAGGAGTCACACCATGTTGGTCCTAATCGAGATTAATCCATCGTTGAGGTATAAGATTCTTTCTAGTATCAAACCATCACATCGGCGGTCAAATTTGCAACTCATAATCTTTAGATATTCATCTCTATGTGGTTCAATGACTGGCCCGGAGCCGCTAGCCGGAAGATTCTCTCTCACAGCCACTTTGCCATTTATTTTATTTTATTTTATTTTGCATTTGTAAAGCGCACTGCAACCCACGGGCATAGAGGCCATCTTCTTTCTTACTAGAGAAGGGCTCCAGGAAGTTGTTTTTGTCAGGCCTCATATTTTGATTCACATCCTTATTATGCCCCTGACCACTGTGACTCTTTGTCGGGCCTGATCTTGTTGTCACGGGGTCCTTTGCTACTAGAGTATACTCCTTGCTATCCCCTCTCTCCTCGTGTGGTTCTTCTTGCCATTGTACTCATATGGACCTTCTGGCAGCTTCCTTTTCCAGACTTTGTTTTCGGCAAGAGTCATCTGTAGTCGTTTCCATCTGTTGTCGGACAGGATCTGTTAGTTTGTTCCTATTTCTTATACGCTCTTCCACAATTCAGGTTTTATCGCTTGTTGTTTTGTCAGATTGACTGATTAGATCTTCATCCGGTCGTGTTATACCGATCTCTGTCAACTCGTCTTCCGTTATGGTGTATGTAGATAAGTCCATGAGTTCTATTGAGCCTAACTCTTCTTCATCTTGTTCCACTTCCACTAATTCCTGTTCTCTGAGCACCAACCCTTTCTGTTTTCTTTGGTTGTTGTCCTCTGTTTTCGATTTGTATGCCACTCAGGCTATTTCAAAAGGGTTATTTTGTGGAACTGTTAAGATTTCTGATGAAGGCCCTACTTCCATTTGATTTTTGCTTAGGGCAGTTAGTTTGATTTATTTGTTTTTGTAGGGACAATCTCTTTCCTAGCGGGGAATTTGTGCTGGGGTATACTCTCTTTCCCAAGGTTACCATTGGTGGTCTGCTCCACTTTTTCTTTTCTTTGTCTTTTGAGCGGAAAAGATTTCACACATTTTTTTACAAGGTCTCACCACATTTCCCTTATTCCCTTCATTTAGACTCTTTTCATATAGGGTTATGTTCGAAATTTCCCTGGCCTGAAGTTCTATAGATTCCTTACTTTTAAGGAGTGTGATTTTAAATGGCTGTAGACTGTCAGATGTGATCACAACCTCAAATTCTTCCGTCCCGTGATTTTCAAGTGACGTACTGACTGTTTCGCTTGTTTTGTCTGTTGTTTTCAATAGATATTCTTTAGAGCATTGCTTGCTGCCTTGTCTAGGTCGCTGCTTGTTTGTCAAGAGCTCTCTTATACATGATGTAAGTTCATTTGACCCTTCCACCACCATCACCTCTGGCAGAGCAGCACCCTGTTCCCCACCAGTTTGGGGAGATCCCATAGTCGATGCTTCTGATATGCGCAACAGTCTCCTACTCAATTTGTCCTTGATTATAGGTTCCAAGATGGTATGGAGTACTTTTGAAACTCTGGCTGAGCTATTTTTCATATTATTTTGTATGCCTGTTATGAAGCCTTCAACAAAAACCATTTTAGAATGTAGCATAGCTAACATGGTGGTATGATCTTTCAGTGTATCCCCTGTCTCATATAACTTCATGAAAGGGGCCATTTTAGCCACCAAGGTTGAAATAATTAAAAAGTCCTGGGATCTCATTCATATCGGTCTCAGGTCGCTTATCATTAAGGTCCTCTTCACAGGTTTGAGATGACGTTGTTACTAAATCACGCTTTTTTCCCCCAAGTCTTGACAACCCCCGAACATCAACATTGTCATGTTCTCCTCTTGTTTGCATCCCACTCAAGTTTTTTTCAGTTCTTGGTCGAATCGATTCAGCCAGTTTCGTTTGGTTGTCCTAGCTAAATTTCTCTCTATTGGCCATATTAAACTCCTTTTTGGTCAGCCTGGAGCTCTCGAATAACATTTGGTCTGGGATTTCACCCTCCATAACTTGTGTCTCCCCTAGTTGTTTCACCAGGGTTGATGCCATGCGACAACTGCTACTACTACCCGTTGACCCAATCTCATTAAAAAAAACGGCAACTTCTCATATCTCCCATGGGTGTCAGTCTTGGTGGCTTCTAGATATTTTTATCTTGTGGTAGCCTATTCACATGTTTATTGTTTTGTGTATTTCCACCTTTCCCCAAAGGTTGGCTTTCACTACTGATTCCTTTGTGGGCAGTGGCCCATGGTCCCCATCCCCGGATACACTGGTGGCACAAAACCAATTCATACCTGGGGGGACTCAGCAATATGAACTCGTCTGTCGGTTTGAACTTCTGACGTCGTCATGATCACCTTACAGAGTTCTCATAGGGGGCCATTAGTTGTGTCGGGTGGAGCATTTGGTTTGCACCTTTCACTATTAAAAGTCATGTCCCTTTATCATTGATGATCTAGAAGCGTTTCCAGCCACTGTTCAGAGCGATTCATCAAGGATTCCCCATTTCTTGGAGCAGGTTCAGCATTGCTTTTATTCCAATGTTCTTGCATGCTGCATGCCTTTTTCTTGGCTGATACATTGGCCTCCCCGGCAGCGGGCGTCTATTTCCTGACACCCTGTGGGTTCGGTGTGCTGTTTTCCACCGGCATAGCTACCCCTCTCCATCCCCCACTCCTCTTCCTCTTCCAACTTCCTCCACCTCCACCGACGAGTTCCCCAACGGATCCTCAGCCTCCAGCAAAGCCGAACCTTTACCTGATCCCTCACTAGCCTCAGTCAACACCCCCCCCGCCGCACCCGGTAACTCCTGTGCATTCAAAGTAACACTCAATCTCAGTGTCAGTGTTAGTTTCAGACATTGGTAGGGAGCTACGGGAAAAAAAAATGTATCCATATAAGGCGCTGTACACTCTGCAGTTTCTACCTCGATGGTTAAGGGGTAGATGGGGCGGGACGCCTCACCGACCACCCTTGGAGTTTTAGCAATGAAATGCTTGTAGCATAGCGGAACTCACTGTGATGGCTTTGTCAGGCCCTGATTGTAGTTACGGAAAGGCACCTGAGATATTCCTATGGCTGACAAGCTTCTTTCTGGGTTGCTCATTCTTAATTTAGCAGATTCCATCGACAACAGATCATTTAGTTCTGTCAGCTCGCCAACCTCTGACTCCTCCATAGTTATTTCGGGATATTGGCAAGCAGAATGCAGGCTCAGTCCAGTCTCAGCAAGGACTGCCAAGACTGCTCTCACCTCTGCTCTCAGCTCTGCGAACACTACGGGTTGCGGGCTGAGTTGATGAAGCAGAGTCTCCACCTCCAACAGTCACAGAAACAGCAAACCGACTCCTGTCTGTCAAGAAACAGCCAAGAGATAAATAGGGACGCCCAATAACCCATGTGGAATAGAGACATCAAAACATAAACAAAAATTGAGAAAAAATAGGAAACATTCTATACTTGCACTAACAAAGTTTGAACTAATCACAAATGCACTTCAATATCAGAGTGGCATAAAAATGTATGCTGAACATTTTTGTTTTTATACATCTTTGATGAATTACACGGCCTGCAGTAGTGGCCGTGTAGTTATGGTTAAGATGCTCAACTCATGGAAAGAATACTTTTTGGGTGGCTTATAACTTCACCCCCTCTGGACGAATCTTTGCAAAAAAATGTACATGTCCCACTAGAAATGATTCTGAAGAGTTTGTGAGGTTTTGTCCAGGAAGGGCCGAGTTATAGGAGGGGTTCCAAAATGTGTGGAAATGATCATAGACACAATGGATTTTTTTTTTTTACTCAGGCCTACTGCCCAAACCGCTGGATGGATTTTCACCAAATTTGCAGCAGACGTGGTGTATTGGTCCCAAAAGCATGCGTTTGTAAATTTGATGTAAATCCATCAAGTAGTTTTCTTTTTGAAATGGCCAGAAAGTAGGTCAAACGAATTAGTAATATCTGGGTCCGGTCTGCGGACTCACTTCCCTATTGGGTCTGCCGACACTCCCCTGGACCAATCAGGGCCCGGCGTGATGTCCGGGGGAATCGGACGCGCCTGCTGATTAGATGGTGAAAAGCATGAGGTGCGTAATATTTTCTGAAACGATTGCCATGTTGGATCTGCAGACAATATGCCTGGAAAACAGATTTTGGGTTATTTGGTGGTTAAAAGAGGGGCTGGAAAGGGTGGTGGGGGTGGAATAAATATGAAATAGAGCTGTTTATATAAGTGAAAAAAGTGGATGCCGCTCAGTCCTCGGACACCGCTGTAAGCGAATACCTTCAGAAACACATTTGGGGTTATTTGATGACTGAAAGTGGGCATAGAAAGGGTAAGGGAGTGGAATAAAGATGATATGGAGCTGTTTTTATAGATGTCAAAAGGGATTGCAAATGCCGCTTAGTCTGCAGACAGAATTGGTATCTGCAGACATCATCTTGATTGCAGGGGGTTCAAGGCGAGTTTTGTTATTTAAAGGTGCATTGTACCTACTTGTTATATGGTTTAATTTTATCGTGGTGGTTGTGGCCAGTGGCCAGATTCTTGGGGGCATTACTGTAGGCCATGGCCCCAAGAATCTGCCCATTGGCCCACCCACCACAATAGTAATGTGTGTATTGTAATTATAGTTAATGTAGTGGGAGTATAACATATTTGTAATATGGTGGAATGATATAATTAAAGTGTATATGGTATTTATGCTTGTAGTCATTGGTCGAATTGTACAAAAAGAAGTAGTGGAACTATGTTCCCTGCTGGCCTGCACCCACTCCCCCATACCCTATCACCACACCCCCTCCCATACACAATGCAATCCCACAAACAATTGTAGTGTAGTACAGGAACTGTAAAACTTAATTAAAAAAAAAGTAGAGGAGCTCCACTTACAACAGCTCCCGCTCACTTCGACCACTTATTCTAGTACAATTGAGGACAGTGCTTCTTGATATGTCCTCCACCTTGCACACGGTCAACAATTGTATCTTCATTAAATGGTTGCATGATACATTAGCATCATGGACCATGGCACTGAACTGGCTGATTTGTTTTCCTCACTAACAGCCCTTACCAGCTGCATCTGGGCTGTTTGTACTCCACCACCTCATTGTGTACCTGTAGAGTACCCTAGGGTTTTATCCTATAATTCCCTATCTATTTTGTACCTCTGTCTCACCTGATGTCCGTCTTCTTTTCTTATTTCCAGTTTTATGTTAATGACATGAAGGATTCCTTAAACTTCCCTGAACTAATTTGCTGGCCTCCTTTTTTATCTCTAATTGTCTGATCACCATTGAGGATTGTGTGCAACTAACAATCTGTGACACAATGCCAGTAAGATGAAGATATTTTTTACTGTGACACCTGTGTCCCATTTTTCTTGTACCATCTGGCTGCTCTCTTTGGGCCCTGTACTCTCACCATCCAGTGAAGCCAAAAAACTTTGGGTTTATCTTTAAGTCCTCTCTCTCCTTTACTCCTTACATTTTGGAGCTTTTCAAGAAAACCCATGTTTTAAGCGTGACCTCCTTACATTCATTGAACCGTTCCTCTCTTTCACCCAAAAGCTCAACGTCTGTAGAGCCCTGGTCCTCTGTATGCTGGACTATTGAAAAAGCCTCTTTTTTAACTTCCCCCTTTGTTGTATATATCCCCTTTGGCTAATCTAGAATAGGGCTACAAGATTTGTCCTTGGACTCAAGCCCAAAGATTCATATTGCTGCAGCTCTAAAATGTATACATTGACTCCTTCTAATTGCAAGGACTACATGTCCAACTTTTTAAAATCTAAATACTGCCCTGCTAGAGCCCTCCGTTGTTGTAACTCCAATATTCTGCTTGTTAAATGCTTTTTGAAACAGAGAATGGGTGGCATGTCGTTGGCTTGAGATTGTCTTTGGAACAGACTTCCTGCTCCTCTTATACTTGAGCCAGACTTCCTTAAGTTCCTTGAACTACTGTAAACTCCACTGTTGTTTTCCTGTTTAACTTAATCCCTTCCCTCTTAACTCATGTAACTGAGACTGGTGGCCTGGTCCCTCATGAACCTCACAGGTTCCTGGCCCTATATCCAGTAGACAACTGTCAGGGGGAAATTCTGCCGGGGTCGGCCGGGCCGTCCGCAGACCTCCGGGCAGGGAGGCCCCAACTCCTCCTGTATATCCCAAAAGAGATAGAGTATGAGGCACACGCAAGAAGCAAGGTGACTCTGCTGTTTATTAGACAAAACGGCAGGGATGGGTCAAGGAGCGTACGCGTCCGTCCTGACACACACACAATCATGGGGCTCGCAGGCCCTTTTTACCTTAGTATGACGCGCTACTTGCGTCACCTTACAAAGTTTAGCAAAAAACCTATTTCCACTCTGGATTGGTTACTCGAGTGGTAGGGTTAGTATAGCATACATATAGAGAACGGTTTTAGTGGTTAAGGGTTAGTCAGGTGATATACTTGGGCTGTCCCTTCAATTGGATACATGAAAATTGTTACATGAAGACCTCTGAGGATTGGTCAATGTTAATGGCGTCAGTGATAAGAGCCCCATGTTCTAATTGGTCCCCAATCTGAGACTATCGCTGTTCTCAGCTCGCGGTGCACCTGTCATTTGCAACAATGTTTTACTGTGGGTAGGTGTAAACAATGTGAGGATTCATTCATATGTTGGGAGGTCCACTACTCCCACTGCTGCAGACGTCCAATGAGTCTTTTAATTGTATCCGCCTGTGTCTTAAAACGTGGGATTCAGGCGTCTCCTTCCTCCTGGGTTTGGCATCCTGTCAGGTTTGGCTTTGTCACGTGAGGTGGGACCGTGTTTTGAGGCAAAATTCAACACAATTAATATTGTTTTTCCTACTGGGTGCCTGGTTTATCTTGCAGGTGCTACCTTGGCGTTGGCTTGCAGCGTGCGAGATTGCAACATCGTGCCCTTGGCGGTGTGCTTTCGCCGTGCTCATTTTGCAGGGTCAGCAACCGAGCTCTTGCTCATTCAATGTTCATGGAAACTTTTGCTTGCGGCCTACTTGGGCCTGGTGCATAGGTGGAACCGTTTGATGCAGAGCGCTTTAGGTTATGGTAGCATATTGCTCTATCCTCAGTATCGTGTCTCTGTTATATTCTTCATTATGGTAGATGGTTGTTAGAAGAAGCGTGAGCAAGCCTTTTTTAGATAAGTTCATGATGCGTCTTGCGTTTCTGCATTTTGAGAGCCTATGTGGAAAATTATAAAGATGCACGTCCGTGAGTATGTCTGTCGTCTACGTCATAGCACTGAGTATATTCTTCGTGTGGATTGGTGTGGGAGTGTCCGGTGTGCATGTTTGCACAGGTGCGCTAACCGTTGGCTAAGTCGTCATGGCATCTCTAACGACGTGTTGAGTTAGTGCTGGATGGTTCAGTCGAGTCCATCCATGCCGCAGGTGTCGGCATGTGCAGGGCAGGCTGGTGGGCACATCCGTATGTTCCTGTACCAGGGTATTTGATTGTCTGGTAGATGGGCAAACTCCTCTCGTGGCGGGTGTCTGGGCCGTGATCCTCTAGGCCAAGCGCGAGGGGGGAAGGGCGGGAGCCTGTTCTTCCATTCTCCCACTTCACACCAGTCCACTCCCCCCCCTTCAGAGCACTGTCCTTGGGGGTCTACCGTCTGGCAGATGTGTACCACCCCCCTCAGACTCCTGTACCCCAGCAGCTAGCTAGGGCCTCCCAGTTTGGCATGTGTTAGCATTTTCCTTGCGGGCTTGTATGAGAGTTTGGCAATCCCTACTCCTCTTTCCATTCATGCACTTATTACTTATTACATATGTGCATTTATAGCAGCAGTGTGTAACATTATTTTTGATAAGCAAGTGATTTACATATGCAGAAGATCTGTAGAACATGTTTAAATGGCAGTTGGTGTGTTGAAGTTTAATATGTTGATAGGGTTATATGAAGAGTTTTTGAACTGGTAGATATACGTGTGACTGTTTGAAAGCAGGCAATGTGGGAGCGCTCAAACATAACAGTAAAAAGTGTAGAAGGGCTGTCTTGTGCGATGGTGTGCATGTGCAATCCGGTTGTTTTAATAATGCCTGGATTAGAGAGGGGACTGCGGAGACTGTGGATAGTCATGAAGGGCCATGGATTATGGACCTTATTGTATGCTAGAGAAAGTTATATGGGACAGAAAATTGTTTATGTGCTTTTTTCTTTTTCTCTAGTATACAATGGTTAATTATTTCCATTAGCATAGTAGAACATGCTAATGGCAATGTTGGGGAATCTTATTGAGTCTACCTACTTTACTGAAACATTTAAAGTAGATGGAGTCTATAAGCTTATATTTTTCTGGCAGGTTAGGCCAGAAAGTGGGGAGGAAAGTAAGGGAAGGGACAGCAAGCACAGCTATGGAGGGGCAGGTGAACAAGGTAAGATGTTTGGCGTGCATTACATATAAGGTATGGGATATTTTTCTCATGCTCTTTGATGGAAGCCTTGAAAGCATTTTGAAAGTCTGCTCCCCTGCATAGTGGTGGGTTGCAGTATGTACAGAGTACTGTTGTCTTCGAAACATATGGACCAACAGCCTCTTTCATGGCTTGCAAGGTAGCAGGTGGATTTGTGTGCCCCACAGGAGTAGCCTGTGTGGTCGCAGTATTGGTTGAGGAAGATGAGATAGAGATAGACAGCCTACTACTTCCTGAGAATGTAACAGCCTGCTGAGAGCATCCCAGTTGTTGGATTTGGTGTGGCGGCACATGGAGGTGGGCCGATAGCAGTAATGCCCAAGTTGTCCGCGACTGAGTATATTTCACTAAGTGCATATCACTTTGGTAGCTTTAGCCTTAGGTGCATTCCCAACAGTGGTAAAGAACTGCCACACACATGATTGTCTCTGGGTGCTAGAACTAGGCATTTCCTCTATCTCATCTTCCTTGTTTTCTGAATTATTGTGCTTCTTCTGTTGTCTAGGCCCTCTAGCTGATGGTGGTTGTGGCTCCTGGGGAGGAGGGATGGCAATAGCTGATGCAATTTTTGAAGATAAATAGCAGTTTCGGTAATATTCTTCTAAGCATGTGCTTTGCCCTAGATTGTTAATGGATAATGAGTTAAAATAGGTGGCAGCTGAAAATGCAGTTCCAAACTGTTCACAAAGCACAGACCAGCCCGCGAAGTGCCTACCCGCTCACGAGTATGTCATCATGCTGGGTGCGCGCTCTTAGACACGTGGCACTGTCTACGATGACGTCAGACGTTCACGAATGTCGATGAACTCAAAAACAGTGGGAAAAGTTACAAAAAGATTATAGAAGTGTTCAAAATGTTGCTAGGAAGAGGGGAATGGTGCTGTTTTAAGTGCAAACTTTCTACATCAGCCGAAAATGCTATTATATTGTGGACATGTATGATATTAGAAAGTTGTAGCAAATTAGGGTGCACTGGTAAAAACCCATGAAATTCAGCGAAAAAAAAAGAAAAAAAAAAGGTTAATGGGACGTTATGGTTAAGTTGCACTAATAAAAACCTATACAATTCAGGGAATTCCGGTGGAGACTAAAGGCATTGCCTGTTGACGGCCCACAGGGCCTGGAGACCCGCCACTGCTGCTGTGCTCTTTTGGCCACACCCCCTCCTCCATTTAAGCAGTGGGTTCTCCTGGTAAGGCTGATGCCTGGAGGGGACTAAGGGCAGCGGGTGTTGGCATCTCGCAGGGCCTGGACGCCCACCACTGCTGCTGTGCTGTTTTGGCCACAACCCCTCCTCCATTTAAGCAGCAGACTCTTCCAACAGGGCTGAAGCCCGGCAGGGACTAAGGGCAATGGGTGATGGTGTCCTGCAGGGCCTGGAGTCCCGCCACTGCTGCTGTTTTTGCAAAATACAACCTCCTCCATTTAAGCAGTGGACTCTCTCGTCGGGGCTGAAGCCCATTGGGGACAAAGGGCAGTGGGTGTTGGCATCCCCAGGTTGTTTGTGGTATCACAGAGCATACCAATGATGTGCTTTTCAGTTGGAAGACAACCCACCAACTGCTCCTGAAGCAAGGTGAGAGCAAGCTGAAATGGGCATTGGTGCAGAGGGCACTGTGGACCACTGAGGTGGGTGACTGTTCTTTTTCTGGCTGCCTGTAGCATTGGGAACCTAATAATGGAGCCCCCACGCCCTTCACCATTTCCCAAACGTTTTCTCTGCAAGCCTTCCCTCCTATCCAGCTTACAAGTTGACCCACAGCCCGAGACCAAAGCTAAACATAAGATTTTGGTGGTGCAGTGTCAGGGGGGAGAACCCACTGCGACCTGCAATTAATCCCATTGACCCAGGAAGAGAGGCGGTATTGCTGGATGAAGAAGTCTGCCACATTCCGGGGGGGGGGTATTCATGTTGTCCAAATTTACAACTCAAAGTAATAAAATCAAGAAAACTATAATTAAGCACTGGGAGATATTCAAAAACGACATTAGAGTACAGAATCTGTTTAATGAAAAACCAGTTTTTGCATATCAACGCAGTAGGAACCTAAGGGACGAATTGGTGCAAACTAAACCAGCAATAAAAGGACCTACAACCCAGCATACTGGTACATTCCCTTGCCTCCATTGTGTTAATTGTAACTTTGTTATCAAAGGCAACATCATCAACCATCCGAAAACAGGACAGAAGATTCTGCTGAAGACATTTGGGACTTGTGACAGCAGTAACATTATTTATGGGATCAAGGGCCCATGTGGGAAATTCTATGTTCGACAGTCGACAAAAACAGCCGAACTAAGGTGGGGTGAGCATCGGTCCTGTATCCGTAATGCGAACACCAATTCAGCTGTGGCACGACATTGGGTGGCTAATGGACATAATGTGACACAGATAAGATTTGTGATTTTGGAAGTACTTACCAAGAACAGTCCTCATGAGGATCTAAGCCAATGTCTAAATCGCAGGGAAACTTACTGGATAGACAGGCTTGGCAGTTTGGTACCTAATGGACTAAATGAGGAGATTCATTTTCATTGTTTTCTCTGATTGTATGTTAATTTCAGTTTGGATGGACCTGTTTAGAATTACATTCATGTACTAGTGGCACCATGATTTACATGAGACTATTGTTAACATGAACTTACAAATATGGTTGGTATTTTGAAATTTTACGGACAATGTGGATTTATAACACTCCCCATGGGTGTGTCTTGCATGCTGCATATCCTGGATTTTTATCCAGGACCCAAGGTGCCGTCTTGATGACGACACCACTGGCAGCATCTATCTATATATATACGATTTGATGCATGATGTGAAATATTGACATAGCTACATCCTTTTCATAATTCTGTTCTATCCCTCTTATATGTGCTACTATCTTCTTTGTTACATTACCCGGAATTTTGGCATCGAGTATTTATTCACTTTCTATGATTTTCACTAACTTCAATTTTATTTTCTAAATATGTTTATTTTACTAGTTATGAGCCCATTAGGCTCCATAAATAGTTTAATCCTTCTTATTCAAGCCTACTGGCTTGATTGCAGCCTTGACACTTTCATCGCGCCCTCTAGCGAGGAGCCGCAATCACATGTCATATATAGCTAGGTTGCTAAGCAACACTCCGATGCAGCGCGGTCAGTCTGCTACCGGCAGACATAGAGAGAACAGCTCCGCTATACTCTCTGTGACGGTAAGCTTATTCTTTACACTTTACCACGAACGTTGCGAATTGCAACGTTGTGAATCTCGTGGGATTCTAAACAATATGGCCCTCATTACGACCCAGGCGGTAAGGGGTTTACGCCGGCGTAAACATCGCTGACCCTTACCGCCTGAGTACGAGTTCCCTTAGCGCCATGGCGGATATAACACCTGCTTTTCGCAGGTGTTAAAATCCATGGCGCTAAGGGACCTTGTTGTTAATTACGCCACCGTAATTTACGGTGGCGTAATTAACGCCTTCCCCACTCCCATTATGCCCTATGGGGCAGAAATGGGAATGGGGAAGGGTAAAATGGGGATTGGGGACTTACCGCCCCGCCAAGGTCGGAATGGGGCGGTAAGTCCGCCAACCACCATGGCAGAATTGCACCCTTAGTGCCATGGACCATGGTGCTAATAGCACCATGGTCCTCCGCCAAGGTCGTAATGAGGGCCTATGTGTTTATGTTTACAGAGACTGCTCTACATTGGATTCGGGGAGCGGTTCGTTTTTCTGACGATTTCAGCCCCTTAGTTGAGTTGCCACATTATATTTACTTTATTCAGGTAATTGACAACATTCTGTTTATATGGCCATACTTTATGAAGGCATGACTTTTCAATGATTGATTGCTTTTAGTCTTTTTTCAATTTCCGGTTCACCTTCTACTTCTACATACATTATTGCTGGGTATGTGTTTTATTTTATTTTCATATGCTATTTAACTGGATGCTTATTCCGTTTCGACATATTTTCACACATGTTTCACATAATTGTCATATCCTTGGGCTTGAATTGGTTTTATAATACTTACGGGACTGTTACTTTCAAATATATATGTTATGATTATGTTGTTGATGAAAGAATTTGTATTCCGAAATGCATTGGCACAATTTGAGTCTGTTGAAAGAGTGACTTGTGGCAGAACTCTTCCTCAATAAAAATTATTAGTGACTACGCATTATTTTTTTGCATATGAACCTTGATTGGATAGATTGAAATAGATAAAATCATCACTGAAAAACAACACTACTTTCAAGTGTTTTCTCTAATCATCTTTTATCTCTACACTAAGTGTTTACCAACATTGTAACTAATTTAAACCCGGATTGGGATTCAGAGAGCGGCTGCATGACTGGGTATTGCACCTAGTCTCTTGCTTCTAGAGAGCAAGATGGAACCAAAGGATGCCCTATTGAAAAAGTGCTTGCACTACTTGCGGACCATGAAAGGATGGATGTGCGTTTGTTGTCAAGAGAATCTATGGTGGGATGCTCCAGAATCCGAAATAATGGTTTGAATCCTTATGTCACTGTTTAATTGGTTTTCTGGGACTGGAGAGTGGCTAAATGATTCCTGGGAATATCCGGGTGGGATGGTCGGTCGGCAAAGCGTGGGATCTCAACCAGGCATTACCTCCAGCTAGGTCCTGATGGCTGATTTAAAGCACCACACATAACACTCCCCTAACAGGTGAGAACCTCATTCCGCTGGGATGACGATAACTGGACACTATTGTGGATGGACCTTGGTGCAATTTTGAATGGAGCTGTTTTTTTCCCCACTGTTGCTTTCTTCCCTTTTATTTCTTCTATCTATGGCTTGATGTGGTGTAATATAATTTTGCTTATTAGGTGTATGTTCTAGGATGTACTTTGATGGCCTGATGGCCGAATGTAGTTGTTTTTGTTGATATAAACAAAAATGCATCCATTTAACTATGTTTTTCATTGAATATATATATATTTTTTTCAAGGTAAACACTTTAGTTGCAGGACCGTTAAGGTGAGAATTTAAGACAGCAATAACCCTGCAATTCAGCTAAAGTCACCTTAACTTTGCACCCCCCGTTGATCACCTTTTTCCACAATGGTGGCATTACAGATGACATCATTGATGACATAACTGGTGACATCACTAATTACATAATCTATGACATCACAGTTGGAATCTCTGATTAGATTACAAAATAACTGAATATGGCCAATGCCCAAGTCCTTTGGCTGTTCCCACTGTATAGTTTAACATATGAAGGGGCCACAAACCTTGGCCTACGGCCATGGTAAGTGGCCACGGCCTTTGGCCATGGCTGGCCACTTTATATTTGACCACATTATCGGCCACTACGCATGGCCTTCATTCATAGCCAGTGGCCACACCCATTCGGCATCCCCCTGTATATTATAATACTTTAAGGGACAGTAGCCATGGCCTTCAGCCATGGCTAGTGTACACAGCCTTTGACAGTGCTCACTGTAGATTTACAAACACAAATGGACAGCCAGTGACCATGGCTGAAGGCTGTGCCCAACACTAACCAGCCACAAGCCATGTCCTACAGCCATGAACTGTGTCCACGGCATTGACCATGACAAAGGCCACAGCCTAAATTGCTATTTAGTTAAACAATGCTTTTATTAGCTAAATCATACATTATATTATGTCTGATGCTATCATAGATGTAATCAGTAGTGTTATATATCATGTAAGCAGTGATGTCACCAGATAGTCCATCACTGATGTCATCAGTGAGGTAATAGATGATGCAATTAGTGATGTCACACGTGATGTCATAAATGATGCAATCAGGATGTATATTTTAGAACACTACCCAGACCACTAGCCATGGTCTTCAGCCATCGTCACTGGTATTGTCCTGTGACTGTGCCCCTCAATATTTTAAAACACTTGCAACTCATCGCTCAATGACATTCATCAAACACAGACTGATTTGGTACTGTTGTGAATAAAAGATGGCAGGCTATGAGAACTCACAATGTTTTAAGGCAATATGCATTGAGATAAATTATTTGCCCTTTGTTTAAGCACCATGCTACAAGTCTCTGGTTTTATGGCCTGTCTCTTGGTGACTGTTGTGATACATCGCACTACCCCAACAAACTGTATTTAAGCAGCACAGAAAAGGGGGAAAGATACTGGCTTCAGCAATAACATATGCCCAGGTACCTTTGCTCCATAGCAAAAAGATGGGATCCATGAATATACGCACAGTTAATGAACATATATCTTAAAGTGAAATATATAAATACAGTTCAATTGACCTTCTCCTTAGAAAAAAGTGTGCAAGACAAAATAGTATTGGACTTGATTACACCAGTAAAATAACATGAGAGAGGAAATGTTTTAATAAATATTCTGGCAAAATATAAAAGGCTTCACCCTTTAAACCCAGCAATCTGTCATAACATAATCCCTGGAAAACAAAATCTCAATAAGAAACAATTGCTTGTGGTCTTGTGGCTAAGTCTCTGCACTGGGAACATGACAATCTGAGTCAAATCCTGGTAACCAAATACTTGAGCAAGCTTGACAACCTGTGCTGTCCCCTACATGTGTCCTTTACTTGTGCCCTGAAAAGCAGCCACAATCAATGGAAAACAACTGTACAAGTGTCCAGGATTGCAACTTTTCTTGCCACATTCTTGGCAAATACTCATTACTTACTTGCCCTTTCATCATTTCCCAACCTCACCCCCATGTCTGGCTTTCAACAATACTATTATAGAGGAGCAGTTGAATGTCTCTGCAGGAAGTCCCACCCCCATTCTGCCTATATGTTGGAAAGCTGAAAATTGTGACATGCGCAATGCCAGTAATGGTGGCTATTCCATGAAGAGCCTTCGAGGCAAGGTATCCATTGAGAAGACCCTATATGATGTATCCCCGTAGAGATGACAGTCTCTTGGAGGAGATCACTGACGGAATATAAGGACGAGAGAAAAAAAGGCTGGTGACATCACAAGAAGCAAGCGTGATGCACTGAGAAGAGTGGCTAAAGAAGAGGATGTATAGACTTTATGGAATCTGATGGCGAAATAAAGAATCAAGTCAACTTTCATATGTGGAATGAAGATTGCACATGCGAAAAGCACTGCAGAAAATGCAAGCCATGTTGTAATTGTACAGATGCAGCAATGCAAGTAGACTAAGTAATCATAAGGCTGGCTACACATAGTGAATAGACTGCAGGCGGTATCTCCATTATATAAAATTCTGGAAATCGGTGTCACATATTTTAGTAAGCTCAGACCCACGAAGAAAGAAGGTTCGAAGGGCTGTGTGTCACAGTGAGAAAGCAGCTGAAAATCGAGCAGAGGCCTGAAATAGCTATCTGGCTTGATATCAAGGATGGAGCAGCCGAGAACCGATTATCTATCCTTGAAGAACAGTGGACGTGAGAAGCTGAATCAGTCCTTGTCAAGGTGCAAGGAAAGAACACCATGAGTTCCAAATTTATTAATTAAAGACAATTAAATGCTACAAAACAGGCCCAAATACGGTCTCCAGTCATGTGAACTGAGGATGAAAATAGGAGTGGATGTGCAGACCTGAGCTATGATAAGGATGTGCCTATACTCCCTTTTATTCTCAGATGCAATGATACTTTGCAAGGCCAAGTTCAAAGACAATCTGAATGGCAGAGATGAAGGGATAATTGGGTGGGGAGACAAAGTCAATTCCACCCACTGAAACCTTGGGTACCAGTTTATGTGCTGCTTGTGAGTCGAATGTTCCAGAAGGGCACAATTATAGAAGGCCATATAACGAAGGACCTTATAGTTTGAGATCCAATGATGTGCTGTGTACTTAGTAACTGATAAAGGTAACTTCCACTAGGGTTGGGCATAAGTTGTCCACCTGACTGTAGAGACCCAATGACAACCCAACCCTTTATAGAAAGTATACTTAGATATTCCCTTTGAACCAACCACAATCCCATGTAGGTTTCCTTAGTTTGCCATGTAGTATGACGTCACGTATGACAAGCTTTTGTTACACACAGAATCCAGGACTCTAAACTGTCTCCAAACCATGCAGTAACTGGGACCAACCCTGCTTAGCTTCAAAGAGAAGAAGGGGCCGGCCCCTTCAGGCCACATTGTTCTAAGTGATCTTGTAACTTGTACTCCTTTATTAGATAACATAGCCTAATTGAAGCTAAGCTGGGTCGGTCCAGCTTGCTGCATGGATGGGACTCCCAAATTCCTATTGTGTCACTGGCCAGTGATTTTTCACCCCAAACATTAACGTAGCTGTACAAATATTTTTGTTTCTATATCCTTGGGTACAGAACTACAGATACCCTTTGTTATCTGTATTCATTATTGCTGCAGATATCAGGAAAAAAGGCAAAACCCAAAATGAGATTATATCTTGATCAGGCTGAGATATTGTTGCATCGGATTAAATGCAATTGGCTGAAGCTGAATGGGGACAAGACTGAGGTGCTGGTGGTGGGATCCCCTCCCAAAACCTCCTTCTGGCCTATCTCCCTGGGTCCTCTTCTGGTTCGGGCCGATAAGGTGTCGAATCTGGGGGTAATATTCTCAGCCACCCTCACCATGAAGTCCCAGGTTGCTGCCATCTGTAAAGCAGGAAACTATCATCTACGTATTCTCAGAAAAGTTCTACCTCTTATCCCTGTTCATCTCCACCCTCCAGTTGTGGCGGCAATTGTATTGAGTCGTTTAGACTACTGTAATTCCCTTTACTTATCCCAACTGAAGCGTCTTATCTTTGTGACTTCAACGGCTGCAAAACATGGCTGCCCGGGTTGCCACTGGCTCCCCATACGGTGTTCGTATATCCCTGGTCTTGCGGTCACTCCACTGGCTCCCTGTTGGCCAGCATATTTTTGTCAAGTCATTATGCTTGGTCCACCGTGCTCTTCAGGCCCAAGGAGCTGAATATATTTGCGCCAAGTTTTCTAACTATCTCCCGACATGGTCTCGCCACTCAGAAACAGCTGGTCTTCTTGTTATACCTGTGTTTTGGCACTCCCACTGTGGTGGACGTGATGGATGTGCTTTCTCTGTTGCTGCCCCAGACTTTGGAAAGGCCTGCTGCTGTATCTGAAGCATTTGGAAGATCATCTTGCCTTTAGAAAGGCATTAAAACACACCTGTTCTAAACTGTCTGGTTGCTGTTAAGTTGACCTCTCTCTCCTGAAGTGCCAAGATCCTTTTGGCTAACAGGTGCTTTATAAGAACATATCACATAACATAACAAAGTGTACAATATATTCATGATAAAGAATGTATCATCCTTGAACAAGTGAGGACAGTGAAATGCAAACTGCTTCCCTGTTGTTCACCCAAGTGTTTATCAGCAACTCAGCAATAGCATTCAGTGTTATCCGGAAGACACTCAGCTCTCCTTCAGACTTCCGTCAGCCTCCTCTGCTCACTCACTCATTCATGACGTTCCATCCGCGATTCAGGCTTGGTGCACCTCAAGCAATAATATCCTTAATGTCAGTAAAATGGAGATCCTTCTCATTGGGACCCCTGCTCCCACTTTCCGTCTCTCACTCTTGCCTCCATCCTTGGGCCATCTACCCCCACCTTCCTGTGAGGCAAAAAACCTTGGCATCATCTTCGACTCTACTCTATCCTCTCCTCACATTGCGGACCTTGCCAAAAGGCCCATTTCCAGCTGCACCTCCTCAGAGGTATTTACTCTTCACCCCCTGAAACTAATCCAGAACTAGACTGCAAGAGTAATCCTTGGCCTCAAGCCCAGGGACTTTATCTCTCCAGCCCTGAAATCTCACCACTGGCTCCCAGGGGCTACAATGATCAAGTTCAAGATCCTCTGCATCGTCCATAAGGCTTTCTTAGGCTGGGACCCACACTACATCCAACTCTTTCTTCTGAAATGCATTCCTTCTAGAGCCCTTCATTCAGCTCCCTCCAACTCTCTGATGTCCAGCCGCTTCTCCAGACAGAAAGTGGGGCATAGATCTCTCTCCTCTACAGTTGCCTTTCTCTGGAATGGCCTCCCTCTACCTCTCACACTTTAGCCGGACCACCTGAAATTCCGGAACTAGCTCAAGACCCACCTTTTCTGTGCTGCTTTCTTTCTCTCACTCCCTTGCTAACTTACCAGTCTGCAGCGCCGTCTGCTTGCTTGGTTCCCTCAGAGTCTCACTGGGTGGCAGGCTCCTTCCATGACCATTCTTCTTTGCACTGCCTCCTGGCATACTGCACACGTAGGGGCTGTAACTGTAACCCCCACCGCCCCCCTGCCTCCTTGCACTTAGCTAGAGCCACGCTGCCCTGGCTGCACTTCTCCTTTCCTCTCCCTTACACTTTCCCCTATCCTTCCCCTTGCACGTCTAATCCAGCACTTGCATGATCCGAATGACACAAGGGCTAGTAGGATTGTTTCTCTTGTGTTCCCTCCCTTGTATTGTGGCACCTAGAAACACTTGTGTACAGGTACGTAATAAGTGCAATATCATATCATATCATAGCTTGGAATAACAGAGCGTGAGTACATAATAGCACTGAAAAGTGATACACAAGAAAGTCAAGTCATTGTGAAAGGCACCAAACATGGTTTTAAGAAGGGAGAGATAGATTTACACATGGACATCAACAACTGTGTTAGAGAGAATTCTCAGAAATGTGCTAATTCCCTTCTAGCTTAGAGACCCCTAGCACTTTTGCTGGACTTAAGGACTTTAGGACTTTTCATTTATAACCTGGAGAGAGTGAGACCCTTTTGTTCCACTCTCTTGTGTAATTGGACTCTGTGATTCTTGTTACTTTGGAGTCTGACAAACTCCATAGGCATCATCTTCACATTGTGACACACAGCAGCTTCAGTGCAGTGGCGCAGGACATCTCTTACATTTCCCAAAGGTTTAAATACCTTCTCTTGGTGAAATTACTGTTTCCAAGAACAGTGAAGTGAAATTGACTTTACTTACATTTTGTAACTTTCTAGGGCCAGCACACACTATCTTACAAGAGGGTGCTGAAGGCGTTAGTTAGTATCCCCTTTTTCTAGTTTCTCATGCAACATTTGTATGTTACCCTTTCTACAATTGATGGCTGGTGACAGTGGTTTACTTTTTACTACCATTGTGTGTTTTTACTGCAGGCTGCAATTGCAGCTGCAGTAAGACACCCACGGGTTGGCTGGCTGGCTGTCCTTGGAGGACAGCCACCCTGCTGTGTGATTGACAGCTAGACTGGAATGAATGGGAGAAACCTGCATAAAAGGCAAGGCTTTTGACTTGGAAGGCAGAGTCGATCACTGGACAAAGGAATCCAAAGAAGAACTTGGAAGAACTTGGAAGAGACACCTGCTGCAACTCCTGAACTGTTGGCTTGCCTGGTGAAGCCCTGCTGCTGTGCTGAAGCTCCTAATTTGCCTCGACTAGAGAAGACCTGCAAAGGACGAATTCTCCCCTGAGGTTAATGGGAGCAATTGACCCCAAGACAAGCTCATCTGGAAATCCTCTCAGAGCTAGCTGTACTTCCATTGTTGCTGCTAGAACCGAACTGCCAGGGAGAGGAACACCAGAATCAAGTGAGTGTCTTTTAGTCGGACCCAAGCTCCAGGAAGATCCTCCGGACTCCCAGGAAGCTGGACTGACCAAGCCTGAACCACCTCAACTGCTTGCTGGACCCCAGATGCGAGGAAAGTCTGAAGTGGTATCCGAGTACCGCAGTGTTGCTATTTGCTGTAGACGCGAGGAGCAGAAACCGCAAAGTGCCGCTGAATTGAAAGTTGCCCATTGCTGCCACTGACCTTCTCAGTGCAGTGCAGGAGTCCCCAGACACCCCCCTCTTGTCCCCATGACTGAGGCCCAGGAACAAAAGGATCTGAGGAGCTGTACAGGAACAGAAGCCAGCTGGAACCATTTCTTCTAACCAAAGGTACTGTACGACTAAGGGGACTTACCTCTTGTTGTGTAGCCTTGCTTGTTCCTAGTTGAGACTTGTCTTGGTTACATTTGCAGAGTTGCTTGCAGCTTTGCCTTTCTCAACCCTCCCAGCTTGTGGCCCTTCTGTGATTCTTTATTTCTACAAAGACTTCTAAACATTGTGCAAGACTTTTACTTACCTACAAGAAGTGCTTCAGTTCACCTAGACTTTTGCTTGTTAAATAAATTAATAATTGTTTAATCAAGAAACCTTGAGTGTAAGAGATTGTTTGAACACCTGTCACTGTGAATCTCTGTGTAAAAGCCCTACTTCTCACATTGACCCATTCTTGAGATGAGCCTGGTTGCTCAGCCACACTACTAACCTGTGTAGTATAGACTTATACCAAAGGTTGGGTTCCTATTGCCAGGAGGTCAAGGTTGCTGTAGTCTCCCAAAGGGTACTGCACACAATCTTGCCTAAAAAACAGGATAACAATGTGTATGTTATTTTACTTCTGCCTATCGATATATACATCTAAGAACAGACATTTTATAATGTCTTATTTCTGGGACATGGGGCCTCATTATGGGTATGGCGGCAACCGTGCTGTTAAAACCGGCCGGTTGCTGCCGGACCCATAATGAATTACCGGCACCTGACTAATCGGCAACACAGGGGTATTCCGACCCCGGCGGCCGGGAAGTCAGGCGCCGGTAATTTTGTAAATCCCCATTCCCATGGAGTCCAGTATGACTCCTTGGGAATGGGGACCACGGAAGGAGCTGCACCGTTAACAACTATTCCGTGAAACTCTTTGGCGGTTGCCGTTCTGCCCACCAGGACTGTTCCTGGTGGGCGGGTTGGCACCCGTACGCAGAGTTGTAGTGTGACGGTCTGGAAACAACGGTGCCGGTAGGCAGGGTTTTGCTAGGTCTGGAAAAGACCCGGGGCTACGCTAATGTCGGGACTGTCAGGACTCAGGGCTAGCTAGCCTTCTGGTTGTAGCTCCTGAGATTGTATCCGGGCTACAACTAAAAGACCAGGGGCTATAGCCCTCAAGTCCAGGAGGATAGCTCAACGGCAACGTGCTTGCCTTGGAAGCAAGATGACACGGAGCAACATGGGTTCGATCCCTGGGTCCGCGCTTAGAAACCTCTGGGTATTAAGCGCGTTATAAATAACCTATCATATCATATCATAGCCCCCCCTAGCAACGCCTCTGCCGGTAGGCTTACAAGCACTGTTGTTATCAGACCGGCACACTCATAATGTGGCCCATGGTATCAAATAACTAGAAGTATTCAGTGTGACATCAACATATTTTGCTGTAAATGTTGAAACAATACTTTCTTTATGTCATCAGAAACAAAAATAATTGTCAGGGAGTAACACCAGTGGTACATATTTAACAATGGTGGCTACCTGGGAAAGGTGCCATGTACTAATTAAAAGTCATGGGTTGCATTGTCTAACAATGGAACATGGGCCTTGTATGAATTAGTTGTCAATACATCATGATTTGGAATACATTTCTGTATCGGGTTCCAAGAAGGGACTTCCTTACGGAAATGTGTCCGCTTCAAATTAACTTTATGGTATCATGGGCATTGAGATTCATTTATGCACCATGACCTTCTTAAAAATGTTATCTAGAATTAATACATCAAAAAGACCCCTGAAGATGTTATGACAGGTTAAAACTAGCGGCTGTGGGTGAAGACGGGTCCAACAAAGTTTTAGGCCTCTATTTCTGTACTAGTCGGCTCGAGTTTAGGAAGAAATCCAGCATATGATCCAAATGATTTTAGATGTTTAGTATACATTTCATGAAATTATGGTGGTTTTGAAGTTTAAAATTGCATACATGTGTTTTAGGCGTTCAATTGTTTTGTAAGAAATTATTAATTACCATGCATTTTTATTACTTTATCATTAATGTTTTGTACATGTTGTTGGTTATATGTCCTTTGACATGTGCTTTTTTATATATAACATTTGTTTTCATTTATGTTGAATACAATTAAGGTTTTTACATTTGTATGCCACTGTGATATTGAAAAAAAAGTGTATATAGTACACACTTTGTTAGAGTACATTCAGAATGTATCCCTTTTTTTTTCTCTATGTTTCCGTTTATGTGAAGAGAGTAAGCATGCAGAAATAAATTAAGTGTTTGGTGCTGGTGGGGGTGGGTGGGAATATTTCAGGTGTCTCAATAGGAGGACAGCCCAGGCTTGTGTAGCCACACTGATCTGTTCCTGGGGGGTTTGCAACCAAGGATTGTTTTTTGACAGTCGGTTGCAGGGAGGTAGGAGGCAGGTGTGTACATTGTTTGTTTTTTTAGGAGGTAAGCGTGGGCAAGGGGGCAGCTTGGTGCACGACAACGTTACATCATAAACCTTTATCTGAAAATTAATATTACATTTTCAGATAAAAGTTTAGGAAGGGTAGGCTATGGGTTGTTGGAATGTTTCAGTGGGGCCAGGATCTCTGCCCAATCTCTTTTCAAGTGCAAGGGTGGGGTGTGACTGACATCTAGATGAAGGAGATGTGGGCCCAAAATAGTAGACAAGAGTGCTGATGGTTCCAGACAGGCAGTTTTGAAGGGAGTAGAAGAGAAGAGATGCAAGAGGTGAGTGACAGAGCTGTTTGGAAGCCCCCCGCCATTTTTCTGCACAGGAAACTATCTTCACAATGCATTAACAGGTGCCGCCTCCTGCATTATGCAAAAACGATGCCATTGTTTGAGAAGACATAGTACTTTTTGAGCAAGTGTCACCGTCTTGTCTATGGCACTGTGTTAACTTCCTAATCCTTATATGGGATGTAAATGGGAGGACACTTTCGGCAGTGGAGTAACTTTGCTGAAAATGTTGGAGGGGACATGACAACTGAAAGAAAGGGGCACGGTGGAGGAATGGCAGAAGGTGGGTCTGAGGGATAACACTAAACTATTACACCACAAGAGTTCATTGCTGGCGCTCTGTTATAACTTTCATAAAACTGGTGGCGTATCTTTAAAATTCAATTCTAAAGACACGTCAGTCTTCTGAAACTTATAACACCACAGTTGGTCTTTAGAATTCGCTGCATTGACAACAGTAAAAAAGCCTGCACCTCCTCTATCTAAAGAGGGCCTGCAAGAAGGCTGAAGGGAGCTGGTGTTTGATTATTGCCACTCAAACAAACATATGGACATAATACAAAATGGATGCCTGCACGATTTTAAAACAGCACATTAGGTTGCTTTTTCTCATTTCATGAATTACTTGCAACATTCTGACTCAGTAAATTAAGGTATATTTTGCTGTGTTCAAATGACCCCAGGCACCAGCGTACCGAACGGGAGGCCACACCGGGACATTTGTCAGTAGGACATCCTCAAAGAGGATGCCCAATGGGAAATGTGTCCCATTGGCAGGACAATGTGTGCCGAGCAATTCCTGCTCAGCATGTTTATTGTCCTGGCAGCAGGACACCTTACCCTTTCCGAACGGTAGAGGTGTCCAGCTGCCAAGACAATGTCCCAAGGAGCTCTGGGAAGCAGAGGGTCCTCATGTTTCTCTGTGTCATCAGAGCATACACTGTGAGCTATTGGGCACTAATGGAAGGGAGGGGGCAACTATTAGCAGGGATATTTTGTCCCTTTAGAAATATGTATGGGAGGTAGTGATTAGAAGTGAGAAGGGTGCATAATGTTGCATGCTTTATTAAATCGTTCCTATGGCTTTAAAACCCAAGGGGTATTTGTTAAGCTCACGTTAATCTCCATGATACTATTGAGACTTTGCATGCAGGATGGAGAGAATAAAACTAAACCCATACTCTCATTCCTCAACATATTTCTATGACGATGTATATAGTGTACGATTAGCTTACTATGAAATGCTTGCTTATTATGTAGTGTGGTTTGCTTCCACGGTACTGCTATAAATAATTATGTAAGCACATGAAATGTAAAGTAAAACCTTAATACATATCTATATCAACTAAACCTGGGAAGATATGCACAGTTGCTTAAATTGTCCACATCCCATCTTCACCATTTTTCCAAAGTGTGTGATCCTGAGCAATTAATTTAATCACATTGGGCCTCATTACAACAAGTGCGGTAGAGGGTTACCAGCACCAGTAGAGCTGCCGGCGCCGTTAACCCTCTACCGCCTCATTACGAGGTCTGCTCGCGGGTCCTGCAAAGGACGTCTAGTAAAACCAGGCATCCTTAGCGGGACCCGCTAGCAGACCAGGATGCTAATAACGAGCCCATCATTAACAGGCCCATTGTTAGCATCTTCCCCATTCCCATTGAGCTCTATGGGTGGTCAAATGGGAATCGGGATGTACCAGGTCTGGGTCCCAGGAAAGGGAATTACCGGGCCCTCCAAGGTCGGAATGGCCTGGTAATTCCTCATTCCTGGAACCCTACCTGGTACCCGATAAGGGGGTAGCCATGACACTAAAAGCAGCATGGCTACCTCCATACTCGTAATGAGGCCCATTGTGTCTTATCTGAAGTTCTGTAAGCGATTCTGATTCACTTCAAAACTTATGTTAATATATCATGCTGTTATAATAAAAAAAGCCTAATGACAATCGAGTTGTTACATATATAACAATGGTGCATTTTAGGTATTTTGCACCACAAACTTATTTGCCACTTGCCTTACTCATGGCAACTTATTCTAAAGTCACAACCATGTCGCTTCCACGTATCGAAGACTGATGATGCTACTCGCAATGTCCTTTTTCTGTGAAGTCACTTCTGTTGGTGCCATCCATATACAAATTAGAATGTTTCCATGTATATTGCCTCAGAGCGCCTGTACAGAGCTCTAATAGATGAATTTGCTGCATCTGCAATGATGCTGCAGTTTTATTTTTTCATGTGTAAAAATGCTACCTGCCATGAATGTTACCAAAAAAGTAGATTGGGGCAGGGTTGGGTGTGTGAATGAGACTATTACACGCAAAGTGGAAATGGAGACCAGGGTCACAGTGGGGTATCCAGGGCATGATCAGGAGGTAGCCCAAAAGTGACCCCTCACTAGGGTCAGCTCGCAGCCCAGCCCTCAAACAAACATACAAACAGCTGAGCTGAGCTCAGCATTATGTAATGAGACAGCGCGAGCCTGGAGGGGCACCTCAGCCAGGCCTGTGCTGTCCAATTACAGGATCAATTAATGTGGCGGCCACAATGCGGCCCCCTGTCCCTCCCATAAAAAGATGGGGGGGACAAAAAGTCATGCCATCAAAGTTGCTTCCCCCCTAAAATTATGCCCATGACTTTCGGGGCAAGTATGGGAAAGTGTGATTTTGGAACTGGGACCACCACCATATTGCAAACTGCATCAACGTTTCTAAAACATTATCAGTCAGATACATGTATTTAGACCGATTGGTGCGCATTCAGAAAGGGCACCAAATGGATAGGTCTCTGAAATAAATATGTTCCCATTTAAGCAATATACATGTCAGCGATGAAACAGGAAGTAAAAGCAGAATATTCTTGATATCTATCTCGTTTCTGTCTTCATTTTGTTAGTTCCTGGCCATAGAATGTTTGGATGTATCGGTAGAAATGAAGTCATGTTATTGAAGGTGTGCATCTGTTCCCTTATGAACTTGTATATAAGTTGAATAGTGAACTCTAGCATTATGTACTTACTTGATCCTATTACATTGTTTTTTTATTTTATATGTGTTATGAAATGACCTGCTTGGTTATGGCGATCAACAATGCGTGAAATCGTGCGATTGATGGAGTACTTAGAGTGGGTAGGACAGTTTCAGAGAAGTTGTTCCCTGGCAAGTGATTTTCCATGGGTGATACACTGTCACTATTTCCCCAGACTCGCAGTGAAACAAAGTGTCACCAAACTGTACCCCATGTTTTGATTGCCAGTAAAGCACACGCTGGAAACAACAAAGAGCGTACTACAATATAGGCCGTATCTGGGGGTCACTGGGAAAGTGTAAAATCCAAATGGAGAATAGGTCAACTATAGACCTGGTCCAGCCCCCTCAACCCGAAGCATTTGTATGTGCTCATAGGAGGGGGAGGGGAGTAATTAAATACAGATATCATCTAATTACCCATCAAAGGTGTAGATCCTAAGGAAGTCATAATTGAACCACCACACTGCACGGCTTCTGACTCCACTCCTAACATCACTAACAAAGCCCTCAATTACACAATTGATGACATCACAAAGGTCAGTTTGGTATGTTGTTATAGTTAGTCACCATTGATTACCCTGAAGAAGGCAAACTGTGCTATCTGGGGGAATTGGTTAACTGCACAGTACACATATATATAGTCATATATATATATATATGTGGGGTACATTTAGGCCCTTGCAGAAATCCTTGTCAAACAAAAACTGCACGGAAATAATGCAGAAAAACATTTTGCTCTTTCTTCCATGGCGCATATGTGTGGTGAGCACTAAACACAAAAATGCCACCAAAAAAAGTGCTCTGCATTGTTTTACCTCCATTTGAAATCATCTACAAAATGTCCTGCATGCAGAACGGCACCACATTTGCTGTTCTGTTTTCAGAATACTAAAGCTACACACATGACCTCCATGACGGCTTTGCAATTTTCTCTTGATTTCAATTTAAAACATCACAATGTTGTGCTCTTCTTGAAAACCCACCCTGGCATGCTTTACTTCTGCTGAGTAATAAGAATTGAGGCCAAACATTTCCAGGACAGCTGATGTACTGGAGAAATATGTGAAAGGCAAAGAATTTGGTTTTCCACTTAAACACAGCTGTGTTTTCTTTTTCTATGAACCACCGCAAACTGCAGTAAATGAAAGAAATAACACAGCATTTCTTTATCTCATGTCAATTTCAAGGCAATGTTTGGCAGTATATCTCTTTGTGTCCAGAAACTGACCATATCTGTAAAAACACTCCAGAAAGTTAATTAACAAGAAACTGTGTGCTCCAGAAACCGCATTGGAAATATCAAACTGAACTGAAATAAACACACATGTGCATTTGCTCTTCTGAAAATCAGGAAACATGAAATTTAATGTTAAATGTCAAATACTTCACTGTTGCTCATGCAAGAAATATTATTGTACTTGGGGGTGGGGATCTGCAAAGCCATGTACATTATGCTCCAGCCCCCACAAAGACTTCAAGCATCCTGGCTGAGGCCCAGGAATTGCAGTCAAACCAGTTTGGCAGGAAAGCTTGCCTCACACTTTTTCACACCTATCAGTGAACTGATGCTGCCAGTACCTGTGCTCTGTTCTTAGTGGGCTAATGGTGTGATAATTACTGGCTTTAACAGACTGGCTGGCAGGACTGCAATCAAATACAAAGTAGGCGAGTGAAGCCCTGTGTTTGACAAAAAGGTGTAATTTCCTTCCAGCACCGTCTCCCAGGAGATTATTTGTGTAAGCTGAAGCCAAGAGAAGGCAATTTGACTGTGGGGGTTGGAGGACCGGCCACACAGTGATAAATGGCCTTCATGGACTTTAAAGAACTTTTTACATTAAGACATTTCTCTCAATACCCTGAATAAGAAGTAATGTGATATTATGACAGTTACCATGTGATTTATAAACACACAGAAAGAGACTGGCCCTCATTAGAACTCAGGCTTTAAGGGTTTAAAGGCGCCGTCGGCGCCGTTAACCCTTAACGCCTGATTCACATTTTAACGCCTGCTTTTTGCAGGCATTAAAATGCAAGGCGCTAAGCCACCTTAGTGCTAATTACGGCACCGTAATTTACGGTGCCGTAATTAGCGCCTTCCCCACTCCCATTATGCCCTATGGGGCAAAAATCGGAATGGGGAAGGGGCCATTGGTGAATGGGGAATTACCGCCCCACTCACCTTGTAATGGGGCGGTAATTCCGCCATCCACCATGGCGGAATCGTAACCTTAGCGGCATGGACCATGGTGCTAATAGCACCATGGTCCTCCCCCAAGGTTGTAATGAGGGCCACTGTGCGTCTTTTTAGCCCATGGTGAACTGGAATGAAAGAAATAAAAATATGTAGGTGTGAATCATAAATGGCACAGACATGAAACTTGGTGACAATATGCAAAATAGTAAGAGGCATATGTGTAGCAATTTACAGAATTCTAAATATTATGTGTCTACTGAAAATGGCAAAATTGTGCCAACAAGCGATGCAACATCACACAGAGTTGGCGATCAGACTTTCTGATTACCTGTGAAATATGCAATCTGCATATCTGTTTCTTATGATGGTGATTAGGATGAATTTGAAGTTTTGCTCCATGACATATTTTTGTAAAAAGTAACTTTTGGGAGACAAAAGAAGTCATAAAATCACACACGAAAAATGATATCAGTTCCTCTGAATCAATCATCCCGGTGGGAGGTGGGTACACCAGTAGCCTGGCCTATCCCGATAGAAGGGCAAGTCCATAGTACTTCCACCCAGATTGTAAAATTCTCTGATGTCACTTTGCCTATATAAGCAGGAGACAGGGAAGCAACTGAAAACCAGACCCAGAGGCAGCTGATGGAGATCAAGGCAGCACCACCCCCCCAGATCCAGCCATGCCCAATAATCCAGGGAGAAAAATGGAAAGGCAGCTGACCCATCCCGCTGTTCACAGTGACCAGAACCTTTGCCCAGCTGACCCATCCTGCTGTCCACAGTGACCAGACCTTGCCCAGCTGTTCCCATTCTGGAGAGCCCAGCTGTCCCAGTGACCAGATCTCTTACTCCCATTGACCAGTGACCAGATCCTTGGCTCCGCTGTCCAGAGACCTTGCTGGCTGTCCAAATTACCAAACTCAAGCTTGCCTTGTAAGTATCACATGACCCAGTCCCAAAAACTGCATATCCTGCTCTTTTAATTGTGCATCCTATAGAAAATCCCATTGAAAGTCCTATATTGCTTACCCTTCTCTTTTGAATCCTGCATCTCCTATTCAAATCCTATTGATATCCCATACAAAATCTAAAATTTCCACTATCCTCAGTTCACCATTTCCTTCGAAGAATCTGTGTTAGTGTATATATTTTAGCATATGTTATAATTCTTTCAGTTATCTGTGTAAGTCCCTAGTATAATTTGAAATAATTAATTAATTCCTCTATAAAGAGATTAACGGTGAGGTGGTTGCAATTTGAACCCAAACACCTCATGACAAGTGTTGTTCCTCAATAAATGTAGTCATTAAAATATAGCCTCAGTAGAACATGTCATTGTGCAACAAAAAACAAATGTGCCCGTGTATTTTGGGTTTCTTTAAAATCCGATTTGCATTTCCCATAGAAAAACCTACACTATCATCCTATCAAGAGTTATCCCTTCCCCTCAGCATCCTATCTGTTCTGTTCCTTTGTTTCTCATCCCAAAACCGATTTCCGATTTTGATTGCTAAGCCCATTTTCTTAGTTGTTTACTGGTTTAAAGCCTGTGTGAAATAAGCAATTGCAATTCTGCCACGTGTGATTTCTGCTGCATTGTTTTCCTTCTAAAATCAATTCTCTCACCTGTGTTCAGGTTGCTTTACTACCCTGCTTAGTAGCCTGTAAGCTTCTTTGTCTATTTAGTGCAGCCACACAGATTTCTGTCCTAGCTATCCCACTGCAAGTGTAAACTGATCTATAATAACCAGTAAAATCTGAGTTTGCCATTTTGCTAATTTTGAGGGTTTTCATGTTGTTTCTGGCCTCCCATTCTGGGCTGGTGGGCTGAATTTCAATTTAATTTTTCCTTCTTCTTTCTGACTCCTTACCACTGCTTTCCATCCACACAGAATTTAGTCAGCAGGTGTTTGTGGGAAGTGTTGTAGTGGGAGTACTTAACCTATATGCCATCTGTGATTGTGAAGAAAAGTGATTTTGTTTCCCTTTCTCTTAAAGGGGTATGTACATTGTGTTGTAAATAGAATTAATTGTGTTATAAGGTTTAACATTGGTATTGCCACACTGTGGTGGCTGCTGCCCTAAATTTTGTTTTGCTCTTATTTTTCATTTGAATTCTAAAAATAAATAAATATTGCATTGTTACACACCAGACTGGTTCATGGTCCAATGCGACCTGGGGTATTTGTTAAGGTGGGTGTGAGACGGGTTGGGTGCCTTCTCAAGAAAGAACCCAAGATTCAAATGAAAACTAAAAAGGCGTTTTTTATTGTGCGCCACCTTCAGTGTCAGTGGAAGAAGACCCTGGTTGGAGTGTGCTGTGTCATAAAATTTGTTTCATGTTAGGGGCTCGTGCCGTGATTGAAGTAAGAATTTCCATCCCGTGACAGCTTAACACAGCAGGCTAATTCAGTAAAGGTAGTTATACTTTTGGTGGTTAGAAAACTGTGTTGCACTGTAAAAGCGCCATCCCAAAACATATACCCTAGGAATCAGGCCTGTGTGTAAAAATAAAGTTAACCCGAAATTAGACAAAAGCAGAGTACTGATGTGTTCTTGCAAAGATAATTAAATAAAGGAAGTACACTTTTCATAATGAGCACTGTTGAGATTAAGATAGGTAGGCAGCGCCTTCTGTCAAACTATTCATTAGAGGGAATGGGCAGAACAGGAGCCGGGAGCCTGGCTATCCAACATGATGCAACAAGTCCCCTCCACAAACATGGATGTTTGGCAGGTCAGTGGCCTTTACATCAAGCAGTGACTGAGTTTTTCATGACTCTGAATATTAAAGAGGAGCAGCTTAAAAAGGTCTGACTCACTGTCTACATATACCTCCAAATGGTGGTTATGGAGGGAAAATATCAAGAGAGTATAACCCTTGTGTAAAACGAGACTGAGCTCTTAAACCAAACCCAGAGTGAATTAAAACAGGTAGAAGAAAAATTGCAAAAGAGCCAAAATTCAGAGGTGGAATTTGAAAACCACATTAAACAGCTCAAAGAAGGGTTGGCTGTACAACAACAAAATTATTCAGAGCAAGAGGCCCAATTAGCTACATTAAAAGAGGAGCATCAGGAAAGGGTTGATTCCCTGAAAGAGAGTCATCTAAAATTAAGCCAACAAATACAATATAATAGTGCCTGCTCAGAGCCGATAACCACTTTATTAAATCAGATCAAGAAATTGGAAGAGTAGGGCAATACATTGATTATTAAGGAACTCCATTCCCAAACAGAATTTGACCAAGAGCGCCAGAGGTTAGACGCTATAAAACAACAAAGAGATGAACCGAGTGAACAGGTTGGCACCCTGTATCAGGAAAAAGATGCCCTACACCAGGAAGTGTGCACATTAAAAGCAGAGGTACAGAAAAAGAAAGTCAGACCTTCAGGAACTGACTGACCTAGTAACTGAGTATGCAAAATTAATGGGGCATGTGGGACAAGTAGAAGGTGATCTAGAAGAGACCACCCAGGCCAAAAATGTGTAGAGACAGGAGATTCATCTCCTGCAACAAAAATGGTCTGAGTGTTCCCAAGCAATCCAAGAGGCCCAGAAAAGCAATGAGGCCCTCTGTGATGAGAAGAGGGGACTCTAGAGCCAAGTAGCAGCCCAAGGGAAGGTGATAGAGGCCAGTCAATCCCTGACAGCAGAGCAAAAGGCTCAGGCCTTTGCCTACAATCAAGAGGTAGGGGCTGAGATGGAATAACTTGGGAAGGTAGAATAAGAGTGTGCTAGGTTGAATCAAAACTTCAGGGACCCCAAATAAGTAGAGAGTGGCAGGGCAACCCCTGATCACAGTGTGATGCACTGTGTACCCAGGGCCTCAAACCCATTTACCGCCTTATATACACAAGGCACTGCTGACTTCATGTCCACAGGTTCACATGAACCGGAAACCATGAGGCAGCTAGACTTAAATAGGCCTGGCATGATTGAGCTGTGTAAGAGGATTCAATTCAACACTACAGCTAAGTCAATGCCTAGTCTGGGATACTGAATGGAAACCCTTGTGATATATCTTTATGTCCAGTTCATGAGTTCTGGATGACTACCCCTATATAACACCCCTCTCTTAGAATCCCCCTGACCCCACTGAGCCAAGAAGTAGTTCTGTTTTGCAAGTTTAAAAGGTTTATTTGAGGAATAAAACAAAATATAGATACCACGCTTTTATAATAAATTAATAATCGATATCGCCCTTATAAATATAATGTTAATCAACAATGGGTAATCTAACACTAGCACACTTCTTTATAATCAATGAGGAGTTAGTATAGGATGGATAAAGTAGCAAAAATACTTTTATGATTTCAAGGGAAAAGCAATGAGGAATAAAATGCAGTACAGAAATACTTGATATGATTTTAGCAAAAGATAGAATAATCACTTTTTCTCTGGCAATTCACCCCCCCTCCCCTATGCAATGTAAGAAATGGAAGGAGATGGAAGTAACACACACAGTTCTCAGGAATGCAATCAAATACAATACGAAATTCAATTCCCACCCCAGCAAGCTTAGAGAAAACCGGTATGAGTTTTAAAACACAGGCCCAAGTGCTTTGAATGTGGTGGCAATGAAGTGAGAAATATGCTGAAAATGCTTTTAATTCCCTTTAGGAGGTTCAGGGTGAGTGAGAGATACTTGGGATGAGCTCAGGCTCACTTTAGCAATGATTCAGGGATGGTTATTAAGAGGCAAACAAATTTTTAGCAGAGGAAAGCAACAAGCTGCTATCTTTTTACAGGTAAAGAAATCAGGCCAAATCGCAAATCGCTGCAAAATTTTGCGAGTGCGTGAATCGTGATTACGGCAAAAGTATAAGGAGTAGCAAGTCAATTCTAGGTTCGTTGGAAAGCTGAGATTCTAAGCTTCGTCCCTAGCCCAAACGGTTCCAGAGATACGGACGATTAAATAAAGGTAGTTTTTCAGATTTAAAGTAAAACTCAAAATGACAGGTGACAGTTGGGCAGCCTTAAAAATGACAGATGATACGATTTCTAGGAGGCAGTTCTACTTAGGTTAAAATAGTTTGGATTAGATTATTTTAACTAAGAGATTGGTTCTGCACAGTTCTGCTAGGTACTCACAATATAAATTTGAAATAGGCCTCGCCACGGATCTGGTCAGGTTTTGGACTGGACTCCGGTTCTGGTCTCGGCACTTCACAGTGATCTGGGTCAGCTCTCTGGTTCTGCTCACAGCGGTCTGGGTCACTCTGGATCTCTGGTCTGGTCTCTGGCAATTGTTCTTGGCAAAAGAATTCACCCGGCTGTGGAATAGTTCGCAAATGATTTTAAGGTTGCTGAGGCCTGCTGAGAAGAGTTCTCAGTTTGTGGGTTTAGGCCCTTGCTTTAAGTTCTGAAGTAAAGTTCTGGTCTTTGGAAATTGATGGATTTGAAGTCTGGATCTCTGGATGTAAAGTCGTCGGTCAGCATGCTCCGCAGCAAATGGAATTGAATGTCTCTACCTGTCCCAGCAGTCTCTTTTTATGTGTTTTGAAAATGGGTGTGTGCCTGGGCCTAGCTAAGCCTGCCCCTCTCTACTTGTCATTGGCCCAATTCTCCCCTCTCCCATGATTGGGGGAAGGAAATTGATTGTCAGCATGATGAAGTCTGTTTATGGGTCAGAGGATCCTCCCCTGGTCAGTTTGCCCACAAATCTATATTTGATTCAAATACATCCTTCCCAGATATACAATTTGTTGAAATTACATGTGCACATTATATATTCCTTATGGTCCATGCTTGTCCGCCTCTGATCTTCCTGGGGGCTTGCATTCAAAAATGACAACATTTTGCGCTTTTTAACTGGTTTTGCAATATCGGACATTTACCCAAAATTACACACATGTGCGCAAGGAGTATGGACATTAATTGATGAAGTGTCCGATTTTTAACATGCAGACATTTGGAGTGAGACCCTATTTTCCGCTAGCAACCCCCCAGAATACACCACAGGGTCCTAACGCCTCTCAAAATGTTCACAGAAAAATCCCAAAAATAATGATATTACTTATATAATTCTGACAAGTCCGCACTATGAGTTATCTATCTTTTTAAAATTATGCCCTGGTCAAAAAGGGGTGTGGCTTCCCACATCACAGGGTGGAATAACTGGTTTATCCACTTCCCCCAAGCTCAGCTGCTAGCAGAGGCACTGCCCCTCCCAGTTTCCCCTAAGAGGAAGCCACTTTACGTCCCCCCAATATAACATTTGCCTGAGTCCAGGACATGCCTTTGTTCAACTCCCTGTAGTCCCCAGCTACTCCACCCCTAATCTAATCAGAGAGGTGACAACTCCTTTTGGCAAGGGGAGTGGCTGAGCAGGTTTCAACTCCTGTCGGGGTTAGTTGTCAGGCAGAATCCAGTTTCATTAAGCCAGGTTTCAGCTAAATGTCACTTTTTGTTCCCAGTTTTCTACATTCAAATCAAACTGACAATTTTTACATATACATTAAATAATTACTTCCTTCAAGTCATTTCAGAATATAGTTTTACATTGTATCCACCTCTTAGCAAGTCTTTCCTTGGTCTGGTTTTGTTTCATTTGTTCAGTTTTACACAAAAGTCTGGTGGTTTTAAAACGCCGGCTTTCTGATAGTGGTGAGTACTGGTAATGCAACCATTTTTGGGATTAAGAAAATGAATTCCCCACAGTTCTGAGTTGCTTTTTTGGCAATCAGCATTGCCATTCCCAATGGTTTCAGGCTACTGTGTGTGTGTAGCCCACTGGTGGTGTTAGGCAGTGCCCTCCTGTGCTCACAACATAGGCAAAAATGGGTGGCAGCCTATTCTTCATGTTTTCCCTGTGCACTCTCTGGGGAGTTCTGGCCATCATGATGTTTTCCATGCCAGTACTGCACAGTTTTATTGTAGGGCTTGGTTGCATGGGTAAAAACATCCCACAGCTGGCAGGTCATCAGCGTCCATCACAGACTAATGGGCGGGCGTCCCTGTTCAGATTGGAAAATGTCATGGCTGATGGATCTGAACAGGAAATCAGGGAGCTAGACCTGCAGAAACATCACCTACAAAAGAACCACTTAATTTGCTTTGCAGAGAAAAAGGAGTCGGAATTGAGGCCCAAAACAGTATTCTGAAAACGTTTACCCAATCAGGGAAGTGGCGGGGGGGTTCTCCACCCACCTTGGAAGCAGGAAGGAGTCAGAAGACTACTTTCCTGTGTGAAAAAGGGAGTTCAGGGCTAGTGACCCAGAGAGCCCAAGACACAACAGGGGAGATGAGACTAGGCCCGGTCATTCTGGGAGAAATGGTGAAAGACCCCATTAAACAGATTAAAGCTGTTGAAAGTTTCATGACTTTGTACGACAAGAATGGCAAATATTTGGTCTGGGAGCATCTGGAGCTATATGAACAGATGGTGACCTATTTTGACATTAAAAATAACCAGAATTCCATAGAATTTGCAAAATGGACGTTCTCTCCAGCGTACTCCACACACAGAAACCCCCTGCAATGTGGAGAGGATTAGGCCAGAAGAGAATTTGTTCAGGACGAATAGTAGCGAATTCATTAATACCTATTTTCATGCACTCCCAAAATACATCATGACACAGCTGGTAAGTGATTTCCATGATGACAGGACCCTGGAGTGGGTAATAGAGCAAGCTACCCAGATCTATGAGGTCGAAAAGCCTGTAGAAAACAAAAATCCAACCAAAAACCCCAAACCAACCAACACCCCTTCTGCTGCCAAGGTGGTGGAGGTGGTGGTGGAGGTGAAGCTTGCCCCCATTTTGGACCTAGAAATGGGGAGGGCTAAAAATCCACCTTCCCAAAACCAACCAAATCAGAGGCAAAGAAGACCCTCTGATCAATCACAAGCAGGTGGTAGTCAAGTAGGGTACCCCACAAACGTGCCCCCTAACTCTGCAAATTACATCAGCCCTAGGTGCAATGGCAACAGACCCATCTTGGGATACGTGTAGACTCACCCGGCCCAGGGGGGGATCCAATCAGGTGAGTACGGCCCCAGGAAACGTCCCTTCAACCTTTACCCAGGAGGGTAGTAATTTCCCAAATTCTGTCTAAAGTTTTTTCCCTGGGTACCCTCAAAATCCCAACATCCGGGGCGACCCTCCTTACTCTTTCTGCTTTCAGGAGTCCAGACCACAAAATGTGGGAAAGGGGAGGGCAAGGGTGGAGGGTTAACAGGGAAACCCCCAGTACACAGGTCACTCCTGGAGAAGGGATAGTTACCCTTCCCGAGAGCAAACCAGAGTTGACTTCAGACCCCCTTACCTGCCGGAACGGGTGTCCCAACTGGAGTCCCAGGTCCAGAACTCAAGATCTTAGTCGCATGTTGAGGGCTCAGCAGAACCCTCAGATGAACATGGTGGCTGAAAATAACTCAAACCAAGGGTTAGGCAACCTGGAACAATGATGAGGAGAGAACCCTGACAACCATTTGATTCCAGAGGAGGAGGGACAGGAGCAAGGGTGATGTAAAGCCCTAGAGGAAGCTTCCTTCCTCACCTGTGCAAAGCCACTAGACACCCCAGAACCAGATCTTAAATCTCCTGCCCCCAAAAATCTGCAACCCAGCGAACAGAAGGTTGGTAGGAGAAACAAAGAGACCAAAAAGGCCCACTTTGTGGAGGAATTCAGTGTCCTCCAGTTTGAAGAGGAAGAATCCTTGGAGGATTCTGGGGAAAAAGTTTTTTCCTTCAGTACGGGGAAATTGTGCCCAAACAAAAATGGGTCCCAAGAGACCATAACCCAGACTGTGCAGGTGTGGGAACAGATTCAGAATCACTCATCCCTGAACCCCAGAATTGTCCTCCAGAGAACATAACGATCACTGAGGGATCCTCCCCACAAACGTGTCTCCAGGGAAAGGGGGACAGTACAGAGCTAAGGGAAAAGGGGGATTGAAAAATCCCATATATTTATGGATGCCAAATTTTCTTTACAGATTCCCGAACTCCGACACAGAATACTGTCCAAAACCCCACAGTGTCGGAGTCCAAAATAAAGAAACAAACTGCCCAACTTGCCCAAAATGCCCATTTCCTTTGCCCCTTGGTTGAAAAAGAAGATAGGTTCTATGCCCCCATCCGAGTGCAAGGGCAATGTGCATTTTTAGCACTGGTGGACACAGTATCCCAAGCCACTCTTCTGTCCAAAAGGGCCTTTGAGCAGCTAAATTCAGGAAGCGGGGAGAGACACCAGATCCCTCTCACCCCTCTTCCTGGCCAACTCCAGAACTTTGACAGGAATGAAATTCCCGCAGAGGGGACTGCGGATCTGGAAATTAAAATTGGGCAACACAAGGTGAAGCACCAGGTAATAGCCATGACTCCAGAGGGAACCCCCTGTCTATTAGGAAATGACCTCCTTCGGAGGTTGTCTCCCCTGATAGACTGTGTGAATAAGGTCCTCCGGACACAGACTACCCGGCCAATAAAATTAAAACAAAGCATCAACTATGTCAGTTTAAATGGCGCATGCCACATTGTTGAACAAAAATCTTACAAAATTGAGTTCCATTTTCATTATAATCAAATACCTGACATTACTGTAATTTCTGTAGGACAACCAACTGGTGATGGGGACTCCTCTCCATTCCTGAAAATCAACCTTCCTTCCGGTTTCTAGTGACATTCCACACTGGAAGGAAATACCTTGAAATGTCATACCGATCCCCAATCTGAAAATCCAAGTCCTGTAGTCTAAAGTGATGAAAAACCAGCTCAAAGTCTGGCTGATATTCAAAATATGGGTGAACAGCTGTTTCTCCCTCTTCAGTTAAATGAGGGAAGGGGGTCTATTTTCACCAGAGTGTACCTGAATAATGGAAAAAGCTTCATCAGCGAAGCTTTGTTCAGGATACTCCCACAAGATCCAACCATTCCCACATTTACATTGATTGATAAGTGGGAAATGGGCCTGGAAACTCCAAATTCCAAACATCTCCTGACTACCAGGTGTATGCTAAAAATGTCCATAGGTGATAAAAGCATATAGCATAACTGTTGGGTAATGCGAGATAACCCTTCTGCATTCTATTTAAGCGGTGACATTCTCAATCGGTTTGCAATTAATTTGGACCTCATAAATTACAAGTCCTGGTCCCGACTGCGGGCAACCCTATGGGCTTTAATGATTCTGAAAAAGCATTTTGGTCAGCTCAATTGCTACGTATGCAGTTTAAATTCAAATTGGAGAGGAGGTCACCAATCCAGGACAGACCCGACAATTCCAACTTTCCTTAAAACTGAAAAGAGGGCAGAAACTCCAAAACCCAGACGCTTATGTACACCTAAAACACTCTCTCCAACAGCAGGGGTTGGGGTTAAACCCAACACCATTAGTTGACTTAGAACACAACCCCATTCCAATATTGGTGGATAACAGCGACCCAAGGAGTATCACTCTGGGTGCAGATACCTTTATTGGAATGGCGGTTGATTACCAGCATTTTTCAATGGATTTAGGAAATTAAATCAAAGGACCAATCCCCAATGACTGCTATGACTGTGGCAATGACATACCGCCAGAAAGGATCTTCACCAGGAATGGGAGGTTTTCCTGGTGTACTCTTCCGCAATTACAGGGGGGGAAGAGGTGACCTGTGATATCAGGAAGGATGAGGTGATATTCCAGGTCCACAATGACTGCCTCTCCTACCTGAAACCCTCTGTCCAGGTCAACACCCTCACCAGAGGTCTCTCCACACAGCTGGTGGAGGCCACTGAGATCACAAAACCAGAGGTGTTTCCAGGATTCAGACAGATGATTGAAGAACAGGTCATTCTCGCTGATGCCTGTGAGACTGAGGAACAAAAGCAAATGTTTAAACAGGTGGTTTTAGATTTACAAGATTCCCACAGACCCTGGAATGACTCCTGTATTTGTGAGGCAATATCGCTTGCCACTCGCATCTGTGGAGTCCCTTATAGACATCATCAAAAACCTAGAGTCCCATTGGGATAATTCATCCAGTCCACAGTACCTTAAATAATCTGCTACTGGGGATTTTAAAACAAAATGGCCAATGGAGACTTTGCACAGACCTTATGGAGCTGAACAAATGGGTCCACATGTCCTGATGGCCTCTTCCCTACATTGACCAGGGACTGGCCCAGATCCAGGGGTCAAAGGTGTACACCGCCATTGACCAGACCAATGGATACTGGACAGTACCCGTCAGTAGGGAGGACCAGTACAAGCTGGCTTTCACCTTCATGGGCGCAGTATACATGGACCCAGACTCCCTTTGGATGCATAAACTCCAGCATTGAATTCAACATCTTTCTACACAAGGCCATGCCCGATTTTGGTGAAAGGGGTAACTTGGCTTATGTGGGTGATGTCCTGATTAAAAGCTCCACTGTGGAGGAACACATAATGAAAATCTACTATGTTCTGACCCAATTGAGGGTTGCCGTAGCAAAAATGTCTTTCCAGAAGGCATTGTGGTGTAGGACCCGTGTAAACTTCTTGGGACATGAAATCACCCCTGCGAGTCTCTGTTCCCAGGTGAAGAAAGTGGAAACACTACTAATGCTGAAAGACCCCGCACCTCTGCGTGAACTAAGGAGCCTTCTTACACAGACTAATTACAGTAGGAAGTTCATTGAGGATTACGCAGAGGTCACGAGACGCCCGGTCCATCTATTAAATGGGGGTCAAGTGGGAGGTCCAGAACAAGCCAAGGCATTGAAAAAACTCAAAGGAAGTCTCTCCCAAGTGCCTTGTCTAGCTTACCCCATCAAAAACCTCTTGGAGAAGGGGGTTCTCAAGTACATTCTTAACAGTACTATTATATCAAAAGAATGACAAGGTCAATAAAGTCCTCTCCTATGCAAGTAAGACTTTATCCTCTGTGGAGGAAAAATTCAATGATTGTGAGAAGGCCCTCCTGCAACGGTGTGGGCATTGAAAAATTACTGTGCATTCATCCTGGGGGAACACATCATTGTGGAGACTCTGAACCAGCCTTTCCAACACCTCCCAAGAGACAGAATGCGGGCAGGAAATGTAAGTAATTCCAGAATTAATTCCTGAATTCTGTCCATGCAAGGCTTTCCTGTGGAGGTCATATAGGGCCAACACAAAGTGAGTCCCCTCGTGCAAGTTTTGGCTGACTTGCATAATTGTGCCCAAGAAAACTGTCTCAAGGACAAAGGTCTCAAAACCTAAGACAGCATGGAGGTGTACCTGAATTCCCTGAACAAGGTCGATGAAGAAGACACAGGCAAGGGGATTGCTCACAGTCTATGTGGACTGGTGCTCCGCTCATGTTGACAACAAGGAGGAAAAGGAACTGGTGGCCAGCGTTGGGAATGCCTAGGTGGATGATGCCCCGGAGCCCTCCTCTGGGTACAAGATTGGTCCACACAGTAGTCAGGTGGGGGAGTTGATGGCAGTTCACCAGGCCATCCTCACTGCCATGCAACACCAACACCACAAACTGCTCATAATCTCTGATTCAGCTTATGTCCAGAATGGGTTTGTGGAGCACCTGATCATTTGGAAAACCAGAGACATGCTGTGTGCAAATAATAAACCACTCAACCATGGTAAACTCACAAAGTATTGATTATCTGGTCATCTCAAATGGGATGGCCATCTATTGAAATGTATAGAATAGCAGGACCAGACAAAACTGGAAACAACATGGGTGATCATTTGGCCAAAACCAGGGCTATCCAGGGGGATCTCCTTGAGATCGAATCCCTGTTGGGTGAAATCCAGGTCACTGCTGTCACCAGGTCCCAAACACCTGCTCACAATGAGGTCTAAACTGCCCAGTGGAGTAAGGAGACCCCAGAGGCTGATTTAATCATGGCACAAAAAGGGGATCCAATTATTGGGAAATGTCACCAACACAATGAGGACCCTGTCAACTTACCTGTGACGGAATCCAATGACATTGGGAAAGAGGATATCAGGGTGTTGATGATGTTTCCCAAAATGTTCTGAATCCAAGACGGTTTGTTGGTAAGGAGATCCATCTCTGGATGTGAACAGTGGGTGGTACCTACCTCATTCCAAAGTCTGATGCTAACTCACGCCCATGACGTGGCCACAGCCAGTCATCGGGGGTTTCACACCACTTTAGAAATCTCGCGGGAGGTTGCCTACTGGCCACACATGAGGCAGGACCTCAACCAATATTTGAAGGGGTGTCTTGTGTGTGCGCAGTTTCAGCCAAGTTCACTCATACACCGAGTTCCCCTCCAGAAGAGGAGGATGACACTGTCTTGGTCAGATTTACAAGTAGACTTCATTGGGCCCATAATTTGCTACTCTAGGGAGAACACGTTCATGTTAACAGTAACATGCTTGTCCACCAAATGGGTGGAATGTCTCCCTGCCCCAAATTGCAAGGCAGAAAGAGCAGCTGCCCTGATGATAAATCACATATTCTCGCATTTCGGCCTTTCCCCAAAGGATTAAGTCAGACCGAGGAAGTCACTTGACCAGCAAAGTGATGACAAAGATGTGGGAGATACCGTAAAAAGGAAACTTCATACTGCAGCTTGCGGGAGTTTTGAGAGGTACAATTAAACCATTGTGAGCATAATAAAGAAGTTTGTGGCACACTCTGGGCCTAGTTGGGACATCCGATTACTGCTTTTCCTGATGGCAAGCAGATCTACACCATCTTTTGTGACCAAAATGTCTCCATTTGAGCTAATGACTGGACGAAAAAACGTGCTACCTCAGCATCTCTATAGAACACAAGAGCAGACACTGATAAAAGCCTCCACAACACATGAATATGTTGAGAATCTAAGAAAACACCTTGAGAATGCTTTTGCATACGCTCAGCGAAATCTGGAGAAATCGACAGAGAGGATGAAAACCCACTACGACTTAAAAACAACTAAAAAAAGTATACCAAATAGGAGAAAAGGGGCCTCATTACAACTCAGGCGTTAAGGGTTAAAATTGGAATCAGGCGTTAAGGGTTAACCTTTTAACGTAAAAGGCACAGAAATGGTTTTCTACTTAAACACGGCTGTGTTTTCTTTTTCTATAAGCCATCTCACACAAACTGCAGTAAATGAAAGAAATAACACAGCATTTATTTTTCTCATGTCAATTTCAAAGCAATCCTTCGAGTATATCTCTTTGGGCCTCATTAGGAGTTTGGAGGTAACCATGGCACTATTAGCGCCATGGCTGCCTCCAAATCCTTACCGACTCCGCTCTGGTGAATGGAGCTATTACCGCCCCCATCCCAAGGTTGACTGGGGCGGTAATTCCCCATTCACCAGGGCCGTTCCCAATTCCCATTTGAGCCCCCATAGGGCTCAATGGGAATGGGGAAGGCGCTAATAACGGTACCGCAAATTGTGGTACCGTTATTAGCACCAAAGTCCCTTTGCGGGTCCCGTCCTTAACGCCTGGTAAAACCAGGCGTTAAGGGAGGATCCCCAAAGGGAACTCGTAATAGGGCGTAAGGGATTACCGGTACCGGTGCCCTTACCGGTACCGGTAATCCCTTACCGCCCGGGTCGTAATGAGGCCCTTTGTGTCCAGAAACTGACCACATCTGTAAAAGCACTCCAGAAAGTTAATTAAAAACAAACTCTGTGCTGCAGAAAACACATTTGGAAATATCAAAATGAACTGAAATAAACACACGTGTGAATTTGCTCTTGGAAAATCAGGGAAAATGTCATTCAAAGTTAAATGTCAAATACTTCACTGTTGCTCGCACAATAAACACTATTGTAGTTGGGGGTGGGGTGCTGCAAAGCATGTACATTATGCTTTTTCCCCACACAAAGACTTCAATCAGCCTGGCTGAGGCCCAGACATTACAGTCAAACCAAGTTTGGTAGGAAAGCTTGCCTCCCACATTTTCGCACCTACCAGTGAACTGATGCTAGTGGGCTGAGGTTGTGATACTTCCTGGCTTTACGAGACTGTCCGGCAGGACTGCCATCAAATACAAAGCAGGGGAGTGAAACCTTGTGTTTGACATAAAGGTGTGATTTCCTTCAAGCACCCTCCCCCAGGAAATCCTTTGTGTAAGCTGAAGCCAAGAGCAGACAATTTGGCTGTGGGGGTTGGGAGGACCACCCACACAGTGACAAATGCCCTCCATGGACTTTAACAAACATTTTACATTAAGGCATTTCTCTCAATATCCTGAATAAGCAGTAATGTGATATGACAGTTGTCATGTGATTTTTAGACACACAGAAAGAGACTATGGGCCTCATTACACGGTAGGCGGTGAGCCATGGCGCTATTAGCGCCATGGCTCATGCCGGTAAAATACCGGCACCGCCTTGGTGGAAAGGGGATTTACCGCCCCATTCCAAGGTTGGAGGGGCGGTAAATCCCCCTTCCACCATTGCCCTTCCCCATTCCCATTTCTGCCCCATAGGGCTCTATGGGAATGGGGAAGGCGCTAATTACGGCACCGCAATTTTGCGGTGCAGTAATTAGCTCCGAGGTCCCTTTGCGGGTTATGTGTCTCCTAAAAATGGCATAATTGTGCCAAAAAACAATGCAACATCACACAGAGTTGGCAATCAGACGGGCCGATTTCCTATGAAATATGGGATGAGCATATCTGTTTCTTATGACGGTGACTAGGATGGATTTGAAGTTTTGCTCCATAAATTATTTTTGTAAAACATAACTTTTGGGAGAAAAAGGAAGTCATAAAATCACACACACAAAATGATGTCAGTTCCTCTGAACCAAGCAGCCCAGAGGGAGGTGGGGTCACCAGTAGCCTGGCCTATCCCAGTAGAGGGGCAAGTCCCTAGTACTTCCACCCAGATTGTAAAATTCTCTGATGTCACTTTGCATATATAAGCAGGAGACAGGGAAACACTAGAGACAAGAAACTGAAAATCAGATCCAGAGGCAGCTGATTGAGATCCAGGCAGAACCAACCCCCAGAACCAGCCATACTCAATAATCCAGGGAGAAATAAAGGATAGGCAGCTGACCCATCCCACTACCACAGTGACCAGACCCTTTGCCCAGCTGACCCATCCTGCTGTCCACAGTGACCAGACCTTGTCCAACTGTTCCCATTCCGGAGAGCCCAGTTGTCCCAGTGACCAGATCTCTTGACCTCGCTGCCCAGTGACCAGATCCTTGGCCCCGCTGTCCAGAGACCTTGCTGGCTGTCCAAATGACCAAACTCAAGCTTGCTCTGTAAGTATCACATCACTGCCTACCCCTCTCTTTTGAATCCTGTATCTCCTATTCAAATCCTATTGATATCCCATAGACAATCCCAAATTGCCAGTATCCTCTGTTCACCTTTTCCTTAGAAGTATCTGTGTTAATCTATATCTGTTATCATATTTCTTTTCTTATTCTTTCAGTTATCTGTGTAAGTTCCTGGTGTCATTTGAAATAATTAATTAATTCCCCTATAAAGAGATTCATAGTGAGCTGGTTGCAATTCAAACCCAACCGCCTCATGACAAGTGTCTTTCTTTAATAAATGTAGTCATTAAAATATAGCCTCAGTAGAACCACTCATTGTGCAACAAAAACCAAATGTGTCCTTGTATTTTGCTTTTCTTTAAAATCCAATTTGCATTTCCCATAGAAAAAACCTACACTATCATCCTATAAAGAGTCATCCATTCGCCTCAGTATCCTATCTCTTCTATGCCTTTGTTCCTCATCACAAAACCGATTTCCAATTTTGATTGCTAAGCCCACTTCCTTAGCTGTTTGCTAGTTTAAAGCCTGTGTGAAGTAAGAAATTGCAATTCTGCTGCGTGTGATTTCTGCTTCATTGTTTTCCTCCCAAAATCAATATTATCACCTGTCTTCACGTTGCATTAGTGCCCTGCTCAGTAGCCTGTAAGATTCTCTGTCTCTTTAGTACAGCCACACAGATTTCTGTCCTAGCTATCCCACCGCAGGTTTAAACTGATTTATAAGTAACCAGTAATATCTGAGTTGCCATTTTGCTAATTTTGAGGGTTTTCCTTTCATTTCTGGCCTCCCATTCTGGGGTGATGGGCTGGATTTTCAATCTGTTTTTTTCCCTCTTCTTTCTGACTCCTTGCCACTGCTTTCCACCCACACAGAATTTAGTCAGCAGGTGTTTGGGGGAAGTGTTGCAGGGGGAGTGCTTAACCTACGTGTAATCTGTGATTGTGAAAAAAAGAGTGATTTTGTTTCCCTTTCTCTTAAAGGGGTATGTATATTGTGTTAGAAATGAAATTAACTGTGTTATAAGGGTTTGCATTTGTATTGCCACACTGTTGTGGCTGCTGCCCTAAATTTTGTTTTGCTCTGATTTTTCATTTGAATTCTAAAAATAAATAAATATTTCATTTTTACACACCGGCCTGGTTCGTGGTCCATTGCGATACAGGGTATTTATTAAGGTGGGTGTGAGACGGGTTGGGTGCCTTCTGAAGAAAGAACCCAGGATATAAATAAAAATTAAAAAGTTGTTTTTTATTGTGCACCAACTTCAGTGTCAGTGGAAGAAGTCCCTGGCTGGAGTGTGCCGTGTCATAACATCCGTTACATATAGTCACAGTCATATCTCTACCAGTCTCCAAATGCCATTCAATGAGGCTTCATTCTACAAAACAGCCCTTAGGGAGTAACCCTTGCCAATTGTAGAAGAGAAATGCCCTTACACAGGTATAAAGAAACTATCATCAAATTGTGGAAAAATGCAATATTTAATCACCGGACATAGGAAATATAAACTATGAACAGTGCTACAATTAAAATGGTGTTAAGTACACACAATAGGGCAGTCTTACAGAAACCCTGCAATTGTGAATTACAATGTGCACACTGATAAAGAGTGCACTAGTGCAGAAAGCATGTTCTGTTAACACATGTATTATTTATCACTCATTAGTAGGACACATCTCAGAGTATCCAGCCCATTCGATGCCATCTCCCATTATACAGGGAGGCTACTCTCCCCTGAAAATAATCCTAATTAATAGGCTTTCCCTCTACCCACAAATCCTTCTCTGTGTCCCTCTCCTTCGTTCTTTGCATTCAAACACACAGTCCGTGCTTGTCGTTTATGAATTTTCGCCATCCACTTTTAATATGGATTTTACTGACCTCCTTCTGTTTTGGGTCGCATTATTGCTTTTGCAGTATTCTGCACAACCCTACATACGGGAAGAAACACATTAAAACACTTACCAACAAGGATAAATCAATAGGATTGGCTTGACCCCAGTGCTCATCTATCCTTGCTAACATGTTTTGGATTCCAAAATTGAACAGTGACTTGTTCTTGGGTCAAGGTGGGGGTGCTGAGTAAGCTCTCCGCGTTGTCTTTCCAGCCACACTGTAAACTCTGATTATGTAGTGTGTACGCAGTGCTGCACAGAGCGGATCGTCTATTGACTGTAAATATTAATTCACCCATTCAGCCCTTCTTCCTGTCATTGGAAACGAGTCAGCGGCTCGCGCAAATCCTGAACTATAAATCACGCTAATAAGAGAATCGTAAACCTCCATCATTTTCCAAATGAAATGTTTCCTACAGTTTTTAGATCTTGTCATCACCCGAGCAAAAAGGGATGATGGTTCGTTTAATTGTGTCAAAGCCAATCTCAGACTGCCTGCTATTTTTTTCCCTTTGTACAGATTTTAATGTTTTTTAATTCCACCCCACTGGCTGGCAAACCATCCATATAGGTTATTGCTCCCAGTGATACCTTTTGTGCCGAGTCGTTTTCAATAAGGCTGGACTATAAGGAGATTTGTGTAGAGCGCGCGTTCCTGGGGACAGGCATGTGATTGCATTGGAACTCGCCGCACTGCAGCTAGACAGCGGAGTCTTTGTTTCACAGCACTCCCATGTGGCTAATTCTCAGAGTAAATTGTATGTGCATAATCAACACACACACACACACACAGACGGGGCGCTGCACGCTTGGGTGTGAGCATGTGTGATATGTGCAGAGTGTATAATTCTTAACACATGAATGCTTATTTCCTATGAACGATCATATACATAGGACCTGAACATTCACATAAAATGTACGTGTGATATTCTATTTCATTGAATATGCAACACATGTTTCATGAATGTTTGCTATGGATGTCTGTGCAATCAGACGTTCTGCGTTGGCATGTGTACAGCAAATGCATAATGCACACATACATCAGACAAAGCACCAGCGTAGGTTAAGGTTGCGTGTACCCTTGTACACCCCAATGAACCATCACCACTAAAGACAATGCCCCAGGCCCCGGGCCGCATGAAATGTGGGCCGATGGAGGGCCTGGGAGTTTAGGCGTGGGGTGGGGGGAAACGGTACACAGTCCAAAGCAAGTCGTAGCCGGCATGTGCCCAGGAACGAAGGCCCAGGGGTAAAAAGGACTCGGGAGGAGCCTTGTGCAACTTCGGAACTGGACACAAGGTGCCCAAAAGCATATCGCAGTGTATTGATTTTTGTTATGTATTTTCTGTAAGAAAATAAAAATGCCTACGGCCCACAACTTTTCCATAAACATAATTGGTCTGTGATTTATTATTTAGGTAGGAATCTGGTAATAAGAGCAAAGCGAGCCCACACTACTCAGCCTATGATGCACAGGCTTGGAGCTCTGCCACGGCAGCCATATTTTGCAGAAGTGATGGCAGAAGACAGCTGCCAACCGTCATCGCTTAAAGTGATGAAGGGGAAGAAATACCTCACAGTGACCGATGCCAAGCTTGTTTCTCTCGGAGTGTTGTGGCACATGAGTATGCTTCTGGCAGGTCTTATGGCCCGAACCTCAGAGATGGGGCCAGGGTTGGACTGGCGCAGACACCTGTCGAGGGCAGCAATGAAAACATGTCCAACAGTGCAAATGGCAATTCATTACTTTTGTGACAAACTGAGTAGTACACAGATTGGTTATTCATGACATACTTAATACCCAGAGCTTTCTAATTGCAGACCCAGGGATCGAGCCTGTGTTGCTCTGGCATCCTCTTGCTTCAGGGCAAGTGCGTTGCTCCTTAGCTATCCTGCCGAGACCAAGTGGGAGATTTGTGATACAATGTGATGCAAATTGTGCATTTTAAAGAATATTTATTCAGAAACATTTCTCAAAACTACTAGCTGCATGGCAAAGTAACATCAAACTGTCCCACATGGGCCAAAAAAGGGGTCAATTTTGCCCGAGGGAAAAAAAAAATAACGTGCCCACACTAGAATTCAGTGTTTTCGGTTCGGGCATTGCCCTGTTTCCCCATAGGCCAGTCCGAGCCTGGATTGGGCCAGAGAGACGATGTGGCAGAACTAAAAGCACAAATCAAGGCTAAGGAATTACTGCCATTATTTTAGTAGGATGAACAAACAATGGTCGCCTTTGAAGCAGTTGGCCAAGACAATGACGCCCCACATAGAGCCTGACTAGAGATGGGCCAGCAGCACATGGGAGGTCTACCGAGTAGGATGAGCGTGTGTGTACCGTTGTCCACCCCAAAACATCTAGGGAGTCTTTGCTGTGGGCTGTTCACAAACCTAACCAAATATATTAGAAACTATGATCAAATGTAGCAACTCCTCGTCAGACACGGTACATATCTCCATCTCATCACAAGAAACACTGCCCTACAACATGCACATGAAAAATTGCAAGCAAAGGACTACCAACCGGCATCGCTTCCCACTAACAGCTGTTGCCTTTTTTATTTATTGTTATCTATTTTGCATTTTTAAAGCGCTCACACAGCCGCGGCATCCAGGCACTGTTACAGGAATTGTTTGTTCTTTAGTTGCGTAACAGTTTTTTTTTTGTCTTAGTTGTGTATTTATAACGCACTTAAATACCCAGAGGTTTCTAAACCCAGACCCAGGGATTGAACCTGTGTTGCTTTGTGTTGTCTTGCTTCCAAGGTGAGCATGTTGCAGCTGAGCTATCCTCCCCTTTCTAAATGTTCGACCAAACAAGGATCTAAAGGTGATCATGTTGAAGGTAGCATAGAACTTTCCCTGAATGCATGATACTAAAAATAAAAATATAACAAATTGACACAATTGCATAGATATCTCTAAAATCATGGGCGTTGCTTTGAAACTTAAGCTGGGAGCAACCCAAGCCCAATTACATATCATGACAGCAAAAAGTCTATTAGGCATGCATAACTTGAAACCCAGATAAAAGTACACAAACATTTTAGATTCCCAAGAAAATCTAGGGACACAAAAAAACACACCATGCAATGTCGGGACCAAAAACTGCCAACACACCAGCCATGACACATAATGATGCTAGTGTTAATAAAGAAGTTAATGTCACTCCATTGGCCATGTAGGAACCAGATACAGCATATCTCAGTTTTCCCCTGGTGCATTAGGTGTTATGGGCAATGTTTTGACATTTCCACAAGAGCTTGCTGGACCGCAGCAGGGGCCTTGTACATTGGTCTCCATACGAAAGTAGGGTCTGCAAAAATGGGATGGTTTGGCATCATCACATTTTATAAGAGGTAATTCAGACAGCACAACATTTTCATATTGGTTATCAGTATGACGTTTATTTTATATTTATTTTATTTATTGGACATTTCTATAGTGCCTATACATAAGTGTTTCCAGGTGCCACAACACAAGATGGGGGTGGGGGTGGGGGAGCATGGGAAAGAAAGTAGAACGAAAGTAGAACCAAAACGGTTATATTGACCTTGTGACAATCCTTCCGTGCAAGTGCATGAGGAGTTGGTAAGTGCAGGAGTTGGGGTAGAGGGAGAATTGCAAGAGTGGGGAACCCACAGGGAGGGGCTGGGCAAGTGTTGTGGGGCCGTGTTGGTAAGTGCCAGGGGACAGAGAGGGGGAAGGGAGGATGAGCGCGGTGGACAGGAGGACCAGTTTGGACTATTCTGGGAAAGGGAGTCTGAGGGCAAGTGCTGGTAGGCGATGCTGGGGGGACATGTAGATTGTGGTCTGACCCCTGTATGACTCTGAAGGGACCAGGCCTAAGTCGCAGCGGCAGAGGCAAACATGAGCACAGGAGTGGAAGAGGGAAGGAAGTGGAGAATAGTAAGGTCTTGAAAAGTTTCTGGAACTTAAAATGATCTGGCTCAAGTCTGAGGGGGCAGGAAGGCTGTTCCAGATGGAGGAACCAGCCAAGGAGAGAGATTTACCTCCTACTCTCTGCTTGGAGAAATGTTTGACCTGCAGAGAGTTGGAGCCAGACAACTGAAGGACTATGTCAGGAAGGTATTTAGGGAGGGAAAACTGGAAGTATAGAGATCCCAGACCCCAGACAACATTGTGGATGATGCAAAGCATCTTGAACTTGATATCTGAAGTCACTGGGAGCCAGTGGAGAGATTTTAGGGCTGGAGAGATGCGGTCCCTAGGCTTGAGGCCAAGGATAAGTCTTGCAGTCCTATTCTGGATTAGTTGAAGGGGGAGAAGGAAGGAAAGAGCCAGATTGAGGACGAGGCTGTTGCAGTTGTCCAGCATAGAGAGAACCAGGGCTCTGGAGACATTGAGCTTTGTGGGGAAGTTTAGGAGAATACCCCTGAGGAAGTGGAGCTGAAAGTTTGAGTTCTTGGCAAGGTCCCTGATGTGTGGAGAGAAGGAGAAAGAGGAGTCAAAGATGATGCCAAGGATGTTTGTTTCACAGGTGGACGAGGGGAGGGTGCCCAAGCAGGCTGGCCAGAGAATGGGGAGGAAGCAAGGAGCAGGTGCCTCAAAGAGCAGAATCTCCATCTTATTGGCATTAAGGCAGAGATCATTGGAAGAGCACCATGCCTGAATAGCAGTCAGGCAGACAGATATGAGGGAGGAGGGAGAGGGGGTAGAGGCTGGCAGCTTGAAGGAGAGCTTTGTGTTGCCTGCATAACACTGTAAGTGAGGGGAGAAAAGGTGGAGAACAAATGGGCAAGAGGGGCCAGATAGATGTTGAAGAATCATGGTAATAGCATAGAACCCTGAGCAACGCCACAGGTAAAGAGTGAGGTGGAGAAGAGAAAAGGACCCATTTGCACTTCGAAGGGTGTGTTTGAAAGGAAGGAGGTCAGCCACGCTAGTGCTCTGTCCGTGATGCCAAGGGTATCATGGAGACGGTTTATGAGAATGGAGTGGTGGACTGTGTCAAAGGCAGAAGAAAGATTGAGGAAGATCAGAACACAGGGAGTGTTTGAGCCCAGATTCTCGGGTGTTAAGGAGAGCAGTTTCCATGCCTCTGGATACCCTGAAAGTGTACCAGTGGTCATGGATGCAGCCAGCCATATCGGTGTAGAGGGTCAGGAAGGGGATGACCAGCTTCTCCATGAGTTTTCCCAAAAAAGGGGTGATATAGATAGGGCGATAATTAGCTGTACAAAATGGTCAGCAGATGGCTTTTTTAGGAAATGGTACACAGGAGAGTGCGTAAGGGGTTGTGGGAAAGAGAAAGTGGCAAACGTTTGGTTGCATAGGTCAGTCAACACTGGGGTGAGAGAGGCAATATTGTCCTTGATGGTTCTGGAGGAGCAGGGGAACACCTGTTTAGAGGAGACATCCATAGGGCAGACAACTCTAGAGACCTTGTCTGGTACAATGGGAGAGAAGGAGGAGAGTATGGGGGCGGGGAGCCAAGGGTGGAAACAGAAGGGAGATGGAGGTAGAGCAGATGACAGAGAGGACCGATGTCCAGAGTTTAGGAGAGGTAAGTGGCCAGTGCAGTGCAGAGGGACTGGGAGGGTGGAGGAGAGGAGGAGACAGCAGTAGAATTGGCAAGTTCCTTGCAGATTTAAAAAAGTTCAGTCGTGTTATTGGTGGCTCCAGAGATACGAGCATGGAAATGAACCCTCTTTTTGGAGAAGATGGTGAAACAATATTGACTTTGAAGTAGGCGGCAGGCCAATTTGTCAGAGGATGAGCTAGATGCCTGCCACTTCTACACTGCAGCTTTGCACTTGTGTTTCAAAGATGCCAAGTCAGAGTTATACCAAGAGTTGCATTTGGAGGCAGGCTTCATTCAGATCCTCACTACGGGGGCAAGGATGTACAGGGTGTTAGAGAGGTTATCTAGAACAGAGTCAGAAAGATATTCGAGTGATGGAGGTGGAGGAGGGATGAAGTAAGAGGCAAATGCAGCAACTGACACATGCTCATTGATCGAATGACAAAGAAGGGGACTGGCAGTGCGGGTGGAGGCATCAAAGTCAAAGTGGAAAGAGAGGAGAGAGTGGTCAGACCAGGAGAGAGGGGTTGTAAGATTGTTGGAGAGTGGCATTTCTTTTGAGAGGAGAGCATTCAATGTGTGTCCGGCAGTGTGGGTTGGGCCAGGGGGAAGGACAGCGAGGGAAAGAGAGTCACAGAGTTTGCAAAATAGTACAGTAGCCGCATCTGGATAGTCAAGGTGGATGTTAAAGTCCTAAAGGAAGATACGATTGGGGGAGGAGGCAATAAGAGAGGAGGTCAGGTCTGCCCATTCTGAGAGGAAGAGGCAGGTCAGTTCAGGGAGCATGTAGATAATAGTGAAAGTAAGAGAGAAAGTAGGCAAAACATATAACCTGCAGATTAGGCATTCAAAGCATGAGTAGGTTTGAGTGGGAATGATGTATGCAGGAACCCACTGAGGAAAGATCAGAGTCACTCTACCACCAGGCTGGGAGTGCCAGGGATTGGACAGAATCTTGTAGCCCTCAGGGAGAAGAGTGTCAAAAGCAGTGACAGAGCTGGCCTTGAACCATGTCTCAGTGAGAGCAAGGACATCAAGGTCAAGGTCTTCAAGGAGGTGACAGATACTTCAAATATCACCTTATTGGAGGAAAGCTTGATTCATGGTTTGAAGACTAAGGGCCTGATTCTTCGAAGAGTGCACATTGCTCCTGCAAAGCCTGCATGCCAAGAATTCATCGGTGAGGCCCTAGATGCAAAGTATCCAATGCACGCTTTGTGTATTCATGGATTCAAACGTGCACTAAAACCAACCAGCAAAGAAAATTGAGCTGCGTGCGGAACACCCACAATGCACCTGCACTCAAACCAAACACCAAGCAATAGACCAACCTTAGCGCAAACCTCAGCGTCCACACCTGACACACCATCCAGCACTCTTGCAAAACTGTGCAAGCTCCATCGTAAGTCCAGGTTGCACCGCTGCAAAAACACACACGTTCCCTCGTAAGTCAAAGCTGCACCCCTGCGAAAATGTGCAAACCTCCTTGTAAGTCATGGTGGCACCCCAGCAAAGCAAGTACCCTCATAAATCAAGGCTGCACCCCTGCGAAAATGTGCAATTTCCCTCATATTTCAATGCTGCACCCCAGCGAAAATGCACAAACTCCCTCATAAACCAAGCAGCACCCCTGCAAAAACGCATACTTTCCATCGTAAATCGACGCTGCAGCCCTGCAAAAAAATGCAAGCTCCCTCTGAAATCATGGCTGCACCCCTGTAAAAACATGCACGTTTCCTCGTAATTCAAGGCTACACCCCTGCAAAACTGCATAAATTCCCTCGTAAATCAAGGCTGCACCCCAGTGAAAATGCCCATGCTGCCTCGTAAGTCAAGGCGTCACCACTGCAAAACTGTGCAAGTACCCTCATAAGTCAAGGCTGCACCCCTGCAGAAATGTGCAAGCTCCCTCCTAAGTCAAGGTGGTACCCTTGCAAAACTGTGTGAGCCCCCACATAAATAACGGCTGCACCGGTGCAAAACTGCAAACCCTCCCACCTATTACAAGGGCACACAAACTGCCAGCCCCCTCATGTACTCACACCGCCCACCGACTCCCCTCACCTCCAACACTACCCGAAGGCTGCCCCTAATTCCTCTCACCACCCACCAACCCACCTCACCTCCGACACTACCCCCAGACATCTCCTGACAGTACACCTGTTATGCTTGAGCTAAAACCTGACACTGATGCACAGTGCATTCTGGGGGCACTCAGAGCTATAATGGATATTTATTCCACGCCTCAGTGAAAACTGCACTTGCTTTGCTAAAAGTCATGCTTTCAATGTTATTTTGATTCCATGCCTCAGTGAAAACTGCACTTGCTTTGCTAAAAGTCATGCTTTCAATGTTATTTGTTGCTGAGCCTGGTATGCAGACCTCAGTCAAGGATATTGTGCTGAGAAAGCTGGTTTTGTTATGTCTTGCTATGAGTTATGGAATTGTTTTCCGTGGTGTTTTAGAAGAGGGAAGCTTTGCTCCTTGGGGGTTACTGTCGGTTGATCTGGCCGGCAACCGATGGTCACTGAGCAATGCGCAAGTGCTAATGCCGGAAGGTTTGAAAAATTGCCACCCCTTTTTGAGGAGGGCATGTACATATGGGAAGCTCTGGAAAGGTCAGGTGGAAAAAACACAAATACCGCAGTCGGAGGGGCATGCCTTGTTCCGACCTTCCTGTGAGCTGTTGTGCTCTATGCCTGGCTGTTACCGGGGTCTTCCAGCCGCTTCTGGCGAGATGAGGGATTCAGTTACACCCATGGTGATGTATTTTCTTTTGAATTCTCTATCTTCTCTGTGATTTATTTCTGTTTTATCACTTGTTGCTTCTTAGCTATGAATAAATAGCCATATAAGTGCTCATTATTTTGCTAACTACGTATCTGGTTGTGAGTTATTGCTCCGTCTACATGCGTTCAAAGTATTTTCTTTGCTCTGCATATGTACTGGTGATAAATAATTGTCTGTGCACTCTTGGCGAGCAACACAACACCCCTTCCAGATACTGCTCTCACCTCTGACACTACCCACAGGCAGCCCCTCAAGTCCTCACACCAGCCACCAGCTCCCTTCACCTCCAACACTACCCCCAGGAAACCCTCTGAGTGGACACCTCCCTCCCCACACCACCCTCACCTCTGACACTACCCCCAGGCAGTCCCTTCAAGTTATCACACCACCCACCAGCCCCCTTCTCCTCCGACATGACCCCCAGGCGGCCCCCTCAAGTCCTCATAACACCCACCAGCTCCATCACCGATGACACTACCCCAGGCAGCCCCCTGACTTTCACCCACCCTACCAGTTAAATGCATGGCTGCAACTCACCTGAACCTCGGTGGACTTCCTCCACCATGAAGCAGACCTCAAACATGTCCACTGCCAGCACGATCAACAGGAAGCACTGTAGATCAATCCAGGACCAGAGTCTCTGCTGTCAATTCCTGGCAGACCTGATTCTAGAGCACCTCAACCAGACAGCACTATATTGCACCAACAACACTTTGGCCACCCCATCCACATTTGAGAAGTGAATCCAACGCATGTGTATATTGGCCATGGATCATTGCAAAGGCATCAAAGCACAGAAACTGAATGTGTTATGAGGTGTGAGAAACCAAAGGATGTCTTACTTGCCAGTCCCCGGGGATCCCTCTCTCAGGTGGTCAGGTCATGGCCATCATCTTTGGATCAGGACCCTGGGGGTGGAACATGGTGGGAGGATTACCTGGGTGAGGGATCTTCGGGGAGTGGGGGTGAGACAACCAATGGTGAGATGCAGTATCCCCTCTTCTCCCCTTCCCATACCCCATCCTTTTTTATAGGATTCTCTGTCATCCCAACCCCACGCCCCCTTTTCTACACAAACACTGGGCCGAGGAAGAGGAGGAATGAGAGAAAAGAGGCTAACCTTTCCATATCCCATTGTACATGTCCCGTTAATAATGTCAGGCAAAGTCAGGCACTCTAGGGACCAGAGTGATGGGCTGGGAAAGCCTGAACGTCCTTGCAGGATGTTGTTGCCTCCGGGCAATCATGAGAGTTACACAGAGAAGGCCAGAACTCAGACAAGAAGAAGCCATCATTGTGTTCAAAGGAAGCCAGTGACCCTCCTCGGTAAACGGCAGTGTTGGAGAGACGAGGCAAAGCCTGTGGTATTAACTTTGACTTGTGAATCAAAGACACAGAGAGCAGAAAATAATGTATACCACTGGTAAGTTAGGCCGGTTTTTGTCAAGGAAATATTGAAGCCGCAATAGACTATCTCACAATTGAAGATTGTGCATGTGCTGCTGAGACACGAAAGAAAGCAAACCTGTAGTGAACTTTAAAGTCAGCAGTAATTGTGAAGCCAGTGATACAGAATAACAGAATGGTCCAGCGAAAGGAAACAGCCCACTCAAAAGTCTCCCCACCCCAAAATGTTTGATGTTTGTTATAATGCAACATGGTGAATGAACTTTGAAATATGCGATAGTCAAGATTAACCTCGATGAAAGGGAAAGTTAAAAGGTGATTGCTTTAAAACAAAAGGCCTCATTACGGCAATGGAGGTAGCCATGCCGCTATTTGCGGCATGGCTACCCCCATACCGGGTACCGGGTCCGGGTTCCCTGAACGGGGAATACCGGGCCATTCTGACCTTGGAAGGCCTGGTATTTCCCCATACAGGGAACCCGGACCAGGTACATACCCATTCCTATTTGAGCCCGCATAGGGCTCAATGAGAATGGGGAGTATGTAAACAACAGGCCTGTTAATGATGGGCCCAATGTTTGCATCCTGGTTTGCTTGCGGAATATGCTAAGGACGCCTGGTTTTACCAGGCGTCCTTAGCGGGTCCCACGAGGAAACCTCGTAATGCGGCGGTAGGGTGTTAATGGGACCGGCAGCTCTACCGGCCCCGTTAACCCCCTACCACCAGGGTCATAATGAGGCCCAAAGACTTCTTAAACATTTTAAACTGCCTAGACCAAGAGACACTGGCGAAAATATCATATGGAAGAAGTGAAGTGGAAGTCGAAGTGGTCCTGCAGAGGTTTGTGGAAAAGCCTTGCGCATTTGAAAGACTTCAACATCAGTGAAAGTTCTGAGGGAGACCTAGAAGGTGCTTTTGTTGAACATGAATAAAGTTTGGGGAAGGGAATCCCTGCAAGTGCTCTGATTGCGAGGTCGGAGCCCGACAGAGGGAGATCTACGTTGAATCATGCGGTTTTGTAAAATGTGAATAAAGCTTGGGGAAGGTAACCCCTGAAAGTGCTGTGATTGCAAGGTCTGAGCCCGACAGAGGGAGATGTATGTTGAATCAGGTACTTTTTTTGAGAGGCCCGAGTCTGACAGAGGGAGACCTACATGAACTATTGATTCCTTGAGAGGTCCAAACCCGACGGAGGGAGTCCTACGTTGAATCAGGTACTTTTTTTGAGAGGCCCGAGTCTGACTGAGGGAGACCTACGTGAACTATTGATGCCTTGAGAGGTCCGAGCCTAACAGAGGGAGACCTATGTTGAATCAGGTACTTTTTTGAGATATGATATGATATGATAGGTTATTTATAACGCGCTTAATACCCAGAGGTTTCTAAGCGCGACCCGGGGATCGAACCTGTGTTGCTCCTTGTCCTCTTGCTTCCAAGGCGAGCACGTTGCCTCTGAGCTATCCTCCGAGTTTGACAGAGGGAGACCTACATGAACTATTGATGCCTTGAGAGGTCCGAGCCTGACAGAGGGAGACCTACGTGAATTTTGTTGAATCGTGAAATAATGTTTTTCTGACCTTAAGTGACTTTATCGTGGAAGGCCAAGCAGGCTCTACCCATGTTTTCACCTGCCTTTTTTTAATAACCTGAGCGAGAGTGTATCAACCTGTCTACAGAGGCCACCTTACTCAGTGCCGTCCAACGTGGGGGGAGAGCTGATTCAGCCATCTTGATTCTTTATGTTATAAAACTGACTTTCCTTTGCATACACATTTCCCTTCACACACCTTTTGTATAAGAGATAGGGCAGGTATCTGTTTTGTTTTTAGTATAGGCCATTTTGATATGACATAGACTGACTAGGACTGTGTTTTGTTTATTATTTGATGGTAGAGGCTACTCCCATAATAGCTATAGGGCAAAGTAGAAGTTTTTACAAACCCCAAAAATGTAATAAAGGTTTTGAAATGTGTACCTCTTATGTCAGTGTCATACTTGTGATACCATGCCTCCCTCACAGAGGACAGACGTAAACAGTATCAAACCTACCCCGCGGAACAGGTCCTTTAAGATGAGGTAACAGTATGTGAGATGGATGGGGATGCAGATCTTGCTCATACATCAATAATCAGACCCACTTAGGATGCTTGGCAAAAGTCAAAGCTGTTTTAATAACAAGTCATTAAAGTACAACGTACATCAACAGACAACGTACAGAATTAGCTCAACATATTTCATAGAAAACAGTGCTTTTATAGTAACTATTCGTAATTAGTGCTTTTATAGTAACTACGTGGCAACCTAAGAAAACCTATTATGGGGTGTGGTTGGTCAATGTAGAACATCTACATATACTTTCTATGGGATAGAGGGATGTGATTGGGTCTCTAAGATCAGGTGAATGATTAAACCCATCCCAAGTGCAAGTCATCTTCTGTGTCAGTCTAATACACAACATACTATTGGCTTCTCAAACTATAGGGCTCCTTAATACGTGGCTCTCTATAATTGGTTGGCACACTTGTACCCTTCTGGAATATTCCACTCGCTTAGCAGCACGCAAGCTGGTGCCCCAGGTGCTGTGAGGGTCGGACTGCTCATGCCTCCCCACCAAATTAACCCAACATCCATCATCACTCCTGCAGTCTGCCATTCAATTAGCTTCTTTTTAACTCAGCCATGCAGAGGCTCACTATGCCTGAGATTAAAGAGGACTGTGGCAAGGCCTTATCTTCTGGTCTTGGAGCATGCCCAAGGTCTATTTTCATCTGACCATGTGACTAGAGACCATGTTTTTCAGCTCTTTGTTGTATTTAATATACATACATTAAGAAATCTTGGCACCCTCAGCGACTCTCATTCCACCTGACAGGACCTCAGCTTGCTTCTCATGTTATTGTATCTTCTTGAGTACATAGTAAGGCTCTCAGCGACTCCATCTCTTGACACTGGGCCAGGCAAGCCTTTTTTGAATCTTCCTTCACCGTCAGCTATGCTTATTCTGCTGCACCATATTTCCAGCCCTTTCATTCACAGGGTCCAAGTTTGCTAAACTGCATTGTGGAACATCCAGGTGCATCTCCGCAATCTATTCACTACGTAGCCAGCCTTATGATTACTTTGCCTGTTTGCGTTACTGCATCTGTACAATTGTAAAATGGCTTAGCACTTTCTTTCGGTGCTTCTTCGTACGTGCAATCTTCATTTCACTCCCAAAATGTTTCTTATTTCACTACTTCGTCATCAGCTTCTATAAGGTTTATATTCTTACTTCATTTTCATCTCTTCTTAGTGCATCACCTCTGCTTTACGTGACGTCACCAGTCTTCTCTTTCATTCATTTTCACACTTCTTCCAGAATTTCCTTCAGAAGATCGTCATTTCTCTGCGGATACATATAGGGTTTTCTTAATGGATACATTGTTTCAAGGACTTTTTTCATGGTATAGACATCCTCACTATTGCACATTTCTCAATTTCCGGTTGCCAACATATAGACAGAATAGGGGCAGAACTTCTGGTAAAGATACTTGGCTCCTCCTCTACAAAACATTGGCTACATCTACAAATAATAACCAGCCACGTTCCGGCCTGAGCATAAGTAACCCAGGTGGTAGGGGTGACAAAGTCCCTGCCAGGGGCTAGAACATGACCGTCCTGTGCATGGGCGATAAGAGGTCAGTCAGAGGCTGCATGACCCACTGAGACAAGAAATGTGTGCTGCCTCACAGAAACAGGAAACATGGAAAACAACTGCATTCCAGTGGCAGAGGTGGAGCAAGACATGAGAGCAAGCAGTGTGTGACTGCACATGCTGGTGGCTGTGTGAGCATGACATGGGAGTTACATAGCAATGAAATAACAAATGCTCCAGTATGTGTCCAGGCCACCCACAGCGAGTTCACCTCTCACTGCAGAACCCACAATGCTAAATACACACTGCAGTGAATAGAGTGTTTGCACATACACAATCCCAATCATGTGAAAATGGGGCACATTAACAACAGTGGATCTGAATTGAAAACAATGTGAAAGCGTGCAAACACACATGAACAGGTGGCATTCATCCCCAATTAGAGTCAACCAAAAAATACACAACAGGCCACGGGCTACTCCTCATCATCAATCTCTTCCAACTTGTCGACCAGGGCTGACTCAGACGGCACTTCCTCCTCCCTCAGATAGGCCTCTGTTGTTTCCTGGAGGGCTTGCAGGGTGGACAGCAACTGCTGTTCTGTATCCCACGCTGACCTGCAAGTCACCTCCAGGATGGCAGCCTGCCTCCTTGCCCGACACAGCAGCACCTGCCATGACCACATCACAAGTGGCTCCCATGCCTGCCGACACTCTGCCAGAAGTTGCCTCTCATACCACAGGAACACGGGAGATATGGCACTCAAAGCAATCTCATGGTCCACCTCCTGCCTCATAGTTGCCACCTGACTCCTTGGGGTGGTTTGTCTTGCAATAGTCTGCTTCCTCATACTTACCACCTGCTGCCGCTGTACCCAGTGTATGCTCTGTCGGTGGCCCTCAGACATGATAACAATTGTCGGAGGCGTCTGGCAACTGCACTGTTCTGAGGTGCCTGCTATCCCTCCTGTCGGGGGGAAATTCTGCCGGGGTCGGCCGGGCCGTCCGCAGACCTCCGGGCAGGGGGGCCCCAACTCCTCCTGTATATCCCAAAAGAGATAGAGTATGAGACACACGCAAGAAGCAAGGTGACTCTGCTGTTTATTAGACAAAACGGCAGGGATGGGTCAAGGAGCGTACGCGTCCGTCCTGACACACACACAATCATGGGGCTCGCAGGCCCTTTTTACCTTAGTATGACGCGCTACTTGCGTCACTTGGAAAGTTTAGCAAAAAACCTATCTCCACTCTGGATTGGTTACTCGAGTGGTAGGGTTAGTATAGCATACATATAGAGAACGGTATTAGTGGTTGAGGGTTAGTCAGGTGGTATACTTGGGCTGTCCCTTCAATTTGATACATGAAAATTGTTACATGAAGACCTCTGAGGATTGGCCAATGTTAATGGCGTCAGTGATAGGAGCCCCATGATCTGATTGGTCCGCTCGCGAGCCTCCCAGTCTGGGACTATCGCTGTTCCCAGCTCGCTGTGCACCTGTAATTTGCAACAATGTTTTAATATGGGTAGGTGTAAACAATGTGAGGATTTATTCATATGTTGGGAGGTGGACTACTCCCACTGCTGCAGATGTCCAATGAGTCTTTTAATTGTATCTGCCTGTGTCTTGAAACGTGGGATTCAGGCGTCTCCTTCCTCCTGGGCTTGGCATCTTGTCAGGTTTGGCTTTGTCACGTGAGGTGGGACCGTGTTTGAGGCAAAATTCAACACAATTAATATTGTTTTTCCTACTGTGTGCCTGGTTTATCTTGCAGGTGCGACCTTGGCGTTGGCTTGCAGCGTGCGAGATTGCAACATCGTGCCCTTGGCGGTGTGCTCTCGCCCGGCTCATTCTGCAGGGTCAGCAACCCAGTTCTTGCTCATTCAATGTTCATGGAAGCTTTTGCTTGCGGCCTACTTGGGCCTGGTGCATAGGTGGAACCGCTTGATGCAGAGCGCTTTAGGTTACGGTATCATATTGCTCTATCCTCAGTATCGTGTCTCCGTTATATTCTTCATTATGGTACATGGTTCTTAGAAGAAGCGTGAGCAAGCCTTTTAAGATAAGTTCATGATGCGTCTTGCGTTTCTGCATTTTGAGAGCCCATGTGGAAAATAATAAAGATGCACGTCCGTGAGTATGTCTGTCGCCTACGTCATAGCACTGAGTATATTCTTCGTGTGGATTGGTGTGGGAGTGTCCGGTGTGCATGTTTGCACAGGTGTGCTGACCGTTGGCTAGGTCGTCATGGCATCTCTAACGACGTGTAGGTTTAGTCGAGTTGATCCGTGCCGCAGGTGTCGGCATGGACAGGGCGGGCTGCTGGGCAGGTAGATGGGCACATCCGTATGTTCCTGTACCAGGGTATTTGGTCGTCGGTAGATAGGCAAACTCCTCTCGTGGCGGGTGTCTAGGCCGTGATCCTCTAGGCCAGGCGCGAGAGGGGAAGGGCGGGAGCCTGTTCTTCCATTCTCCCACTTCACTCCATTGCCTATGCCCCTCTTAGTGCGTGGGTAGGCACAGTGACCACCTCAGCTGATGTACTTTGGACTTTCACCTTGGGCAGCGACCTTAGCTCCACCAGATGGGGCATTGGGGAGGGACTGGTGCAAAGCGGGAGTGATGGTATGTCAGCCGGAAGGCATCCCAGAGGGTGACTGGTGAACAGAGGAGAAAGACGAGGAAGCAGTGAACAGCCCATGAAGCCCACCCCAGAACAGGCCTGCTGCCAGCAAGACCATGAGGCGGCACAGTTCATTGTGATGATGGGCATGCATACCACGAGTATCCTGACCATCATCACAAATTGCTGTGGTCCATCTCATGAGGCCAGCCAGCAGGGGCAGCACCTAATCACTGATGGACACATCAGCTGGTAAGGGGATGCTGGTCTGGGTGGAGGCATCTCGAAAGGTGCAAACTGCTGTATCCAACGACCCAGGGACAGGATTTTGAACACGCACCTCCACGGTGGCTAGCATAGTGTCATGCCCCTGGAACATGGTTGCAGCATGGTCACCAACGTTGACACTCCTACCTAACCCCATGGGTTGGCCTGCAACATCCACCTCCACTGCCTCCACCTCTGTCAACCTGGATGACTCCCAGGTTGTCTCCCACCATGGATAACCCCTTTTTGGCATCACCTGGTATCACTGCTGCTGAGCAGTCCCTTGCCACCTCCACTTCCACCTCCAGACACTTACCCACAGCTGCTACACCCGATGTTCCAGGTGCTACCTCAGCCACATCGCTCCCCAGAGAAAAGCTGTCACAGGGTAGTGGCTGTGGCCTGCGCCTTTGTCTGGGGGAATGGTCCCTGTTTCTATGCTCCACAGCACCGCTTCTGCCTTCTTCTTCAGCTGCAGCAACTGTGGTAAAAGAGACACAGAATAGCAACATCAGTGTACAGAGTAATAGCCTGTATCGCGTACACAAGATTCACAGTAACATGAAGTGTCCATGGTACAAACAGCAACCTCTACACTCACACACATGGACATGCATTCACATTCAAACAGACATGACAACCCATACTCAATCACAACCGCAGTCAAAACACATTCACATGTAAACACAGCACAAAGAGGGCAGTGCGCAGACACATAACAAGTGAAATGAGATGGCACAATGGCAAAGGCAACTTGACAAAACTGCAACCTTCTGCGTTGCCATGGGGGACATGCCACAAGGGTGGGCAGGGAGTAAACAGGTAGGATGGCCATGCATGTAAAGCATGAACGTAAAGATGTGCTGGACTACCGCCGTGGACACATTGTTGGAAAGACATGCAGTGGTATCCTGGCCACCAGTAGACACACATGATTGCATCACTCACAGCATGGCAATGCCAACACCTCCTTATAGATCTGTCCTCACAATCAAATCAAACAACATGCCTCCCTCACAGCCCGACCTGTGAGCATGAAACACATACATGCATCAATTGCAGAGGCACAGGTGCCATAGTCCCAAGCAAGACAGATGGCATGCACACGCATCAACTCAGAGAGCACAAGTAGCACCATGACAGATCACATCAAAGTCCCCGAAATTGCAATGATACAACTTGACTAAGCAACAACATCAAAATGCACATGTCTCCTTTAGATGGACACAGCCTATCTAAGCACATTGCAATTGTTGGTACAACATCATATCCATCATGCATGCATGCACCATACATGGGCACCACATCCACATCTGGCACCCTTGCCATCCAAGCATGTCTAAGCATCAAGTGACATTGCCTGTGCATGGTTTGCACAACTGTACAACAACACAGACTGCAAATACCAGCACATGTCCAATCAACTGATGTCACACTTCACACATGGGGAGCACTGTATGGGGACTGTGTGCTGCTGTGGATCGCTGAAACACACATGCTGCATACTTGAGGGTGTAACTACACCCATGCAGGCACATGCTCAACACACATACACCGTAGAGCAGTGCACAACATGCCTACTCACCAGCAGACTCCAGAGGTTGTCTCCATTCAAATGACCTGCCTATAACGCTCAGCACAGGACCTCGCCACAACCTGAATGTTTTTCGATGAAAACCCGCACCTGCCCACACGTTGCACCTCCACCGTTGCACCAGAGTTCAGGGTACTCAAGGCCTTGGTGCGGGTCCCGGATTCGAGGTCCTCCCAGCGCTTATGGATGCTGTTGGTGCAGCGGTCTGCCACCCCCTCCGTGTTGATGACTGTTGTTATGTCCACAGAGATCTGCTTGCTTCGTTCCTTGCCTTGTTGCTTTGCTGGGTCAAAGAGGGCATCATAGTTCTCCAGAACCTTGTCCACCAGGATGCCAACATCTTTGGAGCTGAAGTTGACAGCCCTCTGTTTAGCTGCTGTGGGGTTGCTGCTCTGTTCAGATAAAGATGGTGCGGACATGGCAACCCCCAAGGCAGACGTGGGTGGGCAAAGTGGTCCTGGAGATGGGATGTGGCGCAATAGTGGTGCAATGGAAAGTTGGGAGTCTGATACAGCAGCTGAGATGGTCACAGGCCCAGAGACCATAACAAAGGCAATGGCTGGTCAGCAGGCACTCCTAACACAGTGCAGGTGGACAGCAGGAACTCACACTGGACAGGCAACAGCAGTTGTCAAGGTGGGAAACAGCACAGGGCAGGAGGAGATAGATAAAGTGGCACAGAGACAGGAGAGTGGGTATTCCATGTCTCACTACAAAGGCAACTGAAAACAGAGTAGAGGCCTTTAGCGCATAAGTTACGTGAAACACGATGGACACAGCATGCCTACACAGCTCACGGCATTGACGGAAATACATGAGAATGTGGATGCGCAACACTGGTTGTGCGTGCGAAGGAACAAAGAAGGACAAGTATTGTTTACATGTATTTGGGGGTGCCAAGCTATCCATTCCATTTAGGTACTGCGTGTGATATTGTTGCTTTTGGGGGTTGCCGCTGCACATACCTGCATGATTTTTCTTTCCATTATGAGGCCTGTGGTGTGTCGTCTATGTACTTTTTCTGTTTAGTGTTCCCACTGCATACCGTGTACTGCTTTTTTTCATTTTTCTGATGCTTTCCGGATATCTCATACACAATTTATGGTTTTAGGAGTGCCACTGCATACCACGTACCACTTTTATTCTGCGGTACATTGGAGCCTTGCTTGACCACACATCTATGCCACACATCATGTAGACTGCTCACTTTCTCATGTTGGCCAGGACAATATCTTGATGTGTCTTCCGTCCATTGCTTACACCTGTGACATGAGTGGAAAGGCCCTAAGAGGAAAATTGAACAAACAGGTTTGGGGTGGGGGTCATGGTGAAGACACATCTGCCCCAACCCCAGTTGTCAGGGATGTGGTGTGGAGACATCTGCCCCAGTCCCAGGGGATTAGGGACATGGTGTGGAGACATCAGCCCCAGCCCCACAAGGACGTGGCAGGCCACAGTCCACAGGTGGCCTGGCACCTGGATGCCAACATTGCAACAGCCAGACAGAAGCAGCACCCTTCCTAGTGACCCTGTGGCCAAGAAGGTACCCCCTGCACAGTAGAAAGAGCTCCAGACCTTGACACAGCACAGGACACTGGCCCACAGAGGAAAAGATATTCATTGACTACCTGAACGATCACTATGATGAGATGTGCCAGTATGCGGGGAGCACCCAAACACCCACGCAATGGGTGGTGCATTGGCTGTAGGTCATGGACGAGATCAACGTCTTAGATGTGGAGATGCTCAATGTTGATCAGGTTCAGAAGGGCTGGAATGATCTCACACGTCGGACCAAGCACAAGCTCAGTGTCAACCTGGCCTCTGCACTGGCAACTGGAGAGGTGCCAAAAGCAGGGAGCATCTGACACCACATGAGGCCTCAAGCAAATTCATACTCCTTGAGCGGGTGCACGACATGGGAGGCCTGGAGAACTATGAGGACTCATCTTGTGAGTGACCGTCATTGTGTACCATATGTTTTGCCAATCATGTATGACCCACCATATTTGTGTTGTGTTACATATATGCTCCAGTTGCATGATATCCCTGGGTAATGCATGTTTGCTGATTTTTGGACTCATGCCACATGGCCATCATTCTGAGAGTACCCCTGTGGTGGACATGTGTGGCACATGTCCATGTGACAGTAAAAATCGACCCCAGGGTACTCCCTGTTTGCATGGGCAGGAAACGAGACGTGTACTGCAGCCTGCTACTTTCTTGTGGTGTTTCACTCTGCACTGTCCGACAGGTACATGAGATATATGTTTAACAATCACATCATTTAATGCTGGTTTCCAAGTTCAAATTGTCACCTGCTCCTATGTGATGCCTTGTCATGATGCATATCTGATCTGTCTGTCTCCACGCCTTGTGATGTGCCCAGAGTGAAGCTGGATAAGTGCCCACATACCACAGCCCCTAGTTGCAGGCATGATGTTGATGCTATAACACTTGTATGTAGCAACGGGTACGTCATTCATTACATAGTGAAAATAGCTGATGGTGTGTTGTCATGAAAAGGTTGCCATTCTTGTAATCTGAAAATGACATGGGCAAAGACAGCCCTTGCAGAAGGTTATGGGCATCATGAATGTCAATGAGTGTGCCTGGCCGCATTCCATTCTATGTATGTGCATGGTAGTTGTACTAACATATTAAACAACTTAAAATTGGAAGCACACATCTGACATCAAAGGCCTGTTTGTGTCCGTCACTTGATACTTCACAGGCACATGCCTTGTCACTACCATCATTGTGTTGTACAGTTGCACAGAAATTGGCCTGTAGGTGAACTGAATAGATTCACAGTTCCCGATACTCATGTCATTTGTCTTATGAGGTCAGATATGCCAGCTACATCGCCCACTCAGATGTGGCATGATGGCTCTGTTGGTACATGTGTAATGTGATAGGTATTAGAGCGGTGCTGGTTCACAGTCTGAGCATCAATGGTCGAGAACTTTTGACACATCATCAAGGGATGATGTTTATGGTCAGGGTCTGCTTTGCAAATGAGAACACCTATACTGGAGGCATTGCTTTAGGGATTAACAGTTACACATACATGCCACTCCTGGACCTTGCTTGACCTTCATGACTATGTCCAACAACTGTGTCTCAGTATATGTTCTAAGGAGCAACAATGCAGGGGCATGCCACTGTAATGTGGATGACACACAGCTCTCAACCAAGCCTCCCTCCTCTGCCTCCCCCTCATCCACTCTCATTCAAATGACTGCCTGTCTTCTATACAGGCATGTGTACTGCTCCCAATCTATGCCTCAAAGCTAGTGACACAGAACGCCTACTTATTGAGATCCCTGCTCCCTTTTTCCCTCCCACACTCTGGCCGCACTCAATGGGTCCACTCCTGGGTAAATGGACCTTGTTGTCAACTTAGAATCCTATCTCCTTCTCTCTTCACATCACAAACCTTGCCTAGAAGGCCCACTTTCAGCTGCACGTCCTCATAGGCATTTCCACCTTCCTCATCTTCCACCAGGACTTCAATGTCTCCAGTTTTCTGTCCCAATCCTGAATTGTGTGTCATGTTATGTGTTGACCTTGGTAGTGTCTGTGGAGATGGGTGGCTGACTGATGCCATGCAATGTACTTCTGCATTACAATGTGCTGTACTGTCCTTGGTATGTGTGCTGACATTTCATGGCCCATCAGTGAATGTATACACCACTTTGGTACATAAATGTGTCCACTGGCAGCATGGACATGAATGGTGGTGGAGGGCACATGTCAGCAAATGCCATACAACCGTGGCATGGTGTGGCGAAGCACAATGTCTGATGTTTGAGTGTCCTGCAATTTAGTGTTTGAGTGCAATTGGGTGCACATGTGTATTTTTGTATTGAGGCACATGACTCAAGATGCACCAGATGTAGAGGAGGAGGAGGAGGAGGAGGACGAAGAAGAGTGTGTGTTGTGTCAAACCACCAGTGGAGGACGTGTTGTTGTACGCCATGAGAACCCACTGGTTCTCCAGACCATTCTCAGTCATGCTGCATCCTCTTCAGACACTACAAACTCAGCTGACTTTAATGATGAACCAAATGTGTATGCCACAAAGAGGGCAAAGGTGAGTGCCTCAATGGGCAGATCAGATGGGGACCATGAGTCTGCAGCAATACAGCTGGCTTCACAAGGCCAGTCAGTGGCGGTCCCCCGTCTGTGGTGTTTAGGACTGCAAGGTCACCCTCCCATGAATTGGCATCAGGTTCTGGGGATAATGTCCAAGGGAGTCATGCAGACAGGCATCCAATGGCAGGCATACCACAGCAACAGGCATGTTCCCTTGCATCAGGTCACTGTGGGCCCCGCATACATGGTGGACGTGTACAGAATGGGGAGACAGTTTGGGAGCAGCATATGTTGCGTGCCGCCATCCGACATGGCAATGTGTTCAGGTAGAGCAACAGCTGCTGGTCATGCAGTCCTTATGCCGCTCCCACAGACTGCACATGGAGGCCAATAACAAGGACCGACAGGCTGATTTGAGGTGTCTGCAGGATTCCCTGCATGCAGATGCTCGTGAACACAGAGAGTCCCTGAGTCACGAGATACAGGCCTTGAGGAGGACAATCCATGAAGAACTCTCAGCAACAAAGACAGTGATCCATGAGGAGATGGATGCCTTCAGGCAGACACTGTCCGAGCAATTCAATGCATCATGAGTGAGTGTGCATACATACTCTGCGGCAATTCATGTGGAAGTGCATGGTACCTCACTGCCCTTACTGTGCTGGTGCATTAAACTGTGCCAAGGCTGACCCTGGCCAATGAGACCAGACCTTGGCACTGCTTGGTATGGGTCCACAACCACCTGCTTATCAACCGCAGGATGCGGGCGCATCACAGACCAGCCTCCTGGACCACCATTTCCGTGAGGTCCATGAGCCCATGGAGGGGATTTTATGACATGCACCCTCCCCCTGCCTCCTCCAGGGTGGACTTCCTCCCACCATACAGTCCAAGATGGAAATGATTTGAATTTTTTGAAACATGACCGTGTGGTCAAATTATTTTTCACCATTGTTTCTGCATGTCCGCTTTTTTCTTGTTTTTCAAAACCCCTAGCCAGGATGTTGACATGTGTTTTTTATGGCCCATTCTAAGGTGGATTCTTTCTTTGTTTTCATTTTTCCCCTGAGATGTGCTGTTGCTCTCTCAAAGGTATGATGAGTGCAGTTTTGGACATTCAGCCATGCACAGTGGTATCAACTGCCATGGTTGCATTGAGGTCGACAGGATGGCATGTGCAGGTAACAATGGGTTGAGGGAATCTTGACACATATGTGCTGTATGCATCATTGTCAACTATAGCTGGTGAAGCGCAATGTCCCATGTTGTTGCAGTGATTGCGATTCATTCCGTGACTGCACTCTTTGGGAGGTCCACACTGTAACCTTTCCCGTCCCTATTCCCCATGCCCTCTGCCAGCCACTGGCCCTCTTTTCACAACTTTGGAGGTACAGTGTCCAGTGGAGGTGATGAGGGAATCACATCATGCCAGCTCTGTCAGCATGTGAACTGTCTCTCTTGTTGTGTCTGTGTTATTGGCCACCATAGTCTTTGCATGTATGCCACATTTTTTATAGCTGGAGGTGTGATACTTGAGTCATGATAAAGGTCTGTGCAGATACGTGTCTGTTCACATGCATGTGTGTGTATGTACAGTTACACTTCTAGACAGGTACATTGTTTCGGTGGATGCTCTTTAACAATTGAAAGACATAATGGAAGTGATTGTGCAGCACTTGTCACACATTAGCAGTTGGCAGTATTTCCAACATTCTGGATGTTCCTACTAATTATTGACATTCATTTTCTGTGCATCTGCACTCTGTATATTTTGGTTCACCAACACTTGCCACACTGACCGTGATGATGCCTCCTTACAGCCACCCTTCTACTCCCCCCTGGCCCCAGGTTTCCTATGGGGCCCTACAGGAGTACTCCCTATCCACATAACTCTTTGACGTGTGCCACTACCCACTGCACTCCCTTATCCACTTACATGACCTGCCCTGCCACTATTCCAAATGTACCACACATGTCCATTGTTAGGTCTACTCATCCTCAGCTACACTGCTTCATGACATAGCCTGTGGTGGCACAGTCCTGGGAATTTCTGTAAATTGACTCCACATGACAGGTTTATCACACTTGCTGCATGTAGGGTTGTACAGATATGTGCATGTGTACCCCTAACAGACTGCTCATGTGTTAACCAATCAGGTCATTGTTTCTGTATGTTCTCTACTCCAGGATGTGTTGAATGATTTTTCATTTGCATTACTTGTTCATCTCACCTGGCGCTGTGAGTGACTGCACAGTGTGTCTGCACATTTTAGGCCCATGCATGTGCACATTGTCCACTTCACACAGTTTGTCTACATCTTTTCTCCCTGTGTGAGTTACCAGTGTACCCTGGGATCCATGCACACTTACTGGGACACTGGGACGGTCTCACACAGGGTGTGTGGTCTTTTGTAGGGTGAGAGAACAGTTGCATTTGGTCCTGAGGTCCATTTACAGTGGTTTCCAATGGGTGGGGGCGATTGTTGGCTAGTGTATGGTATGGGTATGTGGTTGAAGGTACTTCTTTGCGGGGATGTTGTGTACATGGGTCTTTTTCAGCTTTACGTGCCATGGTGGGTGTTGCTTGAAGTTTGATGTAGAACAGCTGATTGACCTTTCACAGGCGCCCATTCTTTGCCACCCTGCCCTTCTCCATCACCGATGTTTGTCCTTCATGACCCTCTATATGTGATACTTTTTCATCTATGTGTCATCCAGGCTCTGTGACCAGTCTCCTTCTTGGAACACTTTTCAGGTATCTCTCTCTCTCTCTCTCTCTCTCTCTTTCTCTCTCTCTCTCTCTCTCTCTCTCTCTCTCTCTCTCTCTCTCTCTCTCTCTCTCTCTCTCTCTCTCTCTCTCTCTCTGTCTCTCTCCACTCCACTGCTAGGCAATCGTCACTCTGTGTCCTGTCTCCCTCTTTCACTCTGTCATCTGTGGAGGGTTTTGACCCATGTGGAATCATTAGACGGGGTAAATATGGGGATTAAGCTGTCGCCGCCCATCATTTCATCCCAGAATCCAGGAGAGCTGCGCAGTTGTGCGCACACCAAAATGGTTACCTAACTTGCCACCCACCAGGGTAAAGAAAGGTCTTTGTTAACAAAATCCACTTTTACTGATGTCAAAAAGTTGCTGAAATCGTGACTCATTGGACCACTTTAAAGATTCAACCCTTTTTGTGGGGTTCCACATAACCATCTTACTGTAAGGAGCCCCATCAAAACAATGTTAAGCAAGGATTTACTACCATGTAAGAACCATTCCTGTTTAGAATGCATTAATCCAAGAAAATCCCAAAAATGGGTGCAGTACCAGTACTCACCACTATCCAAAAGCCGGCGTTTTAAAACCCACTGTGTGTTTTTCTGAAGGCAAGCAAAATGCCTATTTCAAACCTTGCAACATGTGCAAAATATTCACTGAACACCAGCAGACATTTGGCAGAATGGAGTTTTGTGTGCCTACAAAATCTGGGAAATGAAGAGCCCAAAAACAATGCTTATAACAAAAATGCTATGGAGTCAGCAGCTTAAGCCTAACTGCAACTGGATTTAAAACCACCAAAATCGAAAATGTTAAATTAAATGAGTGACCTATGTTTGGTGTCACATGCCTTTGTAACTGTTGAAATGTCATAGTTTTGCACTTAGAATCAGCATTCTAGCTGCATGTGTAAAATTACAAGTTATTTTAAAAGCAACAAAAAGTTAGCTGAAGGTCTGGCTTAAGGAACTTGATTTTGCCTGGCAACTACCCCCATCAGCAGTGAAACTTGAGTCACCACTTTGTTCCCAGGCCAACCTTCCTTTTGCTGCCCAAGCTAAGGATATGCCATCTATCTGATAATTGAATTATCTGTGCTCTGCAAGAGAGTGAACAAAGCCCTCTTCACTCAGGCAAAGGTTTTTATTACCGCAGTCGTAAATTGTAGCTTCCTCTTGGCAGGAGCTGGGAGGAGCACTGCCTGTGAGAGCAAGTTGGCTTGGCAGAAACTGGAAAGACTGGTTTCTGTACCATGTGACCTGAAAAGACACACCCCTGCAGCAAGGATATGGTTTTATAAAAAGGGGGATAATTCATAGTGCGGACATGTGAAAATTTTATAAATGATACCATAATTCTTGTGATTTTTCTGCCCACAGTTTAAGACGTGGTAGGAACCGGTGGTATGTTCAGGGGGGTTTTAGCGGAAAAGTGGATATTACTCTAAATGTGTGCATGTTAAAAATCTGAAACTTCATCAGTTAATGTCCCTACCCCCTGCACACATGTATGTAAAGTTGGGTCCATGTCGGAAATTGAAAAAGCAGTTAAAAAGTCAATTATGTACACTCTTTGAATGCAAGCTCCCAGGAAGAGCAGAGTTTGAACAGGGGATACCTCCTGTAATGCATGATGGGTGCATATGATTTTAAAACAATATGTACCTCTGCAAATATGTATTTGTTTCAAATCTAGATTTGTGTGTAAGTTGACAGGAGGAGTGGACTTTCTGCAGGCTGTAAAATGACATCAATCTGACTCACAGTTCAGTTTGCCAATCAAGCGGAGGAATGGAAGCCTGACCAATGACGAATGAGAGGGGCAAGTCTAGTGATGCAACACACACACCCATTCTCAAGAAACAGATAAAAGCAGAGAGTCAGGACACATAGAGACATTCAATTTCATCTGCCGCTGGAAGCCCTGCCGGAAAAATCCATACTTACCTCCATCAAACTCCAGAAAGCCAAACTAGAGACTTCAATCTATCCAGAGCAGAGACCAGACCAGAGAGAAAGCAGTGCTGTGCCTAGCAGAGACCAGACCAGAGAGAAAGCAGTGCTGTGCTTAGCAGAGACCAGACCAGAGAGAAAGCAGTGCTGTACCCAGAGAGACCTGACCAGACTGAAGTCCGTGACCAAGTCGCTTTCCTGTTTAAAATCTCTTGTGAGTACCGCCAAACTGTACCAAACCAATCTCTTAGTTTAAATTCATCTAATTCAATCTATTTAACCTAAGTAGAACTGCCTCCTAGCTGTCACCTGTCAATTCTAGTAAAATTTGTCACTTGTCAAAGTGTGCGTTTAAAATTGGCAAAACCAAAAACGACCTTTACTAAATTGCTCATATCTCCGCAACCGTTTGGGCTAGAGACTTGCAATAACTTTCATTTGGAACCTGAGATCCTAGTCCTTGCGGTTCCTCTGTAATAGCGCTCGGCGCATCCGCGAATTTTGCCGCGATTTGCAATTTCTTCACATGTAAAAAAACTGCTGATGCCTGCTTTCCATTTGCCAGAAATTCGTTTAACCTGTTAACTATCCCTGCATCATTGCTAGTGTGAGCCTGGACTAATATTAACTAGATACCACTCACCCTGAACCTCTAAAAGGGAATTAAAAGCGTTTCCAGCATATTTCTCATTCATTGCCAGCACATATCAAAGCAATTTGGGCCTGTGATTTCAAAACTCCTATCTGTTTTCTGTAAGCTTGCTGGATTGAACTGATTACATTGATTGCATTTCTGAGAACTGTGTGCTTTCCTCCCATTTCCTTGCATTGCATAAAGAGGGGGGGAGTGAATAGCCAGAGAAAAGTGATTACATTGTTTGGTTGAAATCATATTGAGTATTTTCTGTACTGCATTCATTGAATATTGCATCCACCTGAGCTTACATAAAGCATCCTCTACCACATTATACTTCTGTACCTATTTACCAGTGTGCTACCTTATCCATTTCATCTCAACTCCTTGGTAATTATAAAGAAGTGGGCTAGTGCCAGATTCTCTGTTGTTGATCTTTATCATATCAGATTAAGTGTGCTATTCAATTATTAATTTATTATAAAGTGTCATATATATATCTATTGTTTAAATTATCAAATAAACCTTTTAAACTTGCAAAACAGAACTACTTCTTGGCTCAGTGGGGTCAGGGGGATTCCAAGAGAGGGGTGTTATATAGGGGTAGTCATCCAGAACGCATGAACTAGACCTAAAGATATATCAATAAGGGTTTTCATTCAGTATTATAGACTAGGCGTTGACTTAGCTGTAGTGTTGAATTGAATCCTCTTACACATCCTTTGACACTGAGTGGTGCATGCCTATTTTCTTGTTCATACAGGAGTTGTCATGGATGTCCAGTATCTTTATGTTGATGCAATGCATGTCTTTGCAAAGTCAAAATGTGTTTTCAGGTGGGATTCAGTGAATGCAAGCCAGGTGGGTACCGTGTGCAGGTAAGGCAAGGGCACTAAGAGTGGCACTTGGGTTGTGGTTGGTGGCAGGCAGGGTGTCTGTCACTGTACGGGGTTGTTTTTCTTTTGAGGTGAGGGCGTTCAGCTTCATAGGTGCATGTGACACATGGTGATGGTAGGCTGGTGTGTCTATGCATGCTGTTTTCTCAAGACAATCAGGGTTGCACTGGTTGTGGGGTCATAGTTGTGGGAGAATGTCACTGTAGGGACTTTTTTGTTGAGTTACCATGAGGGTGGCAGGCCTGGTGTTTTTGTGTATGGGAGTATTTCCTTGCACTTTTCACATATGTCTTGCTTGGCACGTGGCATCACATTCAATGATTTTTTGATAGTCATGCCTACCCACACAGGCAGTCCAATCTTGGTCCGTCTTTCCCTTCTGAGGGCGCTGTCCCAAAACAATTCCACACACAGAACAGCATTGCTGGCCATTTGTGGAATGCCATGTTCGGTGGTCGGTCAAAAGGCAGAAAAAAAAATCCCGAATAACAAAAATCTCCCAAAAAAAGGCCGAAAAAAAATATTGAATTTATTATATTTTTATATATATGTATTTTTTGGGTCAGGTAAGTAAAAAAAAGGGTTAAAATAAAAAAAAAATAGAAAAAAAGGGAGGTTGGGGGGGAACCCCCCATTTCGAAAAAAAACGTCATAAAAAAAAATTCGATATTTTTTTTTTGGGCCTTTTTTTTCGAGATTTTTTTTTTCGAGATTTGTAAATTCGGTATTATGACCATAAACCGCCATGTTCACCACTGACACCCACCATACAACACCCACCACATTCATTGGCCAGGGGTTGTTGTTTGTCATGGTGAGCATGGACCCTGCAAGATACACCAGCAGAGTGTATATGTCTGTTCACAGCTGCTTTCTGCATCTCAATGCTCCCTTCCGTTCAAAGCACATTGGACCCACATTGGACCCAATTCAATCCAGTCCAGTTGAAGTCTGCCTTCCCTTCCTATTTCCTGTTGCCTGCTCCCTTTTGTGTGGCAGTGTCCTGGCCCTTTATTTCTCATGTCTGCTTGTCGCTTTCATGCCAGTTGTCTTGGTGCCCAGCCTTCCAGTATGGCAGCTGCCTTTGTGAAGAACTGCCTTCTGCCAATCCTGTCGTCTGTGCAATTGGTGATATGTTTCGATCACATTGTCTTGGACTTAATGTCATCAGCTCCCCCGCCAGTGTTTACTGCAATGTCCAACTGACATGTTAATCAGGGAATGCCATATTGTGTCATTGGGAGTACCTCCAAGGTCATCCTCGGTTTCCAACCTCTCAGTGGTCTCTTTTGGGGTGTCCTCCTAGTGTCATACTGACTGTGGCCGTATCTGCATGTTCACAATGTCCCAACACCATGATTACACCTTCACTGCACGGCACCCAGGGGGGCAGACAGTGTAAGTGTTGTGGATGGGTAAGGTGTCACTGTTTGTGGTGTTCATATTGCATTGGCGTGAGGGGAGAGGATCTGGCTGCATGGGCGCAGGAACACATGGTGATGGGTGGCTGAAGAGTTCTTGTTTGCATTTGTTGCATGTCACTCAGGGGAGCACATGTTGCTGTAAAATTGGGTGCATGGTTGTGTTGCTTGCCCTCACATTGTGTTGTGTTTCTCTACAGAAGCATTCTGCAGGGGAGGATGGTTGCTGTGATTGAAGTTGAAGTTGCGGCTGTATGCGTGTGTAGGACACAGAATCAGGGTTTGGTGGTGTCCAGGCCTAAAAGGCTCCAGCTGGTGCAAGCTCACAAGGGATAAGGTGTGCGGTGAGATGTGCATATTTCTTGTATTGTACTTGAATTTTTCAGAATCTGAATGACTGATTTGATATGACTGTGCATTGTGAGAATAGTTGTTGTCAGGGAATGGGATGGCCACTCAACTTATTTATTGTTGCGGAACACTCTTTGTGGGTCAAGGGCAGTCCTTACATGTCTTTGTTGATCACTTCCATTTTATACTATGCCTTGCTACTTGTGGTCTCATGTGTGTTTTTCGGTGTCTACTTGCAGAATGGTTCTTGTTATCCATGTGGCGATGGTCGGGGACTTTGTTGCTTGTGCTGTGTGCTTTTGGGTGTACTACATAGACGCTGTTGCTAAGACTGTCTTAGTGATTTGTGCACAGCCATACAGATAAGGAATGTATCAACCACTTTTGCTCACTTACAAATTGGCTCATACTCAGTGGAAATTTAAATATGGAGTTTGAATGCTCCCTATTCACAGTATGTATGAGAGATGTGGAATCCTGCGACCCTTGCAACCCTGCTTCAACACTCACAGCAACATGGATAGGTTTGGGCCTGTAGTGCACGTAATTCCACAGGTGTACGATTATATTTTGAATGGCTGATTGGAACACGTTTATGGGTTTTTCGGTTACAACATATTTTAACTTGCTTATGTAATACTCACATTTCTGATTTGTACTTGCATTTTTTATGCCTACTGAATCATTTTACTCCCAACTTTACTAGTCGTATCTGGGGATCTGTTTGTGCATGTTGTTTTATGTCTAATGGATGCACACAATTTTGCTGTCCCAGAGACACATTCTCAGGGTGTTGCTATGGGCATGGAGGACAGGCCCCATTCATCATTGAATGGCACCTGGGATGTGGCCTCACTGTGTGTGCTCCACAGGGGCAGATTTGTATGTGAAGAATGATTGTAACAGCTAGGTCCATGCAGCCTCTTCATATGTCCTTTGGTCAGCCAAGGGCAAGGGTGGTTCCTGTGGGTGCGGGTGGTGTCTCACCTTTATTTCCACTGGTACACCATGCTCTGTGGCAAAATTGTGCAGTACACATGCAACCACTATTATTTCACATACTACTTGTGGTGCATATAGCAACACCCCACCAGAGTGGTCAAGGGAGCGGAACTGTGACTTCAACACTCCGAATGTGTGCTCCACTATTCCCCTAGTGGCTACATGTGCTGTATTACTTCTCAACTCAGCTGGTGTTGTGGGATTCTGGATTGGTTTCATCATGAATTTTGAAAGTGAGTAGTCACTGTCCTGTGTTGAGGTGTACATATTTGTCATTGTCATTTATTGGCAGGGTTTATAGTTCTGTGTGTCACGTGCATGCATGGCTTACCGTTCATACTCACCAATGAGTCATGCAATGCCATGTTTTCCAGATGCCAGGGACGGTGCAGTTGGGACTGGCGGAAGATGTAGTTATCATGTAGGCTGCCCGGAAAATTGGTATACACTTCCATGATGATGTAATTGGCATCACACAATACATGAACATTAATGGAGTGCCAGTGCTTTTGATTCCAGTAGATTTTCTCTGTCAATTGGAGGGGGCATAGCGCAACATGTGTGTAGTCAATTGTACCTACTACACGGGGGAAGTGTTCTACTGCTTATTATTCCTGGATCAGTGGCTTGCTTTCCGCCAATGTTTGGGGAATATATACTTGCCTGCGCACACGTGCATTTGCTCTTATGCAATACAATACCTGGTGCAGACAGTGGGATTGGGTGGCCTGCAGTATCCCACCAACTATTGCAGTGGTTCACTGGAAGGACTCAGTTGCTATGAAGAGGAGTGCAGTCAGCACTTTTTCTAGGGGCTAAGGGCCAGGGATCAGATGATGGGTGATGCTAAGCCATCTTCACACTCTCTGATGAGGGTCCTGGACATCCTCCTCCTCCTGTGGTCACTGTGCACGATTGCTCTTCCTATTGCTAAGTTCATCATGGCTGTAGACGTTAGCTTTGTGTGCATTGCATGCTCTACACGCTTGGATTTCTATGCGTGTTGAAGTTTGCACCTGCTATCATGTGGCAGATAGATCACAGGGTTTGTCTGGTCATTTCCCCGAAGTGAGGTTGTGCGGTCAGATCCATGAATATTTAATTTTACCTGCACAGTTTTGGGCGTGCTATCGCCTGGCATGGGCCATCCATCAGAACGCCCACAATTCTCCTTGTTCTTCCTCATTCTGCATGTTCTGCCCCCTATTCTGGTCTATGCGCAGGCCACGCCCATGGTCTGCAAAGTGTCTCGCGCAATGCTATCTACTGCACGCAGTGAGGCATTGGACCAGCGCGAAAGCCCCCAGACTACTGATTTTCCCTGTGCACTCCATTCCATGAGTCCCTATTTACAGCGCAATGAATTCCATGAATCGGGCCCTTAATAAAGTGTTTTATCTTCTAAGATATTTCAGTGCTAAATAGCTGAACATATTGTGATGCTGATGTGATCCTGAAAGTGGGTGCAGTGTTCAGGATAACCCTTAGCGATGTAACTTTTTTGGACGAAACAATGTAGTGGTCAGTTATAACTGGCAATGGGACAGCAGGAGGGGCAGAGCTTTGCAAGACCTCATGTTCAAGAATATAGAACTGTTCATATTTAGCAAAAGCATGTGGTAATTCTTTGACAATTGTATTTCGTTAGGGAGCTTTTGTGCACGTGTATGGCGTTTCCATGGTTTTCAATGCAGAGCTGATCATCAACAGTATGAATTTGAATGAAGATCCCGAATCATCTGAGAATGAGCCAGAGCAATCACATGTAATGTTTAAGACGTTGGCACAGTGGTAGAACCTTGAGGTCTCCAGCTAATGGAGAAGAAAGGAGGGGTATCACGGAGACTTGGAACACTTGTCTGTATCAGGTCATGAGTAAGCATTCAACTTTTATAGAAAAGGGTGAGCCATTTATAACTGATTTGCATAGTTGTCAAACAATGTGGTGATTTGAAAGTAAGGAAGGCCAGAAAGACTGGCCAGATTACAGAAACAGTGCACTGGTGCTAGTGAAAAGTATGGACGGTATTAGCACTAGGGCAAAGTTTGCCCGTTTTTTAAAAACACTTCGACATATAAGAAAACTATTGCACCATGACAAATGCAGTCTGTCATGTTATAAGCACCCGGGCAAAAATTTCCCTTGGGCAAAATAGATACATTTTCACTCCATTGTTGCACCAGGACAAAGTTTGCCCTAGTGCTAATACGGAATGTCATTAGCACTAGGGCAAAGTTTGCCCTAGTGAAAAAACGCATTGGAAATGCATCTTTTTTTAACTATGGCAATTTTATTCCTGGTGCTTATACCATGCCAAACTTCACTTGTCATGGTGAAATAGTGTTCTAATATGTCCAAGTGTTTTTAAAAATAGGGCAAACTTTGCCCTAGTGCTAATACAGTGCAAACGTTGCACTTGCACCAGTGAAAAGTTTCTGTAATCTGGCTCCAGAAAGGCAATGCTTCAGTCAATAAGGCGAACGACACCTGCAGCAGCACAAACCATTAACAAATACAAATAGATGTATTAATTAATATATGATTTTACCACCCTTCTCATAGCTGATGTCATTGGATTAAAACTAAGAAAAAGTGGGCAGTGATTGACCGATTTTTCATAGGGACTTTGGGAAGAAATATTTAGCCGACGTTTTATCAAACACAGTTTACGGGACCACCATAAGATGTTTTGGAGTAAGCTTATATTACAGAACACACTAGAGGGCCTGATCGCTTGGAATAACATGGAGTTGTAGCTGCCCAGCTTGCATCTCCAAAGTATTTTGTTCAGCGAATAGTGACTGACAAGGTTTGGGCATAAAGGATAGATGACGTATGGTTATAGCTGATGCTGCGGGAGTCAAGGGAAAAGTATGGAGATTGATGTTAGGTGGCAAAACAAGGGTGTTGATACGATGCTCTTCTTGATTTGAATAGTATCATTTTTGTTTAATGATATAGTCCTGCAAATGGATGCACCATTATTTTAAAGGAGCAACCACGAACGTTTTGCAAGTAAGGACTATCAAGTTAGTATCTTCTTTAAACATCTCTTTCAATTTTATGGAGACATTTTTTATTTATAATGTTGAGGTTGTTCTGCTTTGCTTATTTGATTTCAAACGCTTATCTGTACATAATACTTAATAAAGGATTTTTTCGGAGGGAAATGTGTATTGCCCCCATGTAATCATGAATGTAGATTTGCTTTGTATTAAAATAAACCATTATCTGCTGTGGGGAAGTGTCTACGAGCTGAGAGAAAATGTGCTGATGTATAAAGTTGACATCAAAATGAGAGTCAGATTTACGCGACTGCTGTGCTGTGATTAAGTGATTAAGGATCTGATTCATGGAATGTTTAACACTGTGAAAAGTCACTTTGCACTGCCAGCAAACACTCTGATTCACAGAGCGGTGCAAATGGTATTTTGCAATGCAGAGCGACTTTGCACTGACCTTGCACTGCAAAAATAAACTTTACATCCCTCTCTGACTCAGGGAGCTTGTTGGCAGTGCAAAGTCACTTTGATGAGTGCAAAGTCAATTTGCACCGTACAAAATATTCAATGAATCAGGCCCTAAGTGTTAGCAAACAAAAGATGCTATGTGTTTGTTCGATGTCTCCAGGTAGTTGGGTTCTTTGATACTGGTAGGTTTCTGGAGACAACATATTCGCCTTCTTGGGCAAAGGCTTTGGTAGAGGCTTATGTGGAGAGTGTAAGGTAAAAGGCTCTATGGCAGGTTGCATTGTCGTGAGGTGCTTCCTATTGTAGAGACATTTAGGGCCTGATTTATGAAATTTCCTGTGAGGTGAAAAGGATATTTCTGCACTATTCAGCACGCACAAGTCTGTTTACTGATTCATGGAACTCACTTTGTGCGCATTTCAAGGTCCTTGCGGGTCCTTGCAGGTCCGTCCTGTCTCTGCGTGCAGATGAGCGACTTGTGTGAGACCCCTTGCGAAGTGAATGTAGGAGCGGCATACGCAATGCAGTAAAGAGGGCGAGGAACATGCATATTCCCCATTCCCCACGCAGAATGAGGAAGAACAAGGCATTCCATTGCCGTGTCGAGGAACGGCCTATGCCAGAAAATCACACACCCAGCACTGCACAAAACCAAGCGTATTTATGGATCTGACCGCGCAATGTCACATCGGGGAAATCAGCATGCAAAGCTCACAAACTCTCTGCAACATGAAGGCATGTACAAAGTCCCAATCGCATAATAATCAATGTGCAAAGGTAAGGTCCTATTGGGTATATATGTGTGTGGGGATGAAATCGGGGTGCTGACTGCAGTTAGAGGTGCATGTATGGAGATTAGTTGGGTGCAGCCATATTTTATGGGGGTTCGCATGCAGATTTGCCAGGGGACGTCTTGAGTTACGAGTCATGCAATGCATATGGTTGGGTGCAGTTATGGGTTACGGGGGACCCTACGCAGTGTCGCCAGGGTGCTGCCTTAGTTGCAGGGATTCCACGCAGTATTGCCAGGGTGCATGACTTTGCGGAGAAGAATGGCATATAGGTTCATATATGTGTCTAGATCTGCTTTGCATTGGTGCAAGTTGTGGGCGTTCCGGCTGCTGCTTGCACCTAAGGTTACTTTACGGTTCAAATTCCATGAATACGCAGATTGCACATAACATGCGTTTGTCGTGCAGGTCTGTGCAAAGTGGTGTTATGCGCAGGGGACTTTGCAGGGTCTATGTGCTTTTTCTATAAACCGGGCCCTTGGCTGGCAGTTAGAGTACAAGAGTTTGTTCATTGTCAAATTATTAAGCCTCCGATGTTGCAACAAATAATTACAACATTCATACATGTGGCAGGTTTTTGCAGACATCACATAATGTCACATCCAAAAATTCAAAAACATTGCATGGCTCAGCATAGCAACATGGCATTGCATATCATAGAAAGTCTAAACATTCGATTTCCATATCCTCAATCTTACACATTAGGGAGAGAGTCAATAGATTTCGACTGCCTTATCTGGAGATCTTTCCTGATGCACCTGTTGTCTAAGAGCTTTGACAGAGGGTGGTGGGTCAGTGTTCTGTATGCAACCAAATTACCAGGCTAGATTGGCACATCTGACAAAGCCCTTACCCTACCCGTGTAGCCATTCAGGATTTCTCTGATGGAAACTCCGGGTGTCAGCTGGTCTCACCCAATTTTGCAGGACATTTCTAGGAAAAGTCTCGAATCATCCAAACAAGGATTACCTCTGATGATTGAGGCCGGTTTGTTTAGCATTGCACTTGGAGGAATGGAGCCCTATTGAAGACTAGGAGTTATTGCTCTTGACCCTTGTTGTTTCCTTCAGGGACAGAAACCATGCACATGGCCACATAAGGTCCCATGCTCACCTGCGTAGGCAGAGGAATGAGGAAGGTTCGATTCGAAAGGGAAGTAAAAACAGGCTCCTACGTAGCACAGATGCAGATAGCTGCATGACCATTAGAGTGACCGGATAAAAGGTCAGAGGAAGCATGATCAGTTGTTGGGAAATGCCCATGTGATGCCAGATGCAAGGTGTTTTTGGTTGTTAAAGTGTGATTAGGGGGCAGGTCAGAGAATCCGTGGTCAGGTGTTTTGCATGAGTGTATTGGTAGTAGAAGGAAGCCCGGTTAGTTTCAGGGGTCAGAATGAACGTACACTAGGGGCTGAAAATATATACTTAGCTTCATTATTTGTGACATAGTACAACAACCCAAAAAGCAGTAATTTGTGTTATGCAGATATGGGGGAGGTGTGTCAGAGAGGCTTGAGGGATGTTAAGACTGGTTAATGCATGAGACCCCACAAAAGAAAATTGTTGTTTGAGGGTAATATTGAATGCAGGAATGGTAGCAAATATATTGATGTTTAGGGGTAGGAAGTTCAAGACAAGCAGTGTGAAAAGGCAGAAGTGAGAGGGAATGCAGGGTGGGAGGTGGACAGAATGTTTAAGGAGGACATGTGAAGAAAGTGTGTAACATAGGGAACATCAGAAATGAATTACCAAGTTGGGGTAAGAAACCCTGAAGATGATTTATAAAAAAACATTTCCAATGGGAAAACCCCTTTGAAAAACACGTTGTAAAAAAAGCCCCCCCCCCTTGTGGGTGGTGATGTGTATATTGAAGAGTGATGTCTCTGGTGGCCGGGTTGCTGGATGCATATAGGCAGCCAGAGGCATTGCCATGGCCTGTGGGGGCATACACATTGCAGGCTTTGGTGTGTTGGTCAGCGTGCATTATGAAGCTTTATTAGGTGAACGTGTTGGGTGTGCATGGAACTTGATCCTTTACAAGCTATGAATTCCATGAGGCAGAACATGTTTTTTAATACAGTCGCATTTTGGGATTTGCGGAGGGTTCAGAGGTGGTGATCTACTTGTTAATTAGAAATATCATTTTTAAAATATTGGAGTAACCACCAGCAGGGAAGGAAGTTGCAAGCAGCACAGGGTATCACAAGTATTGTCGAAAGTTGTAAACACTGCATGGCTACTCCGCATCACATCCAAAATCAAAACAATACATCACCCTTGGATGCATTAAGGTCCAACTTCATATGTACAAATGATGATGTAAGGTTATAGATCACAGTGGCTTTGTGTCCTGTTTCTGCATTGTGCATGGTTTCATAGCACTGCAGTTCCGGTATGAGATAAAGGGTGGTGTGGTTAATGGGTAGCGGGAATGAGAACAGGTTGCTATTGTTAAATGCTAGTGAGAGGCAGAACGTGTAGTTACTAAAAGCGTATTTTTTTTATTTTTTATTTCGACTGTAGTTTTCTCGTGTGTACTTTCCGGTATTCAGACATTTTAAAGCAAACAAAACAGAGTGGTACATAACAGAACAGACAATAACACGGAAAAACACTGAAGAGATTAAATAAATATATAAAGGGTGGTGGCGTAAGGGGTTAAAATGGGTCGGGATGGGGTTGGGGTGGCTAAAACCGTAATCATGTTTTTTTTTTTTTTTTATTTCGACTGTAGTTTCCTCGTGTGTACTTTCCACTATCTAGACATTTTATTGCAAACAAAACGGAGTGGTACATAACAGAGCAGACAATAAAACTGAAAAACACTAAAAACGATTAAATAAATATATTAAGGGTAGTGGAGTAAGGGGTTAAAATGGGTTGGGATGGGGTTGGGGTGGCTTTAAAAGGATTGAAAAAAGGGGACTTGGGGGACCCATCCCAAATTAAATTTTTTGTCTTCACTGTGCTGTACCACTGTGTTTTTGTGGTCGATAAGATCACATATAACCGTACTTTCCTCGTGCTCTTTTGCTCAATGTCTTTTTTTGCTGAAGTTATTTTTAAACAGACGTTGTGTTTGTGTTGGGGTGCAGGGCATGAGCATGGGGATGAGGGTGTAGGTTTGTGAGTTAGAGGAGGGGTTTGAAGAACGACCCTCCCAATAAAAACAATAAAAGAAATTGCTGAAAATGACTTTGAGCAAAAGTGCATGCAAGGAAACTGCAATGGCAAAGAAATGTAGAACCGCAAAAAGTATATGAGAGTCCGGTCGGCAATTTATTGTTGTTGCTTGTGCCTGATCTGTGTTCCATGGTATAGGATGAGGCTCTTATTGGCAGATAGCCAGTCCTCGATTTCTGTGGGCTGTAGTCATTAAGAATGAGTTATGATTTCTGATCCTGTCACGTTTGTGCATAATCTCTGGGTAATATGGTTGAATATCAGGACTGTTTGTGCCATGCCTTTAGGGCTTTCTGGAATGTGAAATTGCACTAGTGTTTGTAGTCCTTTAGGAATTGCATTCCATAATTTAATTGGCAGTACTGCAATTAGGAATGATAAACCTCGCACATGCTTCTTTTTGAAGTATGGCCACTTCAGGCGGACGGTGTTGCTCTATGGTTTTTCTCTAGGAAAATGTACCCTCCCCTACGATCTAGGACGAGGTCAGGGGTGCAGAGAGCTTTCAAGTGCACCTGCACATTGGAAGCAGTCAAAGAGCTGCTTGCACTGCTGGAATGTTATGTCCCACTTCGTCTACCCCCAGCAGTTGTGTGTCACCTGCTTTTTGTATTATCAGTATCCTATTCATGGTGTATTCTGGGATGCAACTAGATTATTTTAGCATAGTCTAGGCTGGACCAAACCAAGAGGATGACTGCAACCAGTCTGTGATGAAAAGTTAGAAAAAGCATGATGAGCCTTTTCTCAGATGAAAAACGCATGTTCTGTTTAGTGAATTATTTGATGGCTCCTGTGTAAGCAGGCTGTCTATGTGCATTTCCAGGTTCTTTACTTTTTGTTTAGTCTGAAAGTGTGTTCCTGTCCCTTCTTGCCAGGGAAATGTTGCATCTCTTTTTGTTTTGGTGGGGCACACCCAGATTTCTGTTTTGCTAGGGCTTAGATTTAGGGCCTAATTCATGGATCGTTTATGACGGTTCAAAGTGACTTTACACTGCCAACAAACACGTTGAACCGGGCCTGATTCACAGAGCGAAGGAAAGTGTACTTTTGCAGTACAAAGTCACTTTGCACTAGAAAAATACTCATTGCACTGCCCTAAATGGGCCCAATTCACAGTGCAAAGAGTACTTTTGCAGTGCAAAGTGATTTTGCACTGCAAAAATACATTTTGCATAACTATGTGAATCAGGCCTGGTTAAAAATATTTGTTGCTAGCACAAAGTCACTTTGCACCGTGCTAAATGTTCCCTAAATTAGGCCCTAAAATGACAAACATTTATAAAGAAAAGTGATATTCTGCTTATGTTTGAAGATATCTAAGTAGAAGTTACTGATTGTGTATCTTTAGTAGAGTTTTATCATGCAAAACCATTTTCTCTGCCAAGTCTCATGAAGTGTGCCATGTAGATGTTAAACAAGAGAGATTAGAGGATGTATCAGAATAACGCTCTGCAAGGTGTCTCACGAAGGGCGAATGACTGCACGGAGAGATGTGCTGAGCCTGCGCGAAGTTCCGTAAAGTACGAAAAAGTCCTGCGCAGTCCATTCCATGAATCAACAAACAGGTTTTCATGCAGTTTGGCATGCAAAGTCCCTATTTACTGTGCAGAAATTCCATGAATCGAGCCCTATGTGTCACTACTTGGAGTTCAGGAACCCAATCTCAATGAGCCATTATTGCTTCTGCGGCTGTTCTTGTTGACATTATGCCGGTTACTTTTCACATACTTTAGTTCACTCTAATCTGCTTGGCTTCCTGCATGTTAAGCACCATGTTCATGGGATCATTGAAAGTGCTAAGAGACCACGCAGGTGGCTACAGTGCACAGTAAAAGAACCTTTAACATAACATAACACAATGGGCCTCATCAAGACCCTGGCGGTGACGGTATGAACTGTGCCGGTAAGGCACTGGCACCGTTCATACCGTCCCGCCTCATTATGAGTTCTGCTAGCGGGTTCTTGACAGCTCGCTAGGTCTTACCTGGCGGGCTGTGCGGCACCCGCGAGCAGAACTCGTGATTGCACCGGCACCGTTATCTCCCCTCCCCCCTAGGGGCAGAATGGGGATTGGGAGCATGGCAGTACCGGCACCCTTGAATGGGCAATTACCGGCCCATTCAACTCGTAATGGGCCGGTTATTGCCCAATCGTGGGTGCCGGGGCTGGTAGCAAGCATGGCGGTAGCCGTGCCTGCCATATAGGCACAGCTACGGCCATGCTCATAATGAGGCCCAATGTCTTTGAGGTGCCTCCTTCGAGATCTACGTGGCAAGCATGCTTTGTTTCCCTGACAGCCGGGCCGAGTTGTTGTTTTATTAGACGCTCTGCTAGCTCCTTCACTATTCTATCTGCCTGGCAGTGCGCCACTCTGCTCTACACTGTGAGTATTCGTATGACTGTTGCCTCCTTCACTATGGGCTGAGCTTTCTTTTCTCAGACTCGTTTTATATAAATGTTTGTTTAAATCCAGCAGGAACACGAACGATCTCTGTGAATTGCCATCCACATCTCCTAACTTTCAGCTGATCGCTGTATGCGCTTGTCTTCTTTTCTGTAAGTTATCTAGTTTTTTGGGCTCTTTTTGTTATCGAATAATTGGTTCCCACCTTATTTCTCTGTATCTTTATTTTTGGGAATTTGTTGGTAGGTTTTCGTGTGTATTGCAGAACCTGTTGTTGGCCAACCGACCTCATAGGGTTTTCTTGCTAGTTGAAACAGGTATACATATATATTGGCATCTTCTTGTAACCCTATTTTGGTCTTCTTTATTACTTGCCCGAGTTACCCAGTGGAATACTATTGGTGGTTTCAGGTGTCTGTCTGAGGTGGTTCTTTACGGCATTGCGCAAGGCTCTGGCCCTCATTACGACCCTGGCGGAAAGCAACTGACCTGACCGCCATAGCGTAAATAGCGTTTCCGCCATTGCACGACGGAGTAAAGTGCGGCTAATTCTGACCCATCGGGCACGAGCACTACGCCTTGGCGGAAGTGCAAAGTCCGCGATGGTGGAAATGTCCCCAAAACGCCCCTCACCGCCGTCGTACGGCGACCTAGGTGCAATTCCGCCACCGATCATAGCGGTCACCGTAATGAGCGGCAATCGGAAAATACGGTGACCGGGAAACAGCACGCCGTACACCTATAAAATCAGAATTTCCACACAACCATTAAAAATACTACCCTGAGAGACATCCCAACCCGTCATCCACCCTAGTGAAACCAAAACAATGGGAAAAGTAGCGAAAAAAGCGTGCGACCGCAAGCGGCAGGTCCACTTCTCACGTGAGGAACTCACGGTGCTCACAGAGACCCTCCAGGAGAATGCTGCCGTCGTCTTCTCGACGCAAATGACCAGGACGGCACTTGCGAACAAGAAGGCCATATGGGCCCTGGTGGCACAGCGGGTATGTGCGGTGGGGACCGCACCCCGCAACCCACAGCAATGCAGAAAGCGATGGGACGACTTGCGGATACGCGTACGGAGCATACTATCAGCCAACCGTAACATTGCCACAGCTACCGGGGGAGGATCGGAATCACCCATCAAGTTGACTCCCTGGGAAGAAATCTGTGCCTCCACCATTGGAATGGAGACCATAGAGGGAGTTGGAGGGATGGAGAAAGGAGTGCAGACATCCGAAGAATCAGGTAGGTGTCCCAAATAAAACAATGCTAAAACCACAATGTCCAATCATGTGATGTACCATGTGTCCGCATAGTGCAACAGAAACACATGTCCAGGAGAACGTCCACTTACATTGGCCTGATAGCGCACATTAAAAGTCAAATTAAATAAATAAATAATTAAAATTCCTAAAAACACCCTCTACACGTGCAGCAGGCACCCCCTAACTGCAGGCTGCAATACAACTGCACCCTCAATCCACACAAAAATGAAACCACCTCCAAGGCCCTGACCCAAATCACCCTCAGGTACCACCCCAATGCATGTGATACATTGCCATTCCAATTTCCACAGACCCATAAATAACGCTCGCCCTCCTTTACTCCACCACAGGGTCCGATTCAAACGACGAGCTCCAGGACACCCCTACCAGCACACCTGCAAAGAGGGCCAAGACCAACGGCCAAAGACCCTCCACCTCAGCTGCACGGATCAAGACACGGCAGCAGCACAAATCAAGTGGCAGCACACAGGAGGGGACATCAACAGGCACCCCAGCAGCCAGCATGGCAACAACACCACCACAGGCCCCCCCAATGGATGCCACAGAAGGCACTGCTTCTGGTGGCAGCAGCACCATAGGTGACACTGCATTAATGGCAGCATGCTCCGACACCGAAAACGGTGATGTCGTTGTACGATCCATCCATGACCTGTCTCAATCCCCCTGTTTGTTTCATCCCGTACACCATGAGGATACCACGCAGGGGCACTCACAAGACGACGACTGGCCATCCCCCACAAGCCCTGTGTCAAGGCAACATGAGGTGATCAGCCCCTCTGTGACACCACCGCAAATGGCCATGGCCCAGCAGAGGCAACAGTCCCTCGACCAGGTGATCGTGCAACAGCAGCAACTGGCCATGCTCCTCAAGGACCATGCTGATGAATGTGGGGGTACCAAGGCAGCCATAGAAACATGTACAGAGACACTAAGGGCAGAAATGGAGAGAAGCACCGAGAGCCTGAGAGTACAAATGGAGAGAAGCACCGAGAGCCTGAGAGTACAAATGGAGAGAAGCACCGAGAGCCTGAGGGGGGAACTGCATGCGACGTCCAAAGACGTATGTGCTGAACTTGCCGCTGTGCGCCGTGTGCTCACTGAGCTCTCACAAACCCTTAGGGACATGCATGGACGTGAGCAGGCAGAGACATCATCCGTTGCAAGTTCCGTCCAGGGCAGCCCCCAACGTAGATCTGGGAGGAACCTGCGCTCCACAGGCAGGGGTGCCCCTGATACCCGGAGAGGGGGCTTGCAATAGCGTCTGCCCACTGACAATGAGCATCCTTGGACACTGGTGTTCGGGGGGGAGGTAGGAGGGTGGAGGGGGTGTGTTGGGCTTACTTGGGTGGCGGGTCGATGGGGTGTGTAACACAATTTCACATATGCTATAAACATTTCACAATCATCCAATGAGATGTGTGGACATTGATCTTTGTGTACGAGGCCATTATAGGCGTACAGTCCATATTGTGCATGTTCCAGACACACACAGTGCCACAAGTCCCGTGTCCATGTATCAGCCACCAGGCGTGAGTGCTAGAAGCATGAATCTATGATAATCTGACGAATTTCACGGCCCTCCTGTGCCTCACGGACTCCTTGAGGTGCTGCCACATCCCCACCCACATCATGACCATATTCAGGTGCTTGCAGTTCTGCGTCAGGGGGCATGGGCACATTTGTACATATGCACATGTTGTGTAGCATGACACATGCCATGACCATCTTTGCAACCTTCTCATGGCGGTACAGGAGTGCCCCGCCAGCCCTGCTGAGGCAGCGGAAACGACCCTTCAGTAGGCCGAATGCCTGTTCTATGACTACACGGGTACGTGAGTGGGCATGGTTGTAGTCCTCCTCATGCTGGTTCTGTGGGTTCCGGAGTGGTGTAAGGAGCCATCTCTTCAGTGGATACCCGGCATCACCTGTATGTGGACAATAAAGGATGTTTGAGGAATGACATTGCTACGTAAGCACCCCCCCCCCCTTCCTGCCAGGTCATTGCCGCATCACATACCCCACATTATCATGCATGAAATGAGACTCACCGAGTAGCCAGGATCTGTTCCCTGCATGTCGCTCCATGTAGTGTGGTATTGTAGAGTTCCGTAAGACCATGGAATCATGGGTTGATCCAGGAAATCGGGCACAACAATGTGTAATGATCCTGTTTGAGTCACACACCATTTGTACATTAAGAGAATGATATTGTTTTCGGTTGCGGTACTGGGCCTCCATGGCATGTGGGACAACCAATTCCACATGGGTGCAGTCGATGGCACCAATGCAACCCGGTATGCCGGCAAGTGCATGGAATCCCACTTTTGTGTTCGTAATTTCCTGCTCCGAGCGTGGTAGAGAGATGTAGTCGTCTGCGTGCTTCAGGAGGGCATCGAGCACTTGCAATAGTGTCCGTGACAACAGTGGCTGTGAAATGCCATGCAACTGTCCGACTGTGTGCTGGTAGGTGCCTGTGGCCAGGAAGTGGAGTACAGACACCACCTTCAGTAGGGGTGGGATGGCGGTTGGGCTATCTATCATGCTGACAAGGTCAGCGTGTGTCATGTCCACAATGGCGGTTATGGTGTCCCGGTCCAAACGGTAGAGGGTGTGGATCTGCTCATCAGTGAGGTTGAACGGATGTGCTCGGAGGCGTGGGATTGCGGGCTGCCTGCGTGGTGGTAGTGGCTGTGCTGGTGGGCCTTGCTGGCCCTGCCTTTCCCTCCTCCTCCTCCTGCGTCTCCTCTGTGCGGCCAGTTGTTGTAGTAGTTGGTGTTCGTCTTCTTCTTGAAGTTGGAGTACTTGCAGTGCTATCAGGTCCCCCAGGGCCAACATCGCTAGTCCTGCCGGTAGCATTTTGGAGTGGGTGTGGTTGTGGGAGGGGGTTGGGTGTGCAATTTATGTGTTTTCAAGCTGTATAGCCTCCACCTGTGGTGATTCATTCCACCTGTGCAAGCTGCAATCCCCTTTGGGCGAGCACGTCCCGCACACAACGCTGCAAATCGACGCATGGCATCTTGCTATTACAATCATGTATTTCATCCCGATGGCAGTGAGATATTGCTTCATATGTTAATTCTGCTATGGTCCCATTGTTTCACATACTATCTTTGCAGTCGGGAACAAACTTGTGAAGGGTCAGTGGAATGTAGTACTCGATTAACGGTGGACCCTCATGCAGCACTGTACCGCGGTTCACCGACGGGCAGGGCGTCCCATTTGTGAGTGAAGCCAGTTGCCATTTCCACACACTGCCGCACTAAATGGATGGATTTGTGATTTCAAGCGGTCACAGATGCCTTTTCGACGTGATGTTGCAAATGAGGAATTCGAAGGACAGCGCTTTCGGTTTCCAGCTAGCGGCGAGGAGACGCCCACAGGTCTGACTGCAGATAGAAAGTTCTATTGTTTAATGTCCTTGGGACAGGGGCCATGGCGAGAATGCAATGATTGATATGAATAGTATGGGATGCGCAATAGCGTAGTGGAGGATAAGGCAGGACGTTCCCAAATACATGTTACTTCACAACACTAGAATTCCGGCCTGGAGCACAGTGGATTTTGCAGACTGCATTAAGCACAGACTCAATGGAAATTTCAAATGTTATGTGAGTAAATAATCAGGGGTTTTTATACCGGGATGAGGGAATGATGTATGGATGCATGGACAGATGATTTAATAGAGAGTCTGCCATGTACATGGCTTTTTGGAATCTATCAACTTCCTCTGCGCTATGTGATGCAGGGCTGCCATAGTGGGACCATCGTCTATCTGCCTTTGTTGAACCCTCCCTGTCTCGACACGCCTTCAAACACTTGTGTCTATGCACGTTACTAATCCCATCTAATGGATTCTGTTTTAACAGACGCATGCACACAAACACTCGTTTGTAATAGTGTTTTCACCTCGATTTATATAGTTATGATTCCCAAGTGATTTTTGGGTGCGAATAATCCTTTTGAGTGGGCTAGCATGCATATGGCTGTGGATTTAGTGTGATCTTTGAAGTGAGTAATTCAAATGGAGTTCAGGTGCCCATACTATTCTTTTTCGTTTCATTTGGGTGACAGGTATCTCCTCCCCTTTTGCCGCTGCCATCTGTATGCCACTCCTGCAGATGGCTTTTACTCCCGACACCTGCTGCTTCGTGTTAATCAGTGGAGCACCATTACGATCTTATGGGACGATCGTCAATGGCCCACATGCCCTTACGCAGTACTAGTGGCTAGGAGCAACATTTCGAGCTTTCAGCTGGACTAGTGCCTACCTAATGGGACGGCCCTGCGGTTCTAGGCGCTTCCATGTTGCCTTTTTGAACGTGAATGTAGCCCCTGTGTACCATGGAGGAACAGGGCATCACACAAGAAGAAGCTGGTCATTTATTGCGGATGCAGCCCACAATTATGAGATATGATTTGGAGTTCATGACCTAATAGCTGTATGGCCCGGGTGATTTTGTTGTGCATTAAATTTTGATTATGATATTGACCGTGTAGCGTTATTCTTTGCAAGTAATGTAGCATATTCCTATTTGTGGAGCGATGTATTGTGAGGAGATCTGCTTTGGGTTCCGGCTTCTGAGTATAGTTGCGTGGTACTGTACTGGGCGCGTTTGCCTACGAAGGCCAGTAAGGTCAGGGATAGGGGCTGCAATTATGTCTGTTTTGATGATGTCATGCTCATGGGAGGGGGATTAGCTTTTGTGTAACAGATGCCGGTCAGCCAGGTGGATTGGTGGAATGATGTGATTTTCAGAATATGGCTGGTCACAGGTGCCTGTGTTTGCGTGCGTTTCTTGGAGGGAGACTGAGGTCATGTCCATTGGAATAGCTTCTGTATTCGTGCCATCTGTGCCCTGCTGCTCCCATTGGCCCCTCTTGAGATGTGCCTGGCTGCTCAGTCACTCTGCCAACTTGTGTGGTACATGCTTATGCTGATGGTTGGTTTGTTTACTGGCAGGAGTACAGGGCTGGTGCAGTCTCACTCAGGATACTGCTTTGTATGTTGCCTTACACTGGTGTCAAGCGATGGGGGGCCTGTTTTTGTTTGTCTCAATTTTCAGTTCATGTTGCTGTACTTGAAGCTTCACATGCCTGTGCTGCATCAGTACGGCAATGGTGCCATGGCTAATATGGATGGCCACTCACAAGGCACTTGGAGCCCCTACATTCATTTGTTCGTTGGCATGCATGGGTGACTTGTACATTTCACTGGTTGCATTGTGTGACTTCATTGCACCTACGAGGAGTTGTGCAATGTGTCCAGGGAGTGGTGTACAGGCACTCAGTAGGGCCTTTTACGGTTGGTTTGCGATGCCGTACTTCTCACCATGGCGGAATGGTACTTTCCGCCATGCTTGATGGCGTTAGGTACATGTCCGCTAGGGTCAGAATTCCCGTACCGTTGCGCCATGGTGGTAATTACGGTTTCGCATGGCGCGCGTGCGCGTACTTGGTGCAGTTAGCGTTGGCGTTCACTACGGTGTCGCTAATGGCATCGTACTTTACGGTGACAGGTCATAATCGCACCGAGCGGTATTCGATGGCGGTATTGCATTTCCGCCATCGTTTTTCGATTTCCGCCAGGGTCGTAATGAGGGCCACTGTCTTTTATGTCTCAGTGTGACTCACTCTAGTCAGTGGTCCAAGTGGGCGTAAGCGGTTGGGAGCGGTGTTCCTCTACCTATTTAAAAAAGGTTTTACTGTAACTATACTTTTATTTTAAACAGAAACCATTCCGGAATGTATTAGTTTTAAAATAAAAGTGTTGGGAAAATGTGTAACTTGCACTTGAGTGCACTACACTGAACGTTCCCTTAACCAGCAGCTGTGTTAGTTTGGAGGTTTGGATTGCACGTGGGATAGGGTGTGGCATGTGCAGAGGGGTTTCTGGAGAGCGAGGGCAGGCCAGCAGGGAACATATTTCCACTACTTCTTTTCATAAACTTCGATCACTGACCATAGGTATAGTTTTGGCTGCACTACTTGGTTTTGGTGAGGGTTTCTATTGCTCCTTACTCTATATGTTCACATTACTATGGTGTTTCAGGTTGACTTTTTGTTTCTATTTTGGGCTCATGTTTTTACCTCCTCTTGGGTACTGTTTGTTTACTTTGTGATGTGCTATTTTTTTGCAGATCTTCGCGATCCGAAATGCGTTGGCCCATCACGTTTTTTCTCTTCTGCAATGTAATTTTTAAAAAATTTTATTAAAGCACACTTCATTTTGTTAAGAATTGTCATGATTTGTTGTTCTTTATGAAGAATTAAATGGTAATTTACTTTGCTAGTTCTGCCATGAAAAATGTAAGTAGAAGCCACAATACCATTTCAGACTGTCCTCAGATTGTCCTCGGAGTGGTGTTCATGTTAAAATCCCCAACATATAATGGTCCAGGAGAAAGAAGGATGCTAATTGCACAGGGACACCGATGCAGTGATAAGGAACATGCCCTGTGTCTTCTATTTAAACCGAGTAGAAAGTGAGATTTCTTGTTCAATAAAACAACACGCTTTTTGTAAAGAGTTGGTTCAAAAAGGGCATTATTTGGTGAACCATTTAAAAAAATAATCTATGGATTCTACCAGCATAGAATGATGCAGGCCATGGGGTTGGCATGAAATAATATTTCCTGATGAGTTATCATTTAAAATTGTCACCAATGGAGCCTAGTCATTGAGTAGATGCTTGATCAAAAGAAAGCAACTCAGGGAAAACATTAATTAAACAAAAAAAATATGACAACTCTTATCCTGAAATACACAGACATATCTATGTGTGATGGGGTGCTTTAACAATTTACCCTTTTCAATAGAGAATATTACATTTCCAGCCGAAAACCTGTATACAGGTTTAGAGAACACTTCACACACATGTTCTGAAGCCTCTGCACAACATTTATTGTAATAACAGTCCCCTGATTTTGGAAATGATGTTTGTCATTGGGGAAAATGAAGACATTATTTGCAGCTCCGCTGCGAGTGCCTCAGGCCGATCAGCTTCAACAGCTGTTTCTTTGAACTCGGTTTGATGATGGACAATTTCAACGAATATGACACCTTCAAATATCTATTCTAGTAACAATATGCAACTTTGCAAGTGTAGAGTCATCTTTTCATTGTTGAACAGAACACAGTGCTTCTGTTCTTGTAAGTGAGCTACATACGGGGGAAGAGTCACATTCCAGACCTTGCTATCTATGAGGTGCTATTCGTGCCTGGGAGTCAACACGCTCTACAGGGCTCGGAAAAGGAGGGCCGTAAGAAGAGCATAATTCAAGCCTTTAGCTGCTTTATTCTAACATATTCTACCATATAACGAGACTGGTTGGCAGCTGTGAAATGATTAAATGCCCCACGGCTCTCCTTCAAGACTACATTCGGGAGGGAGCCGGGCCTTCCTCTCCGGAGCTGCCTACGTTGTGTTTCAACAAACTCTTATTAGCCTTGCGGCCTTGCGGCCTTGTCCTTTCATGTTCAGACAACAATGTTAACAGTCGAGCAGAGTAAGCAAATAATGTGCTGCGAAGCAGTTTGAACAGAAAGCAATGAGCAATCGTCAGAAAACAAAATGGCTATCCTTGTTACATCAAAATGGCCGCTCATTGGTCAAACTCGGAAACCTGTATTTCTGTCGTTATGTACATGAGACGGTTGGCCTTCGGCCACCAAAATATGTTTGCCGTCAATCGTGAGAGGTGTCAATTTTTCTAGACCGACACCTCCACCTCACCCTCTCTCCGCATGAACCCCTCCAGCCACTACTGAACCCCATCTGAAATGCACCATGATTAACAATAGGTCCATTAATGCTCATGCTCTAGACATCCATGACCTCCTAACCACTCATAACCTCGATTTGCTCATGATCTCAGAAACCTGGCTACATGAGGCCTCCGGCCCTGCGCTCTCCCTTGCCTTACCCCCTGGCTTTTCCATCACTAGACAAGATCGCCTCTCTAAAGGTGGAGGTGGAGCAATTATTGCCAGAGACTGCCTCTCTATCAGAAAGGTAGAGACATCCTTGCATAACAACAGCGACTACCTCCAAGTCAAAATAACCCTCTCTCCCCACTGCACCATTACTGTGCACACTGTCTACCGCCCTCCAGGCCCACCAGGAGACTTTCAAGCCTCTCTCATCCACCTCCTCTCTGACAACCTCAAAAAACAGTCTAAAGCCATTCTCCTTGGGAATGTCAACCTAGGTCTCCTGGATAGTAAGGACTTAGCAGCCAAATCCCTTGACTCAGCTCTCAAGGCTCTAGGCTACAAGAACACCATCCTCAGCCCAACTCACACCCAGGGCAGAACTCTCGACTGGATCGCACAGCACAATTGCCCACTCATCATCACAGGAAACACTCCCACGCCATGGTCTGACCAACACATCATCACCTTTAACATCCTCACAAATAGGTCCTCCGCTGCCCCCTCACCCCAAGCGCTCCCACCCTGCCTCGCCAGAAGCTCCCGCCAGCTCACAAAGGTAAGGCTACTGCCCTTCCTCTAAGGCCCAGCCTTCAAACCACCTTTCTCCACAGACCCAGAAACTCTCGCAACAGCCTATGATACTGCCATCAAAGCAGCTATCAACTCCATTGCCCCTCTCAAACCCTCTCAAACCCCGCAAATCCAAACTCACTACCCAATCTAACTCATGGTTCACCCCTGACCTCCTCATACTCCGCAATGAGAAAAAGGCTGCACTCACACAGTGGCAAACGTCCCACTTTGACAAAGATAAGATGATCTTTAAGGCCCAATCCACTAAATACAAAAAAGCAATCACCCAAGCAAAAGCCAAATCTTTGGAATCCAGAATCTCGGAAGCCCAATCTAGCACAAAAGAAATCTTTGCCATATTTAGGGAGCTCGAGACACCCACTCCCGCCCCCCAGAATTTCACCAAAGACAAAGACTGGTGTGATGAAATACAAACGGCCATGCAAACCAAACTAAGCCTCCTCAAAAACAAAATACTAGCCACAAACAAGCCCTTCATAATGAGCACATCCCTGTCCCACCACCTGCCCCGGACCTCCCCCCCAACCTTTCTCCTTGAAACCCATTCAGGAAAAAGACATCATCAACATATTGAGGAACATCAAGCCCTCGAACTGCAAAGGTGATGCACGCCCAGCCTCCATTATCAAAGACTGCACTGAAGCGCTAGCTCCCTTCCTGACAGCCTTTGTTAATGCATCCTTTGCCACAGGGAAAGTCCCCGCCTCCCTCAAGGAAGCCTGGGTCCTCCCTCTTTTAAAATAAAACAACTCTCGATCCCACCTCCCCCAACAACTACAGACCTATCACCACTGTCCCTTTCCTCCTCAAAATACTGGACAAAGCAGTCTACCTGCAGGTTCAGCACTTCATTGAAGAGAACAAACTCCTTGGACTCCACCAATCTGTTTTCCGTCCCAGACACAGGACCGAAATGCCCTACTTGACTTGAAAAAAAAGATGGATGATGCTAGAGACATGGGTAAACCAGCACTTCTCCTACTCCTTGATCTATTCGCGGCCTTTGACATCGTAGATCATGGTGTCCTATGCCACCACCTCTCCTCTACTGCCAAATTCTCCCCAGAGGCCACAGCATGGATCATGGATCACCTCCTTCTTACAAGGAACCATGCAAGTCGTCTCTGACCAAGCCTCCGCCTCACCAACCATCATACTCTGTGAGTTGCCCCAACGCTCCTGCCTCTCCCCCACCCTCTACAACATCTTCACACGACCCTCTTCCTCATCCTCAACGCTATGGGCATCTCCTACGCCAACTACGCCGACGACACTCAGATCCTCCTCACCCTCACTGGGAGCTATGACACTGACTCCCTGACCCTCAACAACCTCTACAACACCATCCAAGCCTGGATGGCAGACAATGGACTATGCCTCAACTCCGACAAGACTGAACTCCTCCTGGTAGGTTCCCCCGACACGCTAAAAAATCTAGACTCCCAATTCAGTCACTTCACCATTGACACCATCAAAATTCCTGTCTCAGATTCTGTCAAAACTCTTGGAGTCTACCTGGATTCCAGCCTATCCATGGATAGACAAGTCAACGCAATAGCCTCGGCAGCTGCCTATCATGCCAAACTAATCAACGCAATCAGACTCTTTCTCTCCAAAGAGAATTGCACCAACATAGCCAGAGTCATCACTGGTTCTAGGCTAGACTATTGCAATATACTCTTTTCTAGGAACCTCCAATAAAAACCTAGAGAGACTACAAGTCATACAGAACAATGCTCTCCGGGCAGCCCAAGGCATTGCTAAAAGAGAACACATCTCTGAGGCCAGAAAATTAGCCCACTGGCTCCCAATAAAGGAAAGGATCTTCTTCAAAGCCCTGACACTGACCCACAAGTGCATGTACCTCACTGCTCCTGCCTACCTCTCACAAAGGATCCACCTCGTCTCCACTACAAGGTCAATCAGATCACTGTATGCCAACATGCTCTCTGTACCATTAGTAAAAAGAGCCAGAGCGGGCGGATCCAGCTTCCCTCATCTCGCACCCACTCATTGGAATGCCCTACCTCCCACTATCCGAGGTGAGGCCTCCCTCACCACCTTCCGCAAAGCCTTGAAAACCATCCTCTTCATATAAGGCCCTACACATCAGCATGAATACTTATCATATGACCCATTGCATATGTTGTAATATAATGACTATGTGCAATATCTGTAATAACAGTATGATGTTTTGTAGTATTCACAATGTGTCAACGACCACTACCATGCCTGTACCTGTGTAACTAGGTTCTTGCAAGTAACAGCGCCTCAATGCCCCTGGGCTGCTTGCACGCTATATACATATAAATAAATAAATACATATTTTAACTCCTTTAAAAAGTGACAGTAGGCCTCATGTTGCTATGCTTTTGTGAAGTTAAGCATTTAGAGAGCCATTTATTTACAAGCAATAGCTATGTATTCAGAATGCCTAGTTAATGTTAAAGCTTAATATAAGCACAACATGTATTATGGAAATTAATGCTTGAATGTGAATTAGTAAGATTAAAGCAGGCAGGTAACTGTTAGATTTTGCTGACTAATTGTTCATGTGCCTATGACATTGTGCTGATTTGCCTGTCACATAGCTGGAGACCACATTTTCTTGGATTTGACTTTAATTACTTAAAATAAATTAGAGTTTTTTTTACAACTGCCTGTTCATAGGTTAGAATTGTGGGTTGGAAATGTAAAAATTGGGGGGCCTGCAATTAGTAATGTCACCCTATTGAGAGCTTATAATTTAAATATCAAACATAACTTTACACTTTTACAAAAAGCGACCCTGCTTTTTCTTATTGCTAGTCAAAAGACAATAGCTTAAAATGCATTGTGATGCACTGGATTCAGAACAATGTTACATTATTTGTTTAAATGCTTCTAATTTAAGAAACATCTGAATGATGAGAGCGGCATCACATATGCTTGGCATGTTCATTCCTCTGCCACAACCTGAAAATGTAGCAACTAAATAACTCAGTGAGTTAATGTATCTACTGCAGCAATCTCTGTGTAAGTCGTATGCCAGAGGTACACATCCGGATGTCTCCTAAACACATGTTTAACGTTCCAAGGCTGATAAAGAAAGGACCATTGGTCTGGGTGATAAAATCACTTATTTGTGTCAGCCCTATGAACCGAAAAAGCAGATGGAAGCAACTGCTATCTAGAAAAGTTAATTATTATTACTATCAAAATAAGCATCTGTTCACAGTTGGTATCAGTAGAATCAACTGCAGATTTCTACATACACAGTGCAGGATTCATGGAATGTTTGCCCAGTTCAAAGTGAATTTGCACTGCTGAAAAGTGACTTTGTATCAACAATGCCTGACGCTGTGGGCGTATCGACAGGGATATCCGTTATGTTGTCCACCCCACTCGAACCCTGAGAGTCTTCAAGCTCCCCTTCCTCCTCACCTGATGATGATGAGAAGTCCAACTTCTTTCCGCGGGATCGATGAGTAAAAGTCCTCCTCTTCTTGTGTAGATAGGGTCGGCCTTTGGGAACGAATCAGCGGTGACTCCCCCCCGCGACAGACAAGCGAGCAAGGGGAAAAGCCTTACGGCACAAAAACACCTTCGGAGCGTAGAAATCCGATGAAGCGGAACGAGAGGAGAATCCAAGACCAGCTGGGTATGGGATACCGGCAAATCCGGCAGGTAAGGGCTCAGCAAGGAGAGTTGAGAGAACGGAACTGATGGAATCAAATGGGGGAAGGAGCCAGAGAGGGAGAGGAAACTCAAATAGAGGCAAGGCAGGAGAAAGCAAAGGGAGGCGAGCAAACCAAGTGCCCAAGAGAATAATGTGGCGCAGGCAAGAGAGGGAAGAGAAGACAACAGAATGAGAGAGGCAAGCAAGGGAAAAGAGGACAGGAGCGGAACTCCACCAAGCGAGAGTACTAAGGAGCGCTGGCAACGAAGAGGAATTAAAAGTTGCAACGCGCCAAGCCGCCGAGTGTAAACAGGGAAATACACTCGGCGGCGGCCATGATGGAAAGGACTAGACCACTAACAGCGCTTGGGAGCACAACGTGGCGGCACAGTCAGACGGCCGCCATGTTTCCACCTCTTCCATAAATGCCAGGAACCCGCGGTTGTGACAGTATGCCCCCCTCGAAGTCGGGTTCCCCCCGGCTTGCTGGGATGTAATCTGTGAAACTGACGTAGCAAACAGGAAGCATGCACACCGGTCCGAGGTTCCCAGGTATCCTCAGATGAAGGATAGCTTTTCCAATGAATAAGATATTCAAGGCGACCTCTGTGGTAACGAGAATCCCGGATGTGGGAGACCTCGTATTCCTCAGAGGTGGGAGCAGGCAAAGTGTGGAGCTTAGGGGTGTTCTGTTTTCTGTTCCCTGATACTAAGGGACGCAATTGAGAGGTATGAAAGGTCGGATGAATGCGGCTAAGATTCTTAGGCAGCCTGAGGCGATAAGCTACTGGATTGATCCTGGATAGGACTTCGAAGGGACCAATGAATCGGGGAGATAGCTTAGAAGGACGTACCCAGCGGGGCAAAAACTTGGTGGATAGCATGACCTTGGAACCTCTGTTCCAATCTGGTACAGGTCTCCGGTGTTTATCAGCGTGTAGTTTGTTACGGGTGTTGGCCTTTAGAAGACTTTGTTTGGCAGTGTTATGGGCTTCCTTTAATTTAGATAGAGGTTTCTAAGGATGGTATGAGAGTCTCAGTCCAGAAGGTGGATACTATGGATCTAGGATGGTACCCATAGGTACAAACGAAAGGGCTGATCCCAAGTGCGCTGTGTACAGAATTGTTATAAGCAAAATCAGCTGTTGGTACGAGGGAAACCCAGTTATCCTGTTGTTGGTTAATGAAACACCTCAAATACTGCTCGAGGGTCCCGTTTAGCCTTTCCGTCTGCCCGTTAGTCTGTGGGTGGAACCAAGAAGACAGAGCCCTTTCGATACCCAGCAGTTTGCACAAGGCAGTCCAGAATTTTGAGGTGTATTGGCTCCCACGGTCAGACACGATCTTTTTGGGGAGACCATGCAAGCTGAAGATATCTTTCATGAAGACTTCCGCCATAAGGGAGGCCTAGGGTATCCCGGGTAAGGGGGAAAAATGAGCCAGCTTCGAGAAGGAGTCCACAGTTACCATGATACAGGTACAGCCCTTGGAAACCGGTAGATCTACGATGAAATCTGTAGATATGTGCTTCCAGGGGCCTAAGGGAATCGAGTCTTGTTGAAGCAGGCCAAGAGGACTTCGAGTGGAATGTTTATTTTGCATACAGGTCAGACAGGTCTGGATGTATGCCTGAGTATCGGCTCGCATTCCAGGCCAATAAAAGGATCTCTGCAGTAATTCCAAAGTCCCTCGTAAGCCTCTATGCCCAGCCACCTTGGAGTCGTGACACCACTGGAGAGCTTGTATTCTCAGGTCCTGTGAAGGAAGGAAGAGCCTCCCTCGAGTGAAGTACAGACCGTCCCTCCGATCCACCGGAGTCCTCCCCACTTGCAAGAGCATTTCTTCTGGGGAAAGAGATCTTTCCCTCACTTCTTCCAAGAAAGACGATACAGCGGAAATGATCTTGATATGAGGAAACATGAGTCTTTATCGTATCCCGGAGAGGTCTCATCTCTACGAGATAAGGTGTCAGCAACCTGGTCTTGGGTACCAGGTATGTATGTGATGAGAAAATGGAACTGTGCAAAGAAATGCGCCCATCGGGCTTGTCTGGTGTTATAACACTCTTGTTGACGTAGGATCTGTAGGTTCTTGTGATCAGTACGTATCAGGAACGGGTGTAAGCTTCCTTGGAGAAGATGCCTCCATTCTAGACAAGCCAGTTTCATAGCTAAGAGCTCCTTTTCTATGACTGAGTAGTTCAGCTGACTAGGGTTCAGAGTCTTAGAGAAATAGGCAATGGGATGTTCTTGGCCCTGATTTGATTGTAGGAGAACGGCGCCAACCGCAGCCGCGGAGGCGTCGGTCTCAAGAATAAAGGGTATCAGTTGGTCAGGCTGCCTCAGAATAGGGGCAGAACAGAACCTTCTTTTCAGGCAGATGAAACTCTCCTCGTCTTCCCTGGACCAGCGAAAAGGCATGGAGGCTTTCTTTAGTAAGGAGGCGATAGGCAGAGTGAGTCTGGAAAATTCGGGAATAAACTTCCGGTAAAAGTTGGCCAGTCCCAAAAATCTTTGAATCTCCTTGACCGATGAAGGGGAGGGCCAGCCTAGAATAGCTTCGACCTTCTTGGGATCCATGGTGATCCCCTCGCTGGAAAAAATTAACCCCAGATAGGAGACGGAGGATTTGGCGAAAGCACACTTTTCCGGCTTGACCAATAAATGATGTTGCTGCAGCCTGTGTAATACTTCCTTCACATGTCGAGTATGCTCTTCGGGCTGACGGGAGAAAACCAGAATATCGTCTAAGTAGACAACAGTGTTTTGGCCCAAGAGATCAGAAAATATGCGGTCCATAAACCTTTGAAAGATCGAGGGAGCATTGACCAGTCCGAACGGCATAACCTGATATTCGAACAGCCCATAGGGAGTGCGGAAAGCCGTCTTCCATTCGTCACCGGTCCTGATGCGGAGCAAATGGTAAGCATTACGTATGTCGAGTTTGGAAAAAACTACCGAGCCTTGGACGGTCTCCAGGATCTCCGAGATGATGGGCATAGGGTACCGGTCCTTGATGGTAAGTTGGTTAAGGCCTCTGTAATCGATACAAGGTCTTAGGTCCTTGGAGTCCATCTTGGGAATGAAGAATAGAAATGCTCCTGCTGGTGATCTGGAAGGTCGGATAAGTCAGTTGGCTAAGTTGTCATCTAAGTAGCGTCTAAGGACTTCCTTTTCCGACAAGGAAAGGGGATACATCCTGCAAAACGGAACCAGAGCCTGAGGGACTAAGTCTATCCTACAGTCCTCAGGTCGATGAGGAGGAAGTTCCATGGGTTGTTGGTCTTGGAACACTGTGGCGTACTCCTGAAGACAGCTTGGGATACAATGGATCGTGCTCCTCTCAGGGGCACACCCCGTCTTGATGCTTTCGAACAAGGGTCCTGGAAGACACTTCTCCTGGCAGTAAGCAGAATGAAAACTTAGAAGATTTGCCGACCAATCTATGGTAGGGTTGTGTCGTCGGAGCCAACCAATCCCCAAAATGACTGGGAAATGAGCTGCGTGGATGATATCGAAGCTCAGTACTTCAGTATGTTGTTGAATGGATAACCGTACCTCCTCTGTGGTGTGGGTAATGAGGCCGGATCACAGAGGGGTACCATCTACTCCCTCTACCTTCTGGTCTTCCTTCTTGGCTATCCTGCGAAGGCCTATCTTGTCGGCCCATAGGGTGTCCAGGAAGTTCCCTGCTGCTCCACAATCCAGCGGGGCCAGGGTCTCCATTTCCTTTCCTCTGAACTGAAGCTGGACGGATACCACCATAAGACGTTGGTCTTCCGAGGGTTGGGCTGAAGTAACTGAAAGAGTGACGTAGGGACTGGGAAAAGCCCCTCGGTAGTCCGTCCTGCCAACTACCGAGGGCGTTCGTTTTGTAAGAGGATTCAATTCAACACTACAGCTAAGTCAATGCCTAGTCTGGGATACTGAATGGAAACCCTTATTGATATATCTTTATGTCCAGTTCATGTGTTCTGGATGACTACCCCTATATAACACCCCTCTCTTGGAATCCCCCTGACCCCACTGAGCCAAGAAGTAGTTCTGTTTTGCAAGTTTAAAAGGTTTATTTGATAATTTAAAATATATATATATCACACTTTATAATAAATTAATAATTGAATATCACACTTAATCTGATATGATAAAGATTAACAACGGAGAATCTGGCACTAACACACTTCTTATAATCACTAATAAGTTGACATGAATGGATAAGGTAGCACACTGGTAAATAGGAACAAAAGTATAATGTGGTAGAGGATGCTTTATGTAAGCTCAGGTGGATGCAATATTCAATGAATGCAGTACAGAAAATACTCAATATGATTTCAACCAAACAATGTAATCACTTTTCTCTGGCTATTCACTCCCCCCCTTGATGCAATGCAAGGAAATGGAAGGAAGCACACAGTTCTCAGAAATGCAATCAACTGTAATTCAGTTCACCCCAGCAAGCTTAGACAACAGAAGTTTTAAAACACAGGCAAATGCTTTGATATGTGCTAGCAATGGATGAGAAATATGCCGGAAATGCTTTTAATTCCCTTTCAGAGGTTCAGGGTGAGTGGTATCTAGTTAATATTAGTCCAGGCTCACACTAGCAATGATGCAGGGATAGTTAGCAGGTTAAACGAATTTCTGGCAAATGGAAGGCAAGCAGCAGCTGATTAGGAATGCGGTTCTAGGTTCGTAGGAAAGCCACGATTCTAACCTTTCAGATGAAAGTTATTGCAAGTCTCTAGCACAAACGGTTGCGGAGATATGAGCGATTTTGTGAAGGTCGTTTTTCAGATTTGAAATTTTAAAGTTCAAAAAGACAAGTGCAGCTTGCAACTAGGAAATGACAAGTGACAGCTTTACAAATGACAGGTGACAGTTAGGAGGCAGTTCTACTTAGGTTAAATAGATTGAATTATATGATTTTAACTAAGAGATTGGTTCTGCACAGTTTTCTAGGTACTCACACTATATTCTTGAGTGAAATGGGCCTCATCACGGATCTGGTCAGGGTTTTAGACTGGGCTCGGGTCTCTCTCTGGGCACAGCACTGCTTTCTCTCTGGGTACAGCACTGCTTTCTCTCTGGGTACAGCACTGCTTTCTCTCTCTGGTCTGGTCTCTAGTTTGGCTTTCTGGAGGTTGATGAATTTGAAGTCTGGATCTCTGGATGTTGTATGGTCCGGCAGAGCGCGTTGCAGCAAATGGAATTGAAGGTCCCTATCTGTCCTGTCTGTCTGCTTTTATGTGTTTAGAATGTGGGTGTGTTCTAGCATCACTGACCCTACCTCTCTCTCAGCTTCTAATTGGTCAAACTTCCATTTATCATTTGATTGGGGAATGAACTGTGAGTCAGAGGGATGTCATTTTATGGCTTGCAGATAGGACACTCCTCTGTCAGATTGCACACATTCTATATTTGATAATAAAAGACATATTTCACAGTTACACAGTTGCTTGAAATTACATATACATGGTGTGGCTGAATTTAGCCATGTCTCTGTCCAAATCTGCTGTTTCTAAGAGCTTGCATTCAGAAATGGCACATAATTGACTTTTTAACTGATTTTTCACTTTCTGACATTGACCCAACTTTACATACATGTGTGCAGGGAGTAGGGACATTAACTGATGAAGTTTCAGATTTTTAACATGCATACATTTAGAGTAATATCCACTTTTCCGCTAAAACCCCCCTGAACACGCCACCGGGTCGAAAAACCTCTTAAAATGTGGGCAGAAAAATCACAAGAATTATGGTGTCATTTATAAAATTTTCACATGTCCGTACTATGAGTTATTCATCTTTTTCTAAACAATATTCTGGCTACAAAGGGGTGTGGTTTCCTCTCAGCACAAGGTAGAAATACTGGTTTTTCCAGTTCTGCCAAGCCAGCTTGCTCTCACAGGCAGTGCTCCTCCCAGCTTCTGCCAAGAGGAAGCTACATTTTACGACTGCTGTAATAAAACCTTTGCCTGAGTCAGGAGAGGCTCATTGTTCAAGAGGAAGCCATTTATGATCCTCTCAATAAACCCTCTGCCTGGGTGAAGGGAGTTGCATTGTTCACTCTCCTGCAGAGCACAGGTAATTCAATTATCAGATAGATGGCATATCCTTAGTGTGAGCAGCAAAAGGGCAGCTAGGCCTGGGAACACAGCTGTGACTCAAGTTTCACTCCTGATGGGGGTAGTTGCCAGGCAAATTGGAATCTCTTTAAGCTGTCATTTCTGTTCCCCAGTTTCTGCATTCAAATAAAACTAAACATTTTCACATATGCAGCTAGAAGGCTGATTCTAAGTTTAAAACTATGACATTTAAACAGTTACAAAGGCATGTGACACCAAACATAGGTCACTCATTTAATCTAAACATTTTCGATTTTAGTGTCTTTAAATCCAGTGCAACTTAAACTGCTGACTCCATAGCTCAGCCAGTTTTGTTATAAGCATTGTTCTGGGCTCTTCATTTCCCAGATTTTGTAGGCACACAACACTCCATTCTACCAAATGTCTGCTGGTGTCCAGTGAGTTTTTAGATGTGTTGCAATGTTTAAAATAGACAGTTTGAGCCTGCCTTCAGAGAAACACAGGGTGGTTTTAAACTGCCGGCTTTTGGATAGTGGTGAGTACTGGTACTGCACCCATTTTTGGGATTTAAGAAAATGAATTCCCAACAATTCTAGGTTGCATTTGGCAATCAGCATTGCCATTCCCAATGGTTTCAGACTACTGTGCGGGTAGTCCAATGGTGGTTTTAAAGCGCTTTGAAGCTAACCAGCGCTACTGTTTTTCCTTTGGCAACCCATTTCCCTCATGGCAACCCGGCCTTTCATTCTCGCACTGGTGGGTGGCAAGTGAGGCAACCATTTTGGTGTGCGCACAAACTGCACAGCTTTCCTGGATTTCGGCGCACATGTGGGTTTTCCGCCATCTTGAATTTTCTAAGCCCACAGCACCAAATGTTGTAGCATGATAGCTTAAACGTGGGTCAGGACACCCAACAAGCCCCCCCACGCGACTGCACTTTGAATTTGAGTCGATGGGGAGTCGCGTGCCCAAGGGTTTTGACCCACGCACCGGTCTGTCCGCATAATCTTCTTCCTACTCTGTAGATGGCACAGTTCATCATCTTCTTCTCCATCCGGTACTGATCGATCGGTTCTCCTCGCCAGTCCTGATGGGAGTATTGGGCGGTCCACTGGGCCCATTGGATCTTCGTTCCCGGTCTCCGGATCGTCCTCCTTGGCCCGTCTCCAGGTTTTCTTTCTCCTAGGACGACAAAGGAAGAGCGGCAATACCTACTCATAGACGTTTCCACCACTGTTGAGATAGTGGGGCAGCATATGCATTTCATCATAACGAAACATTACATTCTTATTTTGAAAAAAAAAACAGTATAACTAAGAGACAGTTTCATGCAAATCACAATATTTTAGAGACTAGATGTGGTATGTTTTATGATTGGAACTGAATTAGTCTGAGACAGTACCCGCTAGGATTCCAGAGGATTCCTCCAGTTGTTGCAGAGTGTGCCTGGGATGGCAACATTTCAACTGGTTTATGTGGACCCACTTGTCTTCCCCCGCTGCCAAAGGACCTTTGGGGATGTGGATTTTGTAGGCCACAGGGGAGATTTTGTCTATGATCTCGACTGGTCCCTTCCATGTAGGCAAAAATTTGCGCTGCTTGGCCTGGTTCCTTTGGAAGTTGTATAGATAGACCCGGTCCCCCACCTGATATTCCTTCCTGGAAGTTTTCAGGTCATAGTGGGTCTTCATGCTATCAGCTGATCTTTCTAGATTCCGCTGAGCATAAGCAAAAGCATGTTGGAGGTGTTTCCTTAAATTCTCTACATACTCATGAGTAGTGGAGGCATTTATCAGTGTCTGCTCTTGGGTCCTGTAGAGCAAATGCTGAGGAAGCACCATCTTGCGCCCAGTCATCAACTCAAATGGTGACATTTTGGTTGCAGATGAAGGGGTAGATCTGATGGCCATTAGGACCAGAGGTAATCGGATATCCCAACTTGGCCCAGAATCTGCCACAAACTTCTTTAATATGCTCACAATTGTCCGGTTATATCTCTCTACTGCCCCAGAAGAAGCTGGCCGATAAGCAATATGCAACTTCCTTTTGACCCCCAGTATCTCCCACATCTTTGTCATTACTTCACTGGTGAAGTGGCTACCTCTGTCTGACTCAATCCTTTGAGGTAGACCAAAACGGGAAAAGATGTGGTTAATCATCAAGGCAGCTGCAGTTTCTGCCTTGCAATTTGGGGCTGGGAGACATTCCACCCACTTGGTAAACAAGCATGTCACAGTCAACATGTACTTATTCCCCCTAGCCGAGCGAATCACAGGGCCTACAAAGTTGATTTGTAAATCTGACCATGGCAGTGTCATGCCCCTCTTTTGTAAAGGCGCCCGGTGCGTAAGGGATGATGGCTGAAATTGTGCACACACAAGACAACCCTTCAAATATTGGTTGAGGTCCTGGCCCATGTGTGGCCAGTATGCAACCTCTCTTAAGATTTCCAGTGTTGTGTGAAACCCCCTATGACCGGCGGTGGCCGCATCATGGGCGTGACTTAACATCAGGCTTCGGAATGAGGTAGGAACCACCCACTGATCGTGGCCAGCTTTGGATTTCCTTACCAGCAAACCGTCTTGGATCCGGAACATTTTTGGACATTTCATCAACACTCTTAGGTCCTCTTTCCCAATGTAATCGGTATCCGTCAGGGGAAAGTTCTCAGGGTCCTCAAGGTGCTGGTAAAATTTACCAATTATTGGATCCCCCTTCTGAGCAGTAATCAAATCAGCATCAGGGGTCTCCTTACTCCATTGTACAATTGAAAGGTTGTTGTGAGCATTTGTCTGGGACCTAGTGATGGCAGTGACCTGGATTTCCCCCAATAGGGACTCAATCTCAATTAGATCCCCTTGGATGGCCCCGGTTTTGGCCAGCTGATCAGCTAAGTCATTTCCAGTTTTGTCTGGTCCCTCTACTTTGGAATGACCCTTGATCTTTTTCCAATAGATGGTCATCTCATTCGAGGTGACCAAATCATCAATGTTTTGGATCATCTTCCCATGTTTCAAGGGTTTGTTGTTAGCACATAACATGCCTCTGGTTTTCCAATTAACCAGGTGCTCCACGAACCCGTTCCGTACATAAGCAGTGAGGATGGCCTGATGCACAGCCATCAATTCTGCCACCTGACTACTTCGGGGACCAATTTTGTATCCAGCGGAGGGTTCTGGGGACTCATTCACCCATGCATTCCCTACGCCAGCCACCAGTTCTTTCTCCCCGTTGTTGTCAACATGGTAAGAGCATCCATCCACATAGACAGTGGGCATTCCCTCACACTTGTCTTCTTCAAAGACTTTGTGTGGGGAATTAAGGTATGCCTCCATGTTGTCCTTGATTTTTAGACTTTCGTTCTCGAGACAGTTTTCTCTGGCACGATCATGCAAGTCAGCCAGACCTTGCGCGAGGGGACTCTTTTTGTTTTGGCCATATCTGACCGCCACAGGAAAGCCTTGCATTGACAGAATCCAGGAAGTAATTCGGGAATTACTCACATTTCCGGCCCGGATTCTGTCACTTTGGAGATATTGCAGAGGCTGGTGTGGAGTCTCCACTATGATTTGTTCCCCCTGGATAAACGGGCGGTAATTCTTCAATGCCCACACCGTTGCCAGGAGTGCCTTCTCACAATCGTTGAATTTTTCCTCCACAGAGGATAAAGTTTTGCTCGCATAGGAGATTACTTTATTGACCTTGTCATGCTTTTGGTATAATACTGCCCTCAAGCACGTATCAGAGAACCCCGTCTCCAGGAAGAACTCCTTGTTTCTGACAGGGTAAACTAGGCAAGGCGCTTGTGAGAGGCTTCTTTTGAGTTGTTTTACCGCCTCGGCTTGTTCTGGACCCCATTCCCACTTGACCCCCCCCTTCAGGGGGGGGTCAAGTGGGAATGGGGTCCAGAACAAGCCGAGGCGGTAAAACAAATGCTTTTAATTCCCTTTCAGAGGTTCAGGGTGAGTGGTATCTAGTTAATATTAGTCCAGGCTCACACTAGCAATGATGCCGGAAATGCTTTTAATTCCCTTTCAGAGGTTCAGGGTGAGTGGTATCTAGTTAATATTAGTCCAGGCTCACACTAGCAATGATGCAGGGATAGTTAGCAGGTTAAACGAATTTCTGGCAAATGGAAGGCAAGCAGCAGCTGATTTTACATGTGGAGAAATTTGCAAATCGCGGTAAAATTCGCGAATGCGTGTTCCGCGATTGCGGTAAAACTATAAGGGGTAGGAATGCGGTTCTAGGTTCGTAGGAAAGCCACGATTCTAACCTTTCAGATGAAAGTTATTGCAAGTCTCTAGCACAAACGGTTGCGGAGATATGAGCGATTTTGTGAAGGTTGTTTTTCAGATTTGAAATTTTAAAGTTCAAAAAGACAAGTGCAGCTTGCAACTAGGAAATGACAAGTGACAGCTTTACAAATGACAGGTGACAGTTAGGAGGCAGTTCTACTTAGGTTAAATAGATTGAATTATATGATTTTAACTAAGAGATTGGTTCTGCACAGTTTTCTAGGTACTCACACTATATTCTTGAGTGAAATGGGCCTCATCACGGATCTGGTCAGGGTTTTAGACTGGGCTCGGGTCTCTCTCTGGGCACAGCACTGCTTTCTCTCTGGGTACAGCACTGCTTTCTCTCTGGGTACAGCACTGCTTTCTCTCTCTGGTCTGGTCTCTAGTTTGGCTTTCTGGAGGTTGATGAATTTGAAGTCTGGATCTCTGGATGTTGTATGGTCCGGCAGAGCGCGTTGCAGCAAATGGAATTGAAGGTCCCTATCTGTCCTGTCTGTCTGCTTTTATGTGTTTAGAATGTGGGTGTGTTCTAGCATCACTGACCCTACCTCTCTCTCAGCTTCTAATTGGTCAAACTTCCATTTATCATTTGATTGGGGAATGAACTGTGAGTCAGAGGGATGTCATTTTATGGCTTGCAGATAGGACACTCCTCTGTCAGATTGCACACATTCTATATTTGATAATAAAAGACATATTTCACAGTTACACAGTTGCTTGAAATTACATATACATGGTGTGGCTGAATTTAGCCATGTCTCTGTCCAAATCTGCTGTTTCTAAGAGCTTGCATTCAGAAATGGCACATAATTGACTTTTTAACTGATTTTTCACTTTCTGACATTGACCCAACTTTACATACATGTGTGCAGGGAGTAGGGACATTAACTGATGAAGTTTCAGATTTTTAACATGCATACATTTAGAGTAATATCCACTTTTCCGCTAAAACCCCCCTGAACACGCCACCGGGTCGAAAAACCTCTTAAAATGTGGGCAGAAAAATCACAAGAATTATGGTGTCATTTATAAAATTTTCACATGTCCGTACTATGAGTTATTCAACTTTTTCTAAACAATATTCTGGCTACAAAGGGGTGTGGTTTCCTCTCAGCACAAGGTAGAAATACTGGTTTTTCCAGTTCTGCCAAGCCAGCTTGCTCTCACAGGCAGTGCTCCTCCCAGCTTCTGCCAAGAGGAAGCTACATTTTACGACTGCTGTAATAAAACCTTTGCCTGAGTCAGGAGAGGCTCATTGTTCAAGAGGAAGCCATTTATGATCCTCTCAATAAACCCTCTGCCTGGGTGAAGGGAGTTGCATTGTTCACTCTCCTGCAGAGCACAGGTAATTCAATTATCAGATAGATGGCATATCCTTAGTGTGAGCAGCAAAAGGGCAGCTAGGCCTGGGAACACAGCTGTGACTCAAGTTTCACTCCTGATGGGGGTAGTTGCCAGGCAAATTGGAATCTCTTTAAGCTGTCATTTCTGTTCCCCAGTTTCTGCATTCAAATAAAACTAAACATTTTCACATATGCAGCTAGAAGGCTGATTCTAAGTTTAAAACTATGACATTTAAACAGTTACAAAGGCATGTGACACCAAACATAGGTCACTCATTTAATCTAAACATTTTCGATTTTAGTGTCTTTAAATCCAGTGCAACTTAAACTGCTGACTCCATAGCTCAGCCAGTTTTGTTATAAGCATTGTTCTGGGCTCTTCATTTCCCAGATTTTGTAGGCACACAACACTCCATTCTACCAAATGTCTGCTGGTGTCCAGTGAGTTTTTAGATGTGTTGCAATGTTTAAAATAGACAGTTTGAGCCTGCCTTCAGAGAAACACAGGGTGGTTTTAAACTGCCGGCTTTTGGATAGTGGTGAGTACTGGTACTGCACCCATTTTTGGGATTTAAGAAAATGAATTCCCAACAATTCTAGGTTGCATTTGGCAATCAGCATTGCCATTCCCAATGGTTTCAGACTACTGTGCGGGTAGTCCAATGGTGGTTTTAAAGCGCTTTGAAGCTAACCGGCGCTACTGTTTTTCCTTTGGCAACCCATTTCCCTCATGGCAACCCGGCCTTTCATTCTCGCACGGGTGGGTGGCAAGTGAGGCAACCATTTTGGTGTGCGCACAAACTGCGCAGCTTTCCTGGATTTCGGCGCACATGTGGGTTTTCCGCCATCTTGAATTTTCTAAGCCCACAGCACCAAATGTTGTAGCATGATAGCTTAAACGTGGGTCAGGACACCCAACAGTTTCCCAGACGTCTGGGGGGTACATCTGGGCAGTCTCTCAAGAGGTGTGTGGAGGAGCCACAGTATAGACAAAGGCTGCCCTCCCTTCTCCTCTTCTTCTCTTCCGCTGTCAAGGGTGCTCTGGTTGCTCCTATTTGCATAGGTTCTTCCCGGGTGGATGGACGAGCGGCTGGTGAGGAGGTCGATGGGTGAGTTTCTGGGTAAGAACTGGAGTTACAGGTCTTTCTCTTTTCATTCTTCCGTTCAGTCAACCGAAAATCTATCCGTACAACAGCCTTTATGAGATCTGAGAAAGAATTGTGGCGAGGGATCCTAGCAAGCTCGTTCTTCAGCTCTTCGCGCAAACCCCTCCTGAAGATGGTGTATTGAGCCTCTTCTTGCCAGCCAGCTTCTGCAGCCAGTCTCTTGAAGGAGGATATGTAAGTGAGTAGGTCAGAACCACCCTGACGAACATCCAACAGGTCTTCACTAGCCAGGTGAGCGCTTTCAGTGCGAAGAAATGTCTGCTTGAGAAGATCTTTGAATGCTACAAAGTTCTGTAACACTGGGTCAGACTGGGACACCAATGGGATAGCCCACCCTAGGGCATTACCAGTCATGTGTGTGATCATAATCCCCACTTTAGCATGATCGGAGGAAAAGGTGTTCTGTCTGAAAGCAAAATGGATATTACAAGCTTCCAAGAATTCTTTGACTTTTTTCTCTGATCCGTCGAATTTGCCTGACACCAGAGGCAAAGGAGGTAGATCTGTGACTTGCTGTTCTCTGGCGGTAACTCTCTGTTGGAGACCGATATTGGCCGTCTTAACGGCTTGAACTTCCAGGTTTAAGTTTTGTACTGCCGCGACCAATTCTTGAAGTTGCTGGGGAGTTGCCATGTCAGTATCCGGGCGTTGCAAGCTATCAACAATGCCTGACGTTGTGGGCGTATCGACAGGGATATCCGTTATGTTGTCCACCCCACTCGAACCCTGAGAGTCTTCAAGTTCCACTTCCTCCTCACCTGATGATGATGAGAAGTCCAACTTCTTTCCACGGGATCGACGAGTAAAAGTCCTCCTCTTCTTGTGTAGATAGGGTCGGCCTCGGGAGGAAGCCACCGCGACCCTTTGGGAACGAATCAGCGGTGACTCCCCCCCGCGACAGACAAGCGAGCAAGGGGAAAAGCCTTATGGCACAAAAACCCCTTCAGAGTGTAGAAATCCGATGAAGCGGAACGAGAGGAGAATCCAAGACCAGCTGGGTATGGGATACCGACAAATCCGGCAGGTAAGGGCTCAGCAAGGAGAGTTGAGAGAACGGAACTGATGGAATCAAATGGGGGGGAGCCAGAGAGAGAGAGGAAACTCAAATAGAGGCAAGGCAGGAGAAAGCAAAGGGAGGCGAGCAAACCAAGCGCCCAAGAGAATAACATGGCGCAGGCAAGAGAGGGACGAGAAGACAACAGAATGAGAGAGGCAAGCAAGGGAAAAGAGGACAGGAGCGGAACTCCGCCAAGCGAGAGTACTAAGAAGCGCTGGCAACGAAGAGGAATTAGAAGTTGCAACGCGCCGAGCCGCCGAGTGTAAACAGGGAAATACACTCGGCGGCGGCCATGATGGAAAGGACTAGACCGCTAACAACGCTTGGGAGCACAACGTGGCAGCACAGTCAGACGGCCGCCATGTTTCCACCTCTTCCATAAACGCCAGGAATCCGCGGTTGTGACACTTTGGGCAAAGTTACTATGAACGGCAAAAATGACTATGCGCTGACTTTGCCCGGACTTTGCTCTACAAAAATACACTTTGCACGGTTCAATGAATCAGGGTTTGTGTCGGCAGTGCAAAGTCACTTTTCAGCAGTGCACATTCACTTTGAACCGGGCAAATATGCCATGAATCGGGCCACCAGTGTACATCAGTGAAGTAGAAAACACCAGATTCAGTGCAACCACAATGAGGAAAACTGACCAATAGGAAAAAAGAGGATTTAATTGTAAAGGCATATGCCTCAGGGCCTAGGGCTACAGCTGATGTTTCCCATGACATTCTTTCCCATAAAATACAGGTAAATGGTCAGTCCAGTGCTATGAAAATACAGTAGGGATGCGACAGAGTCAGTGACATGTCAGGCCAGTGCCCATACATCAACAACACACTTTGATTGGAAATACTTTAGGCTCACTTATAAAATGACTTAAGGGTAGTGAGAGGACCACTAGCCTCAAAGAATGTAAAAGAAGAACAAGCATGGTTAATTGTTTGTAATGACCAACATGTTTTCTACTGTAACCTTCACAAACATCCATATCCATAACCCATCCAGTGCAGTCCAGGCATCTGACAACTCCCATGCATTCTTAAGTTCGCATATGGAGCTTTCTGGAGTCCTATTTGATGTGTACAACAGTTTCAGCAACTGTGTTGAGGGCTTCGAGATGTGGTATGCATTTTGGCATCAAGACGATCAAATAAAATTGAAATCTTGTTTAACATAACAGAGATAGTGCTACGGATGGAGTCACACTTTTGAAAAGAGTGTGCAAGTTGCCCAACCTTCCCCCAAAGTAAATGCACTATTGCTCGCTTCAACTCGACCCAGATATACCCACTAGTAGAGATACACCATTGGGAGTCACTAAAAGAAAGTCCTTAGGATTTATGCTTGACATCAATCGCCACCCAGAAACCACCTCAAAACAGTAAGGTGAAGGTGCCAACAATGGTAAACAACTGTATACGTGATGCTTTTTTTTATTTCACAATCAATGTGTTACCTACCAATCCCTAATTGAAGTACACCTTTTCCTTATATGTGGGGTGTCTGTCCCTAGGCTGCGAGTGGTGGTGCGCCCATCTAATAGGGATAGAGAGAAAGAGCATTCCCTAACTCTAGGGTGAGTTGCACCAGTGAGATGTCCACGCGATCTCGCTGGTGCAATTGGGGTACGTGTATTTCAGGGTATGCAAGTGAGCTTTACACGCGATTTCGCTGGCGGGAGCGGGGTACGTGTATTCTCGGGCACGAGAGTGAGCTTTACACAGGATTTCACTGACGGGAGCGGGATAAGTGTATTCCAGGGTACTCAAGTGAGCGGTCGACGCAATTTCACTGGCGTGAGTGGGGTACATGTATTCTGGGGTACGCGAGTGAGCTTTACACATGATTTTGCTGGCAGGAGTTGGGTGCATGCATTCCGGGGTAAGCGAGTGCGCTGTCCATGCAATTTCGCAGGTGGGAGTGGGGTAAGTGTATTCCAGGGTACGCGAGTGAGCTGTCCACGTGATTTTGCTGGCGTGAGCCGGGTATGTGTTTCTGGGGTACGCGAGTGAGCTTTACACATGATTTCGCTGGCGGGAGCGGGGTATGTGTATTCCGGGTTAAGCAAGTGAGCTGTCCACATGATTTCACTGGTGGGAGCGGGGTACATGTATTCTGGGGTACGCAAGTGAGCTTTACACACGATTTCACTGGCGGGAGCAGGGTACGTGTATTCTGGGGTATTCGAGTGAGCTGTCCATGCAATTTCACTGGCACGAGTGGGGTACACGAGTGAGCTATACACGCGATTTCGCTGGTGGGAGCGGGATACGTGTATTCTGGGGTAAGTGACTGAGCTGTCCACGTGATTTCACTGGCGGGAGCGGGGTACGTGTATTCCGGGGTATGCAAGTGAGCTTTATATGCGATTTCTCTGGCAGGAACGGGGCACATGTATTCCGGGGTATGCGAGTGAGCTTTACAAATGATTTTGCTGGCAAGATTGGGGTACGTGTATTCTGGGGTATGCGAGTGAGCTGTCCATGCAATTTCACTGGCAGGAATGGGGTACATGTATTCCGGAGTATGCGAGAGAGCTGTCCACGAGATTTCGCTGGCGCAAGCAGGGTACGTGTATTCCAGGGTACGCGAGTGAACTGTCCACGCGATTTCGCTGGCGGAGTGCGTTAGGTGTATTCCGGGGTACACAAGTGAGCTTTACACACAATTTCACTGGCAGGAGTGGGGTACGTGTATTTCGAGGTATGCAAGTGAGCTGTCCACGTGATTTTGCTAGTGGGAGCGGGGTACGTGTATTCCGGGGTACGCAAGTGAGCTGTCCATGCGATTTCACTGGCGGGAGCGGGTTACGTGTATTCCGGGGTACGCAAGTGAGCTGTCCATGCGTTTTCACTGGCACGAGGAGGGGACCTGTATTCCGGGGTACACGAGTGAGCTTTACACGCTATTTCACTGGTGGGAGCGGGGTACGTGTATTCTGGGGTAAGCGAGTGAGCTGTCCACGTGTTTTCACTGGCGGGAGCGGGGTACGTGTATTCCGGGGTATGCAAGTGAGCTTTATATGCGATTTCGCTGGCAGGAATGGGATAAATGTATTCTGGGGTACGCAAGTGAGCTTTACACACGATTTTGCTGGCAGGAGTGGGGTACGCGTATTCCGGGGTACGCGAGTGAGCTGTCCATGCAATTTCGCTGGTGGGAGTGGGGTACATGTATTCTGGAGTATGCGAAAGAGCTGTCCACGAGATTTTGCTGGCGGGAGCGGGGTACGTGTATTCCATGGTACGCGAGTGAACTGTCCACACGATTTCGCTGGTGGGAGCGTGTTACGTATATTCCGGGGTACACAAGTGAGCTTTACACACAATTTTGCTGGCAGGAGTGGGATACGTGTATTCCGGGGTACGCAAGTGAGCTGTACGTGAGCTGTACATGCAATTTTTCTGGCGGGAGTGGGGCACGTGTATTCAGGGTACCCGAGTGAGCTTTACACGCGATTTATCTGGCGGGAGTGGCGTACGTGTATTCCGGGGTATGTGAGTGAGCTGTCCATGCCCCACAGGTAGCCCACACCACAGGGGGCCACCATACACCCCTGTGCATGCCTCGGCACCATGCACTTTTGAGCCCCAACACAAGTCCTCCCCACCAGTGACGGGCTCATGCCAGCAGGCCCCAACACATATCCCTCCACCCCAGCCCCATTGATGGGCGCCTGCCAGCAGGCCCCAACACATGTCCCTCCACCCCACCCCCATTCACGGGCACCCGCCAGCAGGCCCCAACACATGTCCCTGCACCCCACCCCCATTGACGGGCGCCTGCCAGCAGGCCCCGACACATTTCCCTCCACCCCACCAGTGACGAGCACCTGCCAGCAGGTCCTGACTCATGTACCCCCCACCAGTGATGGGCACCTGACAGCAGGCCCCGACACATGTCCCCCCAAACACCACGTCATAACAATACAGACCCATGGCCCTAATGCCAACCCAAATCCCACCCCCCCCACCCCCAGAACAAACACCCAACGATCCACTGCACCCACTCAGTAAATTACCCATGCCATGAGAGTCAATGCTCATAGAGACATGCACAAAATCAGAGTAGACCACACCAATAATGAAGATTTATGAAATGTATTAAAAAGAAATCCAAAAGACAACATGAAAACCACACATGCAAATGATGAAATAATGAATGCAATATGAAAAAGAAAGTAAAATCCAAGGAAAAATTAAAAGTGGTCCATCGCCAAAGTCCAAACAAATGATAACAAAATTGAAAAGCATAAAAAAACCATTACTCCATGGGATCACAAAAAAAAGAAAGTATCTACATGTCCAGAACTATTTACAATGAAAGTCTGAAGGGTCCATGATCCCAAAACAAAATGAAACCTACAGAAAACTCTATTTAAAAGACAACTATATACAAAAATGGGAGAAAAGTCTGTGTACTCCAAATCATTAAAGAAAAACAAAATGAAAACTAAACCAAAATAACTATATACAAAGGCGGCAGGCTAGTCCGACGGCTCACTTTTTGATATCCCGGGCCAGGGCATCATCAAACTCCATGTCGATGTTCCAGAGGTGGGCCTGTTCCCTGGCCTGGAGGTATCGCGGGGATGCAGCCATGGAATCCTCCAACTTCCTGCGAGTTGCCTCAAGGCACTCGACCCACCTCAAAGCCTGGTGCATGGAGTTCTCCACCCTGACCATTGTGAGCCATGCCCTCTCTGCCCTGTATCTATTTGCTGGCCCAACAGCTACCACACGGAAGACACTCCCAATCCTGTGTCCTCCTGCCCGCCGGCTAATGCCTGCCCCCGGGATGTTGATGGCCACGAGCCATGATGGCTCCCACGCTGAGCCTGCTGCTGCCTCCAATGCAACTGCCTCTGGCACCACAACAGCATCCATGTTGATGGAATCTTCTGGTGCTACCGTTCACGTGCCCTCTTGTTGATGCCTGCAGGTCCTCCATTTGCTGGGGTCCAGTTGGTGGTGTGGCCACCCCTGCTGGACCTCCAACTCCTGACTGTGGCAGGGATGTGGCCTCTACCAGCCTGGCCGCTGGCTCAGGAGCAGCTCCACAGGGGGCCCAGGTGATACTCGGGCAGGAAGATGGCATGGAGGACGACTGGTGCAATGGGGGTTCAGTTGAGGATGGGGTTGCAAGAAGATCCAGCACACGGAGCAACCCAGTGCCGACGACCTGTTCTAGTAGTGGAACGCGCCAAAACAGGTATTCAAAATGACTTGCATTGTCCTCACGAGAACTCTGCACGTCACCCCGAAGACCACATTGGCGCAAACCCACACCAGCTAGGACAGGCTCATTCCGGTCATGGATTGCCACTTCCGCAGGGAGAGGAAGGCCAGTTGTTGTTTGCGCATCCCCTCCCTGAAAACGGGTCTGGACGAAGGCATCCCTGCTGGTGCCGGATGATGCAGTCACAGGATCGGGGACAGGATTTCACACAGGAACCTCTGTGGCGGCCTTTGCTGCCTCCTGTCCCTGCCCGTGGACTGCACCACTAGCACCAGTGGAATCCCCCCTTCCAGGCCCCATGCATGGGGCTGTCATGGCCTCCTCCTCAACCAAACGCCCCACCAACATGTATGACTCTGCGCCATCTTCCCCCGTAGGCCCCTATGGGGGCTCAGCTGAGCCCCCATAGGGGCCTACGGGGGAAGATGGCGATGATGATGAGGAGTCCACCTTCAACCTCCGCCTCTTGGACCTTCCCTCAGCAGCTGCGGCCATGGATGCGTCACCAGACTCCTCACTCCCAGAAGATATGATTACTTCGGAGGGGAGCTGGGCCTTGCGTCTCCGGGTGTCATCCCTGCCACTTTGCTCCACAGCACCGTCTCCGCCCTCTTCATCAGTCGACGCTGCAGACAGGGAAAGATAGAACACAGCCATCAGGGCACTGTACAATGGTCTGATACACACATGACAGTTGCACATGAGGGGCAGTGTGAAACTTCACAGATGGCATCACACTCCCCTACACTCATATCATTTGAACCCACACACATGCACAAATTAACAGCAATCGTGCATCAGGCATCAGCATCCATACACACACAACTGCATGAACATTCAAAGATTGGCATGACGTCACAAGCAACATGGGGAGTGCCGAAAACATGGACACACACCCCCATGCAGACATGCATCTGTACATCTCCACCACATATCAAAGTGGAATCATCGGCAACTATGTCACATCTGCCAATCGGGTACCTACATGTCTGTGTCACATGCATCCATGGCGTCTCACAGTCACACACTGTAACGCTCACCTTGTATCCACAGGGACGCCACCCGACTAGGCTGGATCACTTCTGAGTTTGACTCACCTCCCCCGGGGATTTGCGTTGCCGTGGGTCTATTCTGGATGACAGGAGTTCAGTTTTAGCCACAAATTGTCATGATGCCTACCTCTAAGGAGCCAGGCCGGGCCCAGCAACCCCAGAGGCAGACATCATTTTCCCCAGGGAAGTCTCAGCGGGCCCAAGTCGGGGCCCTTTGGACTCAGTCCTGGCGCCTTAGGCGCCAGGCTCATAGCGGACCCCAGTCCTGGCGCCTTAGGCGCCAGGCTCATAGAAGAGGATATGTGTTTAAGTGCTTGGGTGCACACTTACCTGATGCAGACCTTGCTGCTTCATCCAGGCCCTCTTGAGGCCTGAATGGGACTACTTTACCTGTAGGACTACTTCACCACCCGGGTGTGGTCGGGGAAGGATACATACCTGATTGGTGGAAGGATACATACCAGGAACTTCTTCCAAGGCTATTTAAACCCCACCCGAACAGCCACACGTGCTTCGCGTTGTTCCACACCTAGCAGCTGGACGCTCACCGTGTCAGCTCCTGCATCCTGACTTCAGCCACGCCTGCCAGCACCCTGGGACACCTGCAAGGGGAGAAAGGAAGAGAATAGGAGATGAAAAGCCCTTACCTGCTAAATCTGCATCCCGGAGTCATTTCTCCAACGGCCCTGAAAAGGAAGACATCATTTTAAAGGCATTTCGTTTCGATTGCTGCAGCGCTGCATTTTACTCACCTTGGCAAGGCGCTTCCATCTTCAGCAACGATCTTCCGGATTCAGCTACGCCCCGGCACCTAGAGGAAAAAAGACAAGAACAAAGGTGAGAGGGAGAAAAGGAATAAGGAAAGCTCAGTTTCCTTTTAAGTCTTACCTGTTGGATTATTCCCACTGCATTTCGGGTCCTGCCGCTTCCTGGCATCTCCGGACCCCGGCCCCTATGGGGAAAAAAGACAAAGACATTGAATGAGCGAATGCAAAGACATTACCTGAGCGCTCATCCAGAACTGTTTCACTTCGGGTCGGCGCCATATCTCCGGCATTCCGAACCCCGGCCCCTAAGGGGAAAAAGACATAAGCATTAGCGCTTGCTGCAATTAGACAACGAACATTATTATTAAGCTTGAACTTTTGAACAGAACTTTTACAGCGCCTTACCTGAACAGTCAAGCTTACCTGAACTCCCATCAATCCTCAATCCAGTGAAGTAACTGGGTTTCAACGCGCCCCTGCATCAGAAGCAGGATGGAGAGCTCATCCTTCCAAACCCTAAGGTGAGGCTTCACGGGGAATCGTGGAGGAGGTATCGTGGAGGGTTGGAAGGGAGTGGGAGGCTTGAGCATTGTTTCACAGTTGGTAATACTCCCTTTTCACGCACAGGAGGGTATCCAACGAGCCAGGGAAGCCAGAATAGAGGGGCCCTTCCTGTCCATCTTCAGAGTTCTGCGCCTTCGACGCCGCGCCTCCGTGGGAATCAGGTGAGCGTTACAGAACGCGAAGCCTTACCACAATTTCCCACCTGGGCGCTATGGAGACTTCCGAGACAGATCAGCTGGCCCATCTTGTAGGGGAATTACGGGCAGAAGTGCACTCAGCCCGCCAGGAGACTAATGCTCTCAGAAGGGAACTAATCTTATCCAAGGAAAGAACTGATGATCTGGCCAAAAGGTTATTGCAGGGCCAGGCAGAGCACACTCCTTTACCTGTTTCCGGGGATATTTCTACAACAATGGGTTCGAAAAACCCGGTACAAATCAATCTACCTGGACACATGCCTTTGGCCCCGCCGGAACGTTTTGCGGGGGATCCCAAGAAATATGCCGTTTTTATGAACCAATGCCGTTTACACTTTTTATGCAGGCCCGGGGCCTTCCCCAACGACCAGACCAAAGTAGCCTTTGTACTATTTTACCTCAGTGGCTGTGCTGCCGATTGGTCTATTCCATTGGTAAATCAGGATGATCCCATTCTCCGGGATTTCCAGGGCTTCCAGGCCAGCATGGGAAGATTGTTCGCTCGACACTCGCAGGGACAGGCCCTTGACAACAAACTGCTATCCTTACGACAAGGTAATCAGGATCTTTTGTCCTATATCGCCACCTTTAATAGACTAGTTGTGGAAACCGGATGGCCTGAAAATAAAAGGATCACATTGTTTCATCGAGGCCTGCGCGGAGAGCTTAAAGATGTTAAAGCTCAGATAGTAGATCCACCCCAGGCCTGCGCAGACTACATAGACTTAGTGGTTCAACTTGATCACAGACTTCAAAATAGAAAAGCAGATCGGCTCAAGTATGAAACCAGAGTACCTATCAAGACCCACGTTAACTCCAAGAGTACTGACGTTTCCGAACCTATGCAAATTGGCAGTGTTAAAGGACCATTAACGCAGAAGGAATGAGAGAGAAGGCGACAAATGCAACTTTGTCTGTATTGCGGAACTTCCGGGCACTTTCTTCAAAGTTGTCCAGTTAAACTACCCAAGAAGGTGGTTGGAGCCACTGATAACGAGTTATTGACACCTGGTTCGGGAAACGACCTAGCCCGACAAGCGTAGGGGTCCGCTTGCCGAGCTTGAAAACAAACTCTTTGACCTCGCATTTTGTCATGCCAATGGTGCTTGTGAACCCAAAACAGCCTCAGCAGTTGCATGCTATAAAAGCATACATTTACAGTGGAGCTATTGGAAATTACATAGACCGTGAATTGGTTTCCAGGATTAAGCTTCCTCTCCGCCCGAAAGTAACCCAAGATATAATTACTACAGTTGATGGAACCGAAATAGCCTCAGGGCCTGTAACGCATTCCACAGTTGAAATCACTCTGGTGGGTCAGGACGGACATCGGGAAGCAATCGTGTTTGATGTGATCAAGGCCCCACAATTTCAAGTACTTCTTGGAATCCCTTGGTTAGAAACACATAATCCGAGAATAGACTAGCGAGCAAAGAAGATAACTTTTCCTGATTGTGAACCAACCTGTTACCCAAGGAATCCAGCTATGGGTCTAGCCTCTGTAACTTCCACCCCTGTACAGCTACCATCTGAATACCAAGAATTCCAAGACGTTTTTCAGAAAGAGCAGGCTAACACCTTACCTCCCCATCCATCTTACGATTGCCAAATCGACTTGGTACCCAATGCACAACTACCCTGTAGTAGGATTTATGCTCTTACTGAACCTGAGAACCTGCATTTGCGCCAGTATTTGGATCAATACCTGGCCAATGGCTTCATTCGCCCATCAAAGTTACCAGTCTCTTCCGCTTTGTTCTTCGTACCGAAAAAGGAAGGAGACCTTAGGGCCTGTATTGACTACCGCGCCCTAAATCAGATAACGATTAAGAATCGTTACCCTTTGCCCCTGATACCTGAGCTTATCGACCAAGTAAAAGATGCTCGTGTGTACACCAAGCTAGATCTCTGAGGAGCTTACCACCTGGTACGTATAAAAGAGGGCGACGAGTGGAAGACTGCATTCCGCACCAAATTTGGGCTCTTCGAATATCAAGTAATGCCCTTCGGTTTGTGCAACGCACCTGCTGCCTTTCAGTACTTCATGAATGATGTTCTTCGGGAACTTATCGATGTTTGTGTCATCGTTTATATTGACGACATCCTGGTGTATTCCTCCTCAGAATCTGATCACAGAAACCATGTTAGGGCAGTTCTTGAGAAATTGCGCCAGCACAAATTATTTGCCAAGCTCGAAAAATGCGTTTTTCATACCACAGAAGTGGAGTTTCTCGGATTCATCCTGACACCACAAGGAATCCGAATGGACTCGCAGAAAGTGGACGCCATTCTCAAATGGCCATCTCCTAGCTCTGTGAAGGGAGTGCAAAGCATGCTTGGCTTTGCCAATTTCTATCGAAGGTTCATCCCGGAATTTTCTCGAACTGTTCAACCCATCACAGCTCTCCTAAAGAAAAATAAACGCTTTGAATGGACTCTTGAGGCTGAACAAGCCTTTCAGGACCTGAAAACCAAATTCACCTCTGCACCTGTATTGAAGCACCCGCGCCCAGATCTCCCTTACATCGTGGAAACCGATGCATCCAGTTCAGCCATGGGAGCTGTCCTGTCGCAAAGAGACCCAGAAACTAACCAACTACACCCTGTAGCCTTTTGGTCCAGAAAATTCTCTCCACCTGAACTCAATTACGCAATTACCGACAAAGAACTACTGGCTATTAAATCAGCTTTCAAGGCTTGGCGTCACTATCTTCTCGGTGCAAGACACACCATCACCATAATTACAGACCACAGAAATTTGCAGTATTTAAAGACGGCCAAAGCTCAATCTTCGCGACAACTCCGATGGGCTTTATTCTTTGCGGAGTTTGATTTTGTAATTACCTATCGCCCTGGCTGCAAGAATGGTAAGGCAGATGCCTTATCCCGGATAGGCATGGAAGAACCCAATTCGAGTTTAGAACCTGTGCCAATCATACCGGAACAAAGAATTCTGGGCTTGACTTCATTGCAAACCATTGAGGACATCCAAGCTCAAGTAAAACAACTTTTTGACTCTTCTGACTTACTGGAATGGAGTCAAAAGGGTCCTCACTACACCGTTAAGGATGATTTACCCTACTTCCAAGAGCGGTTATTTCTGCCAAGTAAAGAATTGCAGGAACATGTCATTACCCGTCATCATGAATCATTAATGGAAGGACACCTCGGTATCGCGAAAACAGAAAAAAAGATCAAACGCCACTTCTGGTGGCCTTCTTGGAGAAAAGACATAAAGTCATTTGTGTTGTCTTGCGGAATTTGCGCCCAAAATAAGAGTCAAAAGAAAAGGCCAGCCGGCCTACTTCAACCTTTGGACATTCCACCAGCACCTTGGCACACCTTGTCAATGGACTTTATAACTGACCTGCCTCCTTGTGGTGGTTACAACACGATTCTCGTAATAGTGGATCTATTCTCCAAAATGGCCCATTTTATCCCTTTAAAAGGATTGCCGTCAGCTTCCACCTTGGCTAAGGTATTTATGGAAAATATAGTGCGGTTACATGGTTTCCCTTCCATATTAGTCTCAGACCGTGGAAGTCAATTTATCTCCCACTTTTGGAAGAAATGTTGCCAACTAGCACAAATAGACGTGCGGTTATCCACCAGCCACCACCCCCAGACCGACGGACAAACCGAGAGAACCAATCAGACTCTCGAGCAATATCTGCGGTGCATGTTACACCAATCCGAGTTAAATTGGAAAGACATCCTTTGGATTGCAGAATATGCATACAACAATTCAGTGCATTCTGGAACCGGACAGACTCCTTTTTATACCCTGTATGGTCACCATCCTCGGACCTCTGACCTAGATCCACCTCTGACCCTGGAGATGCCTGCAGTAAATCACCTACATTCCACAATAACCCAAGCCTTCAAAGAAGCTACAACCCACTTACAGCAAGCCAAGAAAAAGTATAAAGAAAACGCTGATTTGCACCGAAGTAAAGCTCCTCCTTACCAAGTAGGAGATCAGGTATGGCTAGCAACTAAACATCTACCCCTCAAGGGTCAGCGAACATTTAATCCCAGATTCATTGGGCCTTACCCCATCAAAGCTATTATCAACCCAGTGGCCTTAAAACTCGATTTACCATCCAACATGCGGATTCATCCCGTTTTTCACGCATCTCTTCTAAAACCAGTACAACCTGGAACCAGACTGTCTGAGCCCCCAGGCCCTGTCCAAATTGATGGAGAATTAGAATTCGAAGTGAAAGACATTTTAGATTCCAAGATAGTTAAGTCGAAACTCTTCTATCTTGTTGATTGGAAAGGATATGGACCTCAGGAAAGATCTTGGGAACCCAGTAACTATGTTCACGCACCACGATTAATTCAAAGATTCCATCGAAGATTCCTGCACAAACCAAAACCCCCGGAGGAAAAGACCTTGGGAGGGGCCTTGAGGGGGGGTACTGTCATGATGCCTACCTCTAAGGAGCCAGGCCGGGCCCAGCAACCCCAGAGGCAGACATCATTTTCCCCAGGGAAGTCTCAGCGGGCCCAAGTCGGGGCCCTTTGGACTCAGTCCTGGCGCCTTAGGCGCCAGGCTCATAGCGGACCCCAGTCCTGGCGCCTTAGGCGCCAGGCTCATAGAAGAGGATATGTGTTTAAGTGCTTGGGTGCACACTTACCTGATGCAGACCTTGCTGCTTCATCCAGGCCCTCTTGAGGCCTGAATGGGACTACTTTACCTGTAGGACTACTTCACCACCCGGGTGTGGTCGGGGAAGTATACATACCTGATTGGTGGAAGGATACATACCAGGAACTTCTTCCAAGGCTATTTAAACCCCACCCGAACAGCCACACGTGCTTCGCGTTGTTCCACACCTAGCAGCTGGACGCTCACTGTGTCAGCTCCTGCATCCTGACTTCAGCCACGCCTGCCAGCACCCTGGGACACCTGCAAGGGGAGAAAGGAAGAGAATAGGAGATGAAAAGCCCTTACCTGCTAAATCTGCATCCCGGAGTCATTTCTCCAACGGCCCTGAAAAGGAAGACATCATTTTAAAGGCATTTCGTTTCGATTGCTGCAGCGCTGCATTTTACTCACCTTGGCAAGGCGCTTCCATCTTCAGCAGCGATCTTCCGGATTCAGCTACGCCCCGGCGCCTAGAGGAAAAAAGACAAGAACAAAGGTGAGAGGGAGAAAAGGAATAAGGAAAGCTCAGTTTCCTTTTAAGTCTTACCTGTTGGATTATTCCCACTGCATTTCGGGTCCTGCCACTTCCTGGCATCTCCGGACCCCGGCCCCTATGGGGAAAAAAGACAAAGACATTGAATGAGCGAATGCAAAGACATTACCTGAGCGCTCATCCAGAACTGTTTCACTTCGGGTCGGCGCCATATCTCCGGCATTCCGAACCCCGGCACCTAAGGGGAAAAAGACATAAGCATTAGCGCTTGCTGCAATTAGACAACAAACATTATTATTAAGCTTGAACTTTTGAACAGAACTTTTACAGCGCCTTACCTGAACAGTCAAGCTTACCTGAACTCCCATCAATCCTCAATCCAGTGAAGTAACTGGGTTTCAACGCGCCCCTGAGAGAGCTCATCCTTCCAAACCCTAAGGTGAGGCTTCACGGGGAATCGTGGAGGAGGTATTGTGGAGGGTTAGAAGGGAGTGGGAGGCTTGAGCATTGTTCCACAGTTGGTAATACTCCCTTTTCACGCACAGGAGGGTATCCAACGAGCCAGGGAAGCCAGAATAGAGGGGCCCTTCCTGTCCATCTTCAGAGTTCTGCGCCTTCGACGCCGCGCCTCCGTGGGAACCAGGTGAGCGTTACACAAACACCTTCTCTCGGGGCCCGCCTCCCAAGTGTTCCCCTTGCAACCCCCTTAGAGCCTTCCTCACCTTGTATTTCGATAAGGTGCACTCTCCGTCCTGCTGTTCTGTGCAGGGGCACGTCATGGCTGGGCACCTTACAGCCAAGTTACTTCACTGGCATGGGCCCGGGAGTCCAGTCCGGCTGGGACTCCGCTCTTGAGGTAAGTCTTTACTTCTTGAAGAATATGTGTCCACAATAGTTGTTGCCCTGTTAACCTTCTCCTTCTCTCGTAGAGGCAGAAGGGATGATGAAGACGTCGAGCTGATGGAGAGGGCGGTGTTCGAGAAGGTTCGAGAAGGTAAGAGAATACTGGAAGCGTGGCACTATGAGCATCCTTTGAATAGGGCTAACCTGTGCTGTTCTTCCTTGCAGGTCGCTGAGAAGTTCCTGGAAGAAATGCAGCCAGATGGAAGCGGAACGTAGCGTGGAAGAAGTCCGGTAAGCGGAGTCTGAAGGCGTTGGAATCGGAAGACGAACGCTTACTAATTGTCCTCTTCTTGTTTCTCCTCTCTAGAAAGCTGCTTGCGGGTGAGGAGGAACTCCAGGGAAGACTCCAGAGTGATTGAGGAGCTGGTTGCTGAACAGGTAAGGAGGAATAATGGTGTTCTTCTTCTCCCTAGTAGATGCAGGCCAAGGATGCTGCGAGCAGGTCTCGGTGAACGTCATGCTGAGAGTGCAGAACAACGCGAAGCTCGTGCCTCAGCTCGGGTGTGGCTTAAATAGCCAGCAGGTATCCCAGGTGCCTCCAGTTCGGACCACGCCCTAGATGCTAGACTGCATGGTGCAGTTCCAGGGCGAACCTTGTGGGGACAGCCATGTTGGTGCATTCCCCAATGGAAACTCCACCTGCCATATGAGCCTGGCACCAGGATAGCCGAGGGGGGCATGATTGGGCCCTTGGGGCCTTGCAGGAACACTGTGGCGAGAGTCATAGACCCCTAGTTCCAAGGCCAGGGGCTATGGTCGTGACACACAGAGGTCAAACACTGACACGCACATGTACACCACGCACGTACATGAAGGTGGGATCAGCATGCATGTGTCACACCCCAAACATGGCTGAGTACATACACAGGCATTCAAGCATGTGTGCATCTTCACATGCAGTTGTGCATCATGTTTTGGGACACATACACCATTGATGTGCATGACACATGACTGGACTCACATGCAGCACGGTCATGTCCCTGCACATACACATCCATACATGGGCCATCTCAGACATATGTCCAAGCTGCACACTCCTGGCACAACTCAGCATGCACTGTGTCCAATGAGTACGTATGCACACTTACCATTTGACTCCAGACGGGTCTGCCTCTCGAGGACCTGGTGGTGCAGCACTGGGTGAATACATTACAAGACCCTCATCTGGTCGATGGTAAGCTGGACCCAGCACCCCACTGCATCCACTGCGTTGAAGAGGCACCGCGCCTTCCTGAGGGTCCAGGACTTGAAGTCCTCCCAGTGCTTCTGGACGTGCTTCAAGTCACGGGTTGCCATCCCCTCTGCGTTGATGGCAACCACGATGTCCGATCAGATCCTCCTCCCATCTTCCTTGTTGGCGCACGGTCGTCTGAAGAGGACTTGCTCCACCAGGATGCCAACTTCTCTAGCTGAGTGCTGACAGCCCTCCGCCTCTCTGGCTGGGGGTTGCCAGTGGTCTCAGATGGTGTTTGCCCTGACATGGCAACCCCCGAGGCAGGTGTGGGTGGGCAATTGGGTCCAAGGGGCTTGGCTGTGGCGTGATGGAACAACAGCCGGGAGTCTTCTTTTCCAGCAGGGGTGGTCGCAGCAACTGGACCCATGCAGATGGCTGATTTGCAGGCACCAAATAACAGGGCACGTGGCCAGCAGGCAGGCAGGAAGGAGAAGCTGGCCTATGGGAGGCTGCTATGGGCTCTGGGGGGCAGGAAAATGGCCTTCTGGCCAGGAGCGTGGTCTTCCGTGTGTTGTCGCGTGGCCAGCTTGATGCAGAGTGAATCCGCACGTGAAAAAACTGCACGTCAGCGTGTAATTTGAGGAAAGGGCCTTAGCGCGTAAGCACATAAGTGGCATGACGCGCGCAGGCGTTACCCTCTGCACGGGTGCATGGTGAATCCACACATGCAAAAAAAACACATTCGTGTGTGAATGTGTGTAATTCGAGGAAAGGCCCTTAGCGCATAAGCGCGTAAGTGATGTGGCACGCATAGGCGTTTCGGTGGGCAGGTGTTAAAGGTCCGCAAAGGACACCATTTTCTTGTAAGCCCTTTTTGTGGAGAGCAAGCGGGTGATTCTTGTACTTCTTGTCGGTTCACACGCGATTACTTCGCAACAGTTGCAGTGCATACTCCTTGTTTACTGAGGCAGAGCTCAAGTCTTCTTTTGGCGGGGGTGTTGCCAACGTGCACAAGCACGTCTTTCTCACGTTCATTTTCCAGGCAGACGGTGAGTCACGCACATATTTTTCCACTGTGGTTGCCCCTGTGTGTCGCATACCCATTCAGAGGTCATTGTAACCTGCGTGTACCACGCATATGCATCCTTTGTGTTTCTGTGTGCCACAGTGTACTGCGGGTCCTTATTCCATGCATGTGGGCTACCAAGGGGTCGCATGCATGTTTGTTTTTGTTTTTGGGGTGCCTGAGCATTGCGTGACCCCTCATTTTTGCCCAGGGGTCACAGACAGCCTTGCAAGAGCACAGGGGTATGCATTCCATCTAGTACCCTGCCCCCTTCACCCCAATTGCCCAGGACAATTGTTTTCTGCACCTCCCATTCGCGCAAGAACATCAGTGCCATGGTTGGGAGGCAACCAAGTAGTAAGGGAGGCAAATGTGGCCGACCTCCAAGAGGTGGGCGCGTTAGGGGACGTGGCCAGGATGAGCAGGGTGTCCAAGGTGGCAGTGGTGACCAACATGGGCAGGGTGGCCCAAGACAGCAGTGTGTCCAGGACCATTCAGGGACACCTATGACCCCCCGGTGGGTCAGGGAGATGCAGCTTACACCATCCGAGCTTAGGCCCTGCTAACCCAGCCCGGATTGGTCACCGAACTGGCACGGATGACTCACAGGCTGATTTCGGTGTACAAGCCACGTGTGGCGGTGAAAGTTGATGTCACCAGGCCACGTGGACCTGGGGCAGCAATGTCAACTGCTGCTTCAATTAGTCAGGGTCAGGAGGCTGCAGGGGCAAGTGCAGCTCACTCCACCCCAGCTCTGAGTCACCCAGGCTAATTGGAGGCAGTTATGCCTGCAGTGAGACCTTAGGTAATTGTACCATTGCCTGCTTCCAGTGGCCAGTACACCTTCGCTTCAGCCCCTACAGACCAGAGCTGTGTAACCCACTCAGGGTCCACACCACCTCTCAAGAGGAAGAAGCGTGCTCTTGCGGAACAGGCTGGGACCCCAGACACGGCACGTCCCTCCAGTACGTCAAGGAGGCAGAGTTTCAATGATATGGAACTAGACGCACTTGTTGGCTACATGTCGGCACATGGCCGCAACATGCTGGTGATGGCAGGGTGCAAGACTACGAATGCTCAGCATAGGGCCCACTGACAGTGCATCGCGGACCAGATTAGTTCCCTTGGATTTGTGAAGCGCACAGCTGATGATTGCTCAAAGCGTTGGAATGACCTCAAACACCAAGCAAAAAACAAGCTGGCTTCCAATTACGCCTCTACTCTGGTGACTGGCAGTGGGTCACCACCAGATGAGGATGAACTTACAGAACATGAGGCAATCGCTGGAGGGTTCATCGCAGAGGATCAGATCCAAGGTGTACGAGACCTACCAGATCTTGAGACAATGTTCGGTGAGTGCCCATGCGTGTGTGTCCAGACCATGTGTATGTTTTTTGGGTGATGTGTTCTGATTGAGTGCCAGGTCAGGCTGTGTAGTTATAACTGCTATATGTGACCCATGTAGTGCCTCCAACCCATCCCCCACACTTGGGTTTGGGGTACACTGTATCCCTACTGACCACTGCAAACACTTTGCACATGATGACTGCACTTGCCCTTAAACTGCCATCATGCTACAACAATGTTAATACAGTTTTTCTCTTTATTCTGCCTGATTGATGGAATCATTTGCATGATAAACGCAGATTTGTGTGCTGTTCTGGCCCAAAATCACCATACTTCCGACAGGGATTTCCCCACAGAAAGCCCCACCTATGTTCACTATTTACGCAAATGATTTCCTCAATCAGGCTGATTGACTGCTGTGCACCTACACATGCACTGCACCCGATCACTTCCGAGCACTGTTTGAATGTTCAGCATTACAATTGACTTGTGTGATGTCCAAGTGACCTTCCATTGATGTAACCATGTGCCTCCCATACCTGTATTGAACCCACTGGCGTTGTTGCAGCGTGTGACACATGTGTGTTTTATCCCACTCTTTTGCATGTTCTATTTGATGATATGTGTTTGACATGGATGGGGACAGTAGTGATTAACCCCCAGCTGGGTGTCCTTGTCAGTTCTGGCATGGCTATGCTACATGCCATCTGTGTGCTGGCATGTGTCATGTTTGTGGATGGTCCATGCCACTCACAAGCTAATGTGTGATGCAGGTGCTATGCACCAAGGAGAACATGTATTGCTTTTCCATTTTGGAGTCATCAGTGCCTGCTTTCAGGGTCCCCTTCCACTTCATTGCCACTGCATGCATGGCTGAGTTTGTGTTATGTGTGACATGTCTGATTAATGTATTGGATGTGTACATTGTGATGCCTATGTGTGTCGGATATGCTGTTCATGCGTGTCTTTATTTCTTTTCTTTTCATTTTGTGCAGGTGATGAGGCACTAGATGCTGTGGAGGAGGAGGAGATGGTGCAGGGACAGGAGTACTCAGAGCCCCAACCAAGCACCACTGGAGGACGTGGGGTGGTGGCGCATGAAAATCCATTGGTCCTAGAGACCATCCTGTCCACAGGTGTCTCTGGGTACACCTCCGATGATCTCTATGGCTCAGGTGCTGAATCAGACATTTTGACAAATGCCCAGTCGCAGGTGAGTGATTCTGGCAGGGATGCTGTTCTGTCCAACACAACTGCACTGGGGGTAGACCTCTCAATGGCCCATTCAGTGTTGGAATGTCTGCCTGTGGCGGTTACAGATGCAGGGTCACACTTCCCAATATGTGCATATTTGCTCCTGTTCCTGGGCAGCAGATCAAAGGAGAAATGCAGTCCTGCAGCCTCATGCAGTGCCTGCACATCAAGGTGCACATCACCTTGGGGCCAACAGGTGTCGTGTCCAGCAACGTAGTGGCCATGCGTCACTGGGCAATACTGTGTGGGAGAACTCCATTTATGCAATTGCAGCACAACAGGGGGCATCATGTGAGATGATGGCTGAGGCTGTGGATAGGGTGGCCACTTCCATTTTTCCCCCAGAAAGGCAGGTGGAGCTCCAGCAGCAGGCAACAGATTCCACGTGCTGCTCACACAGGGAGGACATGTTGGCCACCAACAGGGACTGAATGGCTGAACTGGAGGCTCTGTGCACAGCCATATCTGCAGAGGCAAAGGCCCACAGGGATGCCCTGAGGGTTGAAAGCTGCTCCCTCAGAGCTACTGTGGGTGCACTTGAGGTGTCCCAGAGTACAAGGTCAGAACAGCAGCTGGAGCATCACACATGCACATTCTCAGCTGAGCTCCAGGCAACCCGTGAGGAGATCTGGGCAACACGTGAGGCCTTGCAGGCAGAAGTCTGTGCTACCCATGAGGTGCTGCATGGGGATCTCCGGACCATCATCCTGCAGAACCAAACCTTTCAGACCTGTATGCTTGCTGCCATGGAGGAGCATGCCAGGGCTTTGCGTGGTCTGCCTCCCATATCACGCACACCTTCTAATGTAGCACCAGAGGGTGACGACAGTGATGGCAGTTCTCCCACTATCGGGTAGCTGTGCAGGCAATGAGCCCAAGGAGGGTATTTTGTTTTTCTCAACATCCACGCATGTGGGTGTTGGGGTGCACCCTGCACCTCCTCCCTCCTGGGTGGTGTCCCCCCCGGTCGACCCATGGCCATTTTTAATTTTTAAAAAAAAAAATATTTATGTCTTTATTTATTTATTTTCCTCTTTGTTTGTCTATTGTGCATTCATGTTATAGTGTGTTGCTTTGTGGGGCACCCGTAGGCATCCACTGTGTGTTCCAGCTGGGCCCATGCAGGCTTGTTTTGTGTTTGAAGCTTGGGGTCCAGACACATATGCCACTCCTGCTTCCCCTTGCCATGGGCTCACAAGGGTGGCACTGTGTGACAGTAACTTACACAGAGGCATTGGGCTTCCATCAGTTGTGTGGCCAGTCTGTAGTCCAAACTGTGTATACACCCCTATTGGGGATTACTGATGATTTCTCCACTGCATGGTTGATTTGTATATTGTATTCCATATTGCTCATTATGGATATGTGTATGTAGCTTCTTCATGTCTTACATTGTCTGTCTCCATTGCAGATGCAGTTCATGTTGTATTCAGTACCCTGCCACATTTACCTACCAGCAACGCAATGGGGATGGAAGGGGTCAATGTGCTGCTTTTGTCAGGTTGTGACACTTGCATTATTGTGATTGGCTACTGTCAGACATTGCCACTGTTGGGTCCTGTAATCATGGTTTGGCATGCTGGTAAGTATATGTTCATGTGTGCTGTTTCTTTTTCATAGGTGAGAGGGAATTGTCTGTGACCTGTTTCCATTTGTGATGGTGCACTTTGTGACAGTTGTGTCATGTGTTGTGCTTTCATTTGGTTGTTTTCACATTGCATGCGATGCCATGGTGTCTTGGGAGGGTGAGATCAGGTTTGGGAGGGATTGGGTGACATACCAGTATATTGGTGTGCTGTTTTGCAAGGGGGTAGTCCTTCATGCAGCATGAATGTGTGCCTTTCACTAACACAGCATTGGGTCTGTTTAAGTAGCGAGGGATGCACACAATGTAGCACTTCCAGGAAAACAATCTCAGGGTGGTATGGTTGTGACAGGTGACTGTCCCTTTTGTCATCTTCAATTGTCAGCTGGTATGTGCCAGGCCTGTGTGCACTCTGCAGGGTTGAGATTTTAGGTGAAAAAAGTTGCCACAAGCTGGATATGGGCTGCGTCGCCATGTGCCCTTTCCCTCCCATGCACATTGGCCGTGCATGTGTTTGGGTTGTGGGGGCACCACCATGTCCACTGGCATGCCACGCCGGGTTGCAACATTGTGCAGGACACGTGCTGCCACCAAAATCCTGCACACTACTGGGGGCACATATAGCAGCTGGCCGCCAAAGCGGTCAAGGGAGCTGAAACGTGACTTCAGCACTCCAAATGTGTGCTCCACTATGCCCCAGGTTGCAATATGGGCTGCGTTGTATCTTACCTGGGGTGGTGTGGTGGGGTTCCGTATTGGCGTCATCATGTAGGTGCTCAGAGGGTAGGCACCTCCTGGGGAGGTGATAATGATTGTCATTAGTTAGGTTTTGCCATTTCTCTGTGTCTGACATGCATGCATGTGCAGAGGCTTTTGTACTCACCAATGAGCCATGTGTTGCCATACCTCCCAGCTTCCAGGTCCTGGTTTAGGGGTGACATTCTGAATATAAAACTATCATGGCTGGACCCTGGATAGTTTGCATATACAGAGGTGATGATTCCCTTGGCATCACATACAACCTGCACTTTGAAGGAAGGCCAGTGCTTGCGTTGCGATTGATGTCCTCAGTGGCCCTAGGAGGATGTAGAGCCACATGAGTGCAACCAATGGCACCTAGCACTTTGGGGAAGTGTGCCACCCCGTAAAAGTCCTGGACCACGGCAAGCCTTTCTGTGGGTGTTCTAGGCATGTATATGTGCCTGCAGACTGAGGGGTGTGCAGTCATGATCGCAAACACCTGTTGTAGGCAGCGTGACTGTGTGGCCTGTGAGACGCCCCCAACTATGGCACTTGTCTGCTGAAATGACACAGTAGCCAAGAAATGCAGTACATTGAGCACCTTTTCCAAGGGGTTCAGTGCTTGGGAGCACTGGGTGGGTGATGTGAGGTCATCCTCCCACTCAGCAACCAAATTCTAGGATGATATGGGGTGGAAACCTGTACATGCCATAGACCTGGTCATCTGGCATCCCAAAAAGGCTGGTCCTGGGTAAATAAATGTGAGGCCTGGCTATCCTCCTCCTCTTGCGGTGTCCCACGACCACTGCTGCGAGGAAGGTTATATTAATCGTAGTGTATGAGCTAGTTTGTTGTTTGAGTGCACTTTTATGCTGCACGGGGCTGCTTATGCCTGCTCCCGCCTGACGTACGTGTTTTGGGATTAGCGCGTCTTTTGTGGCACACGGGTTTCCCCTTTTCGATTCCATGAATACGTGTTGTTAGCGCATGTGTGGGCGTTGCAAGGATTTAGCAGCGGTTCTTCCCCGTAACACCCACATTTTCACATATTGTTCCCCATCCGTGTGTTCCACCGCCTTTTTAGGTGTGTGCACTGCCCTGTGTGTGCTTTCACTGGCCGTCTCGCGCACAGCCTTCGGGATGTCACAATTCACACTTGCGCCCCCGTTTTCAGCACACATTAATTCCATCAATTACCCTGTATATATCACCCCACGCATGGGACATAACATACTGACCAGTTTGCACATGCTACACCGGAAAATTATCTTGTGCAATTAAGTGTACATTTTCCCCCAAATTCGGTTAACTTTTCAAAAAAGTTTCAAACTTTAATACACTTTCAGAGGAAACAAAAAAACACTTATTCCTTTCAAATGTTCACTTCCTGTGTCTTTAACTTGAAATTGTGTATTTTATTTTGTTTTGTTTTAGAGTATTCATTGTTTTTGCAGGCCTTAAGTGCTTTAATTGTTAATATATTTTTAAATCTCCATACTTGTGCAATTTTTAGGTGGCCGTTGGTGCAGTGTGTGTCTGCTTCGCTTTGCAATTGCTTGAGATTCCTGCTCCAAGACGTTCTGGTTTGCATCTAACGTACAAACAACGTACAACCAATAATCAACAGTGTTCCTTTACAAACAGAGGGAAATAAACTGAAGGAAATCCGCTCTCATTGGAAGCCTAGGTAAGCTCTTAAGAATATGTTTCGAGCACTGTAATTCCAGATTTGCCAGTGTTGCAAATCAGATATTTGCCAATATGGAAGACTGATACATTTCCACAGGACAACCTTACTTCGGTTTACTAATTTTGCATGTGTGGGTTGGCTTCCTCATTTGGATTTCCTTGCGCTTGGCAATCTCATATTGTATATGGAAAGTTCCTAAACTATAATTATGTGCAGAAAGGTTTTCTCCATTTATTGTTATATGGTTTAAAACAAACCTTTTAAAAATGACTCAATGATATTTCATTACAATAATCAAAAATCGCAAATTAGACAATGTGTACAATACAAATTATTAACGTAAGAAAACAGATACAAACAGAAAAAGATCACATATTGTCAAAGCCTCCGCAAAACATGTACACGTAAATATACTTCTAGCCAATATTAATTAATGAAATCTGTTGGGCCATCATAAGTCATCCCCAACATACTTTCTTTGCAGAGAAAATCTGGGTTGTAGACACATCGTACAAGAAATGTTATGTGCTTCTGCAATACATGATTACATGTTTCATAGTTCCACTTCCACTGACCACTTGCTGGTCAGAGGTTTGAATCCAGTGTATGGCTTCAGCCTTTCATCCTTCCTAAATGATACACCGCTGCACCATTGATTTCCTCAATAGCAAAACCTATCATCACAGATCTGTAAAATGTAGATGATGGAATGCTGCACGAGCCAAAAGGTATCCTTAACATTATTGCAATGCATATTTCAATTGGCATGATTCTATAAAGTGCTGGGTTACTGAGCTAGACATATCCGGTCTGCACTTAAAAACACGAACACATTAATACAACCTAATAAAACACAATCACTGATGCTGAGGCAATCAAGCGAGCAATCAGATTGCAGATAAATGCACCCGTGTGTAAAGTTACCTAAAGTGCTAGGAATGCGGCATTCGTTTCCTAGGGAACTCCTGTTTTAAGGTGACATTCTGCTCACAATAATACAATTCACTGGGCAAAGAGGGTACGCTATGAAGTATTGTCATATGTGGGTTTAGGCATGCCGCATTATACACGGGATGGAGAGCATATTTCACCACACTATTGCTCCTTTCACTATTGTGCATAACTCACGCATTGATTTCAAAGGAAATGCACATTTTCCATTTCGATGATCGATTTGCATGCCCTTATCTAGTAGCAAAACATTTCAATAAAGACGGTTTAAGTAATTTCCAAAAAGTCTCACTTACAAAGGGTATCCATTGCTATTGAGGACTAGCTGTGACTGTATCAAAAATGCAGTTTATGGAACTTGTTATTTCTGTGGGTGCTACTGTTTATGGAAGGCACCGCAATGAAAGCAAGTGAAACACCTCTAAGTTTAGAAAGTGCAAATATGAGGCATCGGATACTTGGCACATCTATCCACACTCTGCTATACAAATTGTCTCACACCTTCTCTGGGAGGCCCTCTTCTATTCATGTCACCACAATGGCCATGGTAGTGCACGTGACATCAAGCACCAGTGACCTCTGGCGCTGATGGCATCGCAGAGTGCGAGGTCATTTGACTCTCAAGGTCGAGGAAGTCAGAAGAATTTACTTCACTGAGGTATGGATTATTTTAGTTACAAACGATATTTCACGTCTAGGATGCTTCATGAATATGCCTGATGTACAGCTATGATATCCTTTTGCATGAACAGTTGAATACATGTGCTGTTTATGTTGTGTGTTTTCTCTACATACATAGGCCAGTACATAGGCCAGAGTAGTAGAGATATAGGTAGACAATGTTATATATCCAACTAATACTTTTGATTCGTATTTAACACAATCTTCTGAAAGCAAATACACAGAAGACAAAGCAACATAAAACTCAGATGCCCTGCTCAAGAATGTACCAATATTGATATTGTATTTATATCGCGCTCGTACACATGTGTTTCAGAGCACGAGAAGTCAAGCTGGACACTTTAATAAGTGTACTCTCATTTCTAAAATGTCCAATGAACTAATTATTATTATATATGTGCACATATACTTCCTGCACTGCAGACTTTGCAGTGTAAACCTAAACCATCAAAGAGTAATTTAACATACAACTGTTACCATGTGAAATGTTAGTAACAGGTCCCAAGGCCATGCATGCATCAACCCACAACCATGTGCACCATGCATTGTGCATTTGGATTAAAGTGGAATTTTAATTTTGACATTCCTAATGAGATTCATGAGGGAAATCAGCAATAATTGAGGGCTGTTTGCCTTCTATTCCTTAGCTGTGCCCATGTTCTCTGAATTAGAGGTCGCAAGAGAAGGACAGTGGTTTCAAAGGGGGAGTCAGTGAGACCATTCGCTTTCCTCGGCTATGACCCAATGACATCCAAAGGGTTTACAGCCGAGCTACCCTCTAACAACATACCTAAATGCCATGTTGCACTATCCATGACATACAAGCCAAATGTGGCTGCCTTCTTTCTCACTGCTATCATTACCAGCCACCAAAGAAGCTTACTGCATTGTACTAATGTGCCAGCATGTGACTTTACACACCAAGCACGTGTGAAACAATAAACAAGGAGGGTGAGCCCTTCCAGGGATGTCATTTCACCAAAACGCCTGGGTTAGCGGACGTGACATCACACAACCCTTCACCTGTGATGACATCACAGGAAGTGATGTCATTTGACCACATACCAAAGTGAAATCATGGGAAGCGATGGAACATGACCTTTTTCCGCTTGACAAATCGGGAAGTGGGATCACATAGCAGTGTCCCTAAGTACACCACCAAAAATATGATTACGGTATCACTGTAATGTGATATACATTTCATACAAGAATGGATCACCATATGTATCAATAATGTCAGTGTGTATAGGCCCATATTACCAAAATACTGTGAATGCAAGCAGACGTCCAAGGACAAATGATAATGATGTGTTATTATATAGCACTTATGCTTAAGCGCTTTATGTAGAACAAATATACATACAATATCACCCAACCAACCAAAAGCCAGCCACTCCATAAACATAGAGCCACATGGCGCTGGCCACAGCCCAGGATCTTCCGTTTTAAAAAAAGAAAATGTTTTTATTTTATTTTAGGGTAGCCAGAGAGACCACGCGGGTAGCAAGTGAGCCCTCATGGGTAGCAGCTGCGACCCCTGGGGACCCTTAAATGACATGCCTGCTCCCTTCTCTTATCAGTTTCAGAGAAACAGGTTTTTGCGATCCTCCAGCCTCCATCTAAAAGTCTCCAAACATTACTCCGTATTCAAATTAACAACCTAAATAAATATGTGCATGTAATCCTTACCCAGCAAACAAGTAAACAATGCAGTTCGTACAATGTACGTCAGCCATGTGAATGGTGGATATTTGATTATTGGCTATGGCATTATTTGATTAGAGCGTCCATCATCAAGAAGGTCCTGAGCACCGCACCAATTCTCACATCCAGGGACTGCCAGAGAGAGATGATTTCTTATTGCAATAGAGCTGAGTCTGGTAGGATTTAGTAACAGGCAGGTGTAAGAGTCTCTTACCTAACATCACATCATTGCACCATCACGATGTTCTGGGTACAGGAATTGTTAAATTCTTGTAAAGAAAAGCCCGGTAACGTGTGAATTAAATCGAGGGAGGCACTTGGCCGTGCCATATTGATTTTGCTGTTTGTCACAGCTTCCGGTACACCTCTCCACTTTCATGTCCACTTGTCCTTGAATTATTTACCGCCCCATTATTGATTTAGCATGGTGCAGTCACTCCTGGAACATTGACATCTGCCTCGTCATTGAAGAACGCAGTCCAACATTTCTTGGAATAAAGAGGCATCTTCAACTCATCTATTTAATGCCAGTGGGCCTTGGCTTTTATGAGGTTTTTTATCCCCTTTCTCATTCCATTAAAAGGAACGACAAAGGAAGGTGGTTCAGGGATTTACTGATGACATAAATATACGTAGCCTTCCTTTATACATTCTAAGGTCATTCAAAAATATAAATATTAAGAGAAGAGTTAATATTTTTTTATTTTTTTTTGGTTTGGTAAAGCTGCACAGTTCAAACCAGGCAGTGTTTCTTTGTCACACATTACTCACAATAAATGCAACTCAAAAGGAGCTTCTCTGTGCTTACAAAAAACATATTGTGGCATTACATTATGGGGGAGGGGCTGTAACAAGTGTTATTATCCCACACATGAACTTTGGGAACTAGCCGAAGCAGAGTACGTGTATGGGTGATCCCACCAGTGCCAACCTGTGCCATCAACGCAATGCCCTTACTTCATGAAAACATCAGAAACAGGTTGACAAAAATACAACAAAAAAAAATATTGTTGGAGAAAGTGCTTGAAACTTTGGAATACACATTGTCAGGGTGGTATGTTAGACATCATGACACACAGTGCATTGTTACAGAATATTATGAAAGTAACAACAGGTCTTCTAACAAGGGATGGTCGAACTGACACAAAACATATTCAAGCATATATGAACAATAGGGGCTCCACTGTGCCCCAAAGATTCAAACCTTTTGAAGCATAGACTCAAAATGACTTGAAACTTTCGACCCGGAATTAGAGTTCTCATATATAGATACTGGCGTTGGATGGTGCAGCTTTGCTCAAATACATCTCTTTGGTAATATTGACTTGTAAAATGGTTATCTAATACCCTATAATTCAGTATAACTGGTGTGGTGGCTAAGGAAATTATACAATGTGGATATAAAAATGAACAGAAACCGCAGAGGAGGCGCTTTTTTGAATCACGTTAATTGTTTTAATTGTTTAAATGTGCAGATGCCTTAACCACAATTTGGGGGAGAGTGACATAATGAAATGTTAAAATAAAAAATCTATCACTGTTAAATAGAAATGTTAGCTCCATTTAAATGATAATGCATTACAGGTTCACTAATGACCCTGTCATGCATTTCACATCTTCTTGTTCATATAGAATCTACAGTCAATCATTATCAAATCTACAGCAACCTGAGAAGCCATGATTCAGTTATAGCTGCAAGACCTCATGGAGGCTAACCCTGATTGCCCCGATACCTTAAGCATAAGGTAAGCCCACCTGGGCTAAATTCAGTCTGACCACTACCTATGCACAGATTAGCCAATAATTGATATGCACAATCTACTTTCTTGCCGCAACCTAAATCATCTATATACATTTGCCAGTGAATGAAAAGTATGCATACACGGCAGTATGCGTTAGCTGAGTTGCCTTTATAACCAGTTGTTTGATTTTCTCTTTAAGAAAGCGGCTGCGCCATACGCAGCTGATCTACTTCCTCGTTGCAACATGAATTTGCTTTGATTGGTTGGCTTCCCAACCAAAAGAGCCAATCCAGGAGCTGGCAGGCAAACGCCGGCCCCCACCGAAGACCCTCGCTCAAGGACCCTGTCTGTTCCTGTCCGAGTCGGCTGGTAGAACCAGGAGACGGTGGTCTGTGGAATAACGTGATTCTATTATAACTGCAAATAAGGTACATTCTGTTCACCTCACCCTGTATTGTGCTGCCTCTGACATTTGTCACGCTTTGTTCCCAAATCCCTTTGCAAAGCCACACAAGCCCTCCACCAACCCGCCTCTCTAATACAGCGACTAATCATTCGCCATATGTTTGACTATCCACCCTGCAAACCTCATACTCCGACCACAATCTGAGGTGCACTTCCAACACAGGAGTTATGTGCACTGATCTTAACGTGCTTTGTAAACTCCTGCACGGCCGTGTAAACGCTGTTTATTATTCAACCCGCCAATACAACATGCTAAGAAACCAACACTCCACTCCGGGTAACAGTGCACTGCCAACTTGCCTGACTGCCGCATGGTTTGGCTACACCAGATTGGCACCAGCTGCCTAATCCTACCCGGCTCCACTATTGGCATATTGTCCACGTACAGTGTCCTAATAATTGTGCACAAAAATGTCACATTACTAAGCATTTACAAAATGAGCCACCACTACATTGCATGGCACAACTTGTCATAATTGGGCCCTGTTACATTACACTGTGTGATTCATATACCAAATGTACTATACTTTGCCTTAGGTATACTCTGCACCCAAGTATTACATGCACCCCCACACTTAGATAATGCGCCTGTGTCTGATCTTGCATCTAGATTCTGTGCTCATGCCTGGTTGAACCTATGCCTGACTTCTGCATCTAGACATTGTGCCTTGCCTAATCTTTGCATCTAGATATTGTGTCTATGCCCTATTGTGCCTATGCCTGACCTTTGCATCTAGATATTTTGCCTATCCCCTATTGTGCCTATGCCTGACTCTTGTGTCTAGATATTGTGCCTATGCCTGATTTTTGCATATAGATATTGTGCCTATCCCCTTTTGTGCCTATGCCTGACTTTGGCATCTAGATATTGTGCATATGCCCTACTGTGCCTATGCCTGAACTTTGCATCAAGATATTGTGCCGATGCCTGATTTTTGCATCTAGATATTCTGCCTATGCCTGACTTGTGCATGTAGATATTGTGCCTATGCCTGATTTTTGCATCTAGATATAGTGCCTATGCCCTATGGTGCCTATGCCTTGCTTTTACATCTAGATACTGTGTCAATGCCTGATTTTTGCATCTAGACATTGTTGCCTATGCCTGATTTTTACATCTAGACATTGTGCAATGCCTGATCTTCGCATCCAGATATCGTGCCTCTGCCTGTCCTGCGCCCCCTGCCCAGACACTGTGCCCATGCCTTAATACTGAGCCTGTTTAAAGAATGTTGGCAAATCTAAGCACAATACCCCATATACAATATACCTGTCCCTGGCCATAAACAAGAAGATGACCATATCCCTGTCATGTAGCCTTGCCCCCTTCCACAGTCAACATAGACTGTAAATGGCCACTTCACTCTCTAACTCTTTAACCCACGTAGTATTCCTCCTACCCACTTCCTACCAAAGACACCCCCTTTCTTACCATCATGTTTGCTCGAAGGGGCCACCCCGGACCTCCTTGATGATCTCTGTAAACCTCATATGCCCTATTTAGCCCATGTACTATCTCTCTGGGGAACAAACGGCTAGCATCTTGTAGACACCCTCACTTCAAAATGGTTCCCCCACATTCCATACCTACTAGGGGCAGCAAGTACATACCTCCACATAGACACCGGATACCCCCCTCCACAAGCCACCAACAAGTTAACCTTGGCAATACCTCTGAGGTCACAGAAATATGGTTTGTCCAACTCTCACATCCAAAAGACAAACAAAAAGAATTGAACATTCTTACAACTAAAATCAAGGGTTCTGACTCTAACAATAATCTGATACATTTGAAAATATCTCTTATCAATGCCAGGTCGAGCCTTAGACGTTACAGACCTCATCAAATCTAGCAATTATACATCCTCGGTATCAGGGAAACATGGCTCTGTGCAACCTCAGGACCGGCCATTTCTCTAGCCATCCCAGAAGGTTACACTAGGTATAGGAAAGACAGAACTACAGCTAAAGGAGGAGTAGCTCTCCTTGCAAAAAACTCCTTCAATCTTAGGATATCTGCAGAATATATCTTCCCATCAGGGGAAGTAATTACTCTGAAAATGGCCCTCATCCACTCCTGCACCCTTACACTCCACATCGTGTATAGACCACCAGGCCCAATCCTCCTTCAAAGATGATATCACCTCACTCTTAGCCTCTAACACAAAACCACTATTGAAAATAATCATTTTGGGTGACTTTAATCTAGGAGTGAACGACCCTCTCAACTCACAAGCACACCTCCTTGCCAACTCAATGGTATCCCAAGGCTTCACACATCACATATCCCAATGACCCATGAAAAAGGATGTACCTTAGATTGGCTTGCAGACATCAACTGTGTCACTGAAATTCTAGTTAACACCCCTTGTCCATGGTCTGACCACAATGCCATCCTCTTCTCTACTGCCATAACCACCAAACTGGCCAAACTTGCCCTCCTTACTTCATCATTGCTACTCCTCTTGCTCCCAATAATCAACGCTCCCCACCCTCAGTTGGATCCCACAACCTTAGTTACCCTTTACAATAAAACTATCCTACCAGCTATCCACAGAGTATCTCTGCTAAGTGTCCAGAAAGCGAAACCAATAGCACATGCTAACTCCTGGTTCACAGCAGACCTACATACCGTACGGGCAGCCAAAAGGTCAGTTGAATGCAACTGTAAGAAAAAAAAAACACCTTCAACTGCTAATAAGGCCCATTTCCTCACCTGAGCCAATGAATACAAGGCAGCATCCATTAAAGCCAAAGGAGATTCTTATAATCAGAGAGTTGAGAATGCCCAATCTAGCTCTAGAAAACTCTTTGCCGTACTTCGTGAGTTGGAATCGCCAGCCCCCACTGTTGACCATTGCATGAAGGACCAGCTATGGTGTTCCAATGTCCAAAATGCCTTGGCGGACAAAGTTACCCATCTTCAAAACAAACTTTAAGCCAAGATAATGATACTTAACCATGACATGACCCATGAAGATGCCCATACAATAAAGCAGCAAACCACACCCAAATTTGCCTTCACCCCTCTGACCATACCAGAAACTATCAAAATTATCAAAGGACTTAAACCCACAAGATGCAAAGGGGACATATGCCCCGCCTCCTTCATTAAAGATTGTGCTAATGAGCTGGCCCACTTCATTACTTCACTCATTAACAATTCTTTTGCCTCTTGCAAAGTACCTGATGACCTAAAATAAGCATGGCTACTACGACTGCTAACAAAAAAAAACAACTCTGGATCCTAACATCCCAACTAATGTCTGACCCATCACCACTGTGCCATTTCTATAAAACATCTTAGACCAGGTAGCTTATCTACAGATTCAAATGTTTCTTGAATCAAACTATCCCCTAGGCCTCAGACAGTCCAGCTTCCGTCTAGGCCACGGAACAGGAACAGCACTCCTAGATCTAAAAACACAAATGGATCAGATTACGGACAAAGGGGATCTTTGCATCCTCGTCCTGCTCGACCTGTCTGCAGCAATTGACCTGGTCAACCACAAAATCCTTTCCCACCATCTAGCAACTGTTGCTCAAGTCTCACCTGAAGCCATTAAGTGCATTGAATCATTTCTCTCTAATTGCACTATGAGGGTTTTCTCTGCCTCTTCAGCAGCTACCCAAGCACCAGTCTCCTGTGGCGTACCACAAGACTCTTGTGTGTCACCTACATTATATAATGCCTTTACCAAACATTTCTTCGATAAACTACACAAATTGGGTGCCAAGTATGCAAATTATGCGGACAACACCCAAATATTCCTACCTATCACAGGTTCTTATGACACTGATTCAGTAAACATCAATACAATCTACCTCATCATCCAAGCATGGATGGCACAAAATGAACTATGTCTCAACGATGAGAAGACGGAATTACTCATCATAGGTATCAAATCAAAACTAAGCAATCTTTCACAACAATATAAATCCTTCAATATTGATGGCAATACCATCAATGATGCCAAAGAGATACAAACACTAGGTGTCTACATTGACTCAACACTGACATTAAACAAAACAGATCAATGCCATTGTTTCCTCATCAGCAAACACCTATAAGCCAATTAGAGCCAGTAGACCCTTCTTTTAATGCCTAGAAAAAAATACCTTTCAATAAAGTAATACCCTAATATGATGGGTATGCCTGAATGCTTTGATCATCGTTAGAGGGATTTTCTAATTGTATTTATAATGTTGAAATATAATAGTCTTTAATGTATTTAATTGTTAAGGTGCATGAATTACAAGTGAGTTGAATGTTTTACACAATCGGAAGCCGATCAAGAAATGTATATTCAGAAAAAATGTGTGACTGTGCAGAAAAGAAACAATTCCCTTGCTGAGTCATTACTGACCTGAGGAATGTCAACACCATCCTCAAATAGGAAGTCATCAAATTAAACCGATTCATGGAAAAATCAGCACAGAAAATAGGATACTTGCACGCGCAAATGCATGCAAATCCGCCCTCTCTGATTCATGGAATCAAATGCACGGTACATTTCCTGGACTTGCATGGAGTTTGCGCTGGCACGGGACGTCTGTGCGAGCCGTCTAGGGCCTTGCGCGAGACTCCAAGCAGAGCATGGGAGTGGCTTGCACAGAAGGCTGGAAAGGGGGTGGAACACAAAAATGGGGAAAGAACTTGCGAAAAAGTGGGGTTCTGAGGGACGGCCAGCAGGCAGTCCCTTGCACGCCCACAATTGTACGGCATGAGATGTATTCATGGAATCGATCGCACAACGTCTCAGATGGGAAATGTCCACGCAAGTCCTTCATACGATCTGTCACCCGAAGGCAGGTGTAAGTACACATGCATGTAGGATTTACAGAATACAGGTGGGATTGCATGTCAGATTTCGGGGTGCGTGTACTCAATCAGGGTTCCTATGTAACTTAGGGGTGCACGTAAGCAGTGTAGCGGGGTGCAGGAACATTTTATGGGGGTCCGAATGCAGATTTCCTGGAGTTATTGCAGAGTAACTATTTTTTATATGCGTGTTGTCGGGTGCCCTATACAGTTACAGGGGAACCTTTGCAGGGTTCCCGAGTTGCAGGCCTGCTTACGAGGGACCCCATGAACTGTTTGAAGGGTACTTGTATTCATGCCCGGGGGAACGTGGAAAGGTAGGTAATATCCAATCTCTGCTACACAAATAAAAAAAATGCTAAGGTTGTTAGCCCGCACATTGCATCAGTAATCCCCTCACTTGACACATATCACAAGGAGACGATGAGCGAATGAGCAACCCCACCCATGATGCCATCCGCACTCATACAAGATAGTAGCAATACAATCTTCTACCACAACAATCTTCTACCACAACGCTTTCAATCACTGCACTGTCAACTCAACCATGCAAAATCACAGAAAACGCAGGCAATAGATGGATCTGATATTGCAGCTTGCCGAAACACAGTTGGAAAACTGTTGTGTACTAGTAGGAGGGTACAAATATGTGAAAGTGTCACAAGCAGAGACCAATGGAAATATTCACCAACCCCACGTGCATGCACAGAAACAGGCTCAAAATATACATTGTACAAACCGTCCTGCAATTATACAGAATGGCATCACACACACACGTAGAATCCCACGCGCCATTTAAAACGATCTGACATTGCTTGATGTGCTCTATCATTATGCAACTGGCTCATGGCAACGTGTCACAGGTGATACTTTCGACATAGCCTTAACCTTAGTCAGCAAACTTCATCTGTGCTAACAGTGCTCCATGAATAGATCACATTTCAGATGGAAAGTGTGTTGAGAGTGCCTGACTGCTCACTGCTCATCTGCATCTGTGTGTGTAATCAACATCACAGATGAGACTTTACTATTACGTTCTGACTCGTCTACACCATTGAATGCATTAGGGTTTGAATGGGTGATGTTTGAATGAGTCTTATTACAGGTGCTTATTTTTGTCACAAGATGGCTTCAAAATCCACATTAGTATTTACACTTGAATTTTGAATGTCTGTAGCAACAGATACACCCAATTTGTAGTTCCCTTTCAAGGTTGTAATATTGTGTTCATATTTCAAGGTAGCTAAATCATATTTGAAGAATATATTGACCGATTAAAAGGGTTCAATAGTTAGAGGTTTTACATATATAAGATCGCGTGTGTGTGCCTGCTTCTGTGTGTTTGTGTACAAGAGAGATATTTATTTTATGTGACCACTAGAGCTACCTTTGAAGATGATCTACTGCCTCTGAAGTTTCTCAGCTGCAGCAATAGAGTGGAGAGCCGAGATTAAGAGGACAATGGGCCTCATTACGATTTTGGCGGTAAGGCAACAACGGCGCCGGTAGTGCTTCCGGCGCCGTTGTTACCATACCGCCACATTATGAGTTCTACTCGCGGGTGCTGCTCTCCATGCCTGGTCAGACCAGGCGTGCAGAGCGGCACCTGCGAGCAGAACTGGATGGTAGCAACCAGTGCCTTAAGTGGCACTACAAATCGAGCCGGGGCTCATCGAGGGGGCGTGGCCTAATAACGGGGGTCTTGATGGCCCATTAGGCCACGCCCCCTTGACGAGCCCCGGCTCAATGGGCTACTGGCACCCCTGCCAGGCAGCCTTTTGTAGAGATTAGCACCCTCCCCCCTATTGGGAGAGGGTGCTGATCTCTGCATTTATTTTGTTTAGGCTTGCCTGGCAGGGGACAGCGCCTCGCCTATTCAGCCTTAATGGTGGTGCTGCCCCTCGCCAGCTGGGGAGGGGCAGCGTCACCATTAAGGCTGAAAGGGTGAGGCCACTGCCAGCAGAGGCCTTTTTCCTAAATACTGAAACTCCCGTGAACCCACGGGAGCTTCAGTATTTAGAAAGCAGGCCTCTGCTTCCAGCGGCCTCACGTTTTCTCCATAATGGTGGCGCCGGCCCACGTGCATCACTTGATTAAAGGGATGCCTCGCAGGTGCGGCGCCACCATTATGGCTGAAAGGCATTTTTTTCTGAAGCCTGAAGCTCTCGCACACGAGCGAGAGCTTCAAGCTGTAGAAAAAAATGCCTTTTTGTGTTGTGGCCGGGGCTGCCAGGGGAGATTAGTGGGCCCCGGCAGGGCCCCGCCTCAAAACGAAATTTCGGAGCCTGCCGGGGCCCAGCCCCGGCAGGCCCCGGCCCACTTAAAGCCCTGGTAGCAACGGTACCGTTCATAACGGTACCGCTGCTACCATCCTCCCCATTTCCATCTAGCCCTATGGGGGCTGAAATAGGAATGGGGACGTACCGGCTCCGGCTCCAGCGCAAGGGGAATTACTGGGGTCGCCGAGGTTGGAATGGCCCGTTAATTCCCCTTTCACAGGACCCGGAGCGGGACCTGAGTTTGGGGGTAGCCATGCCGGTAAAAACGGCATGGCTACCTCCAACCTCGTAATGAGGTCTCCCTTGAGCCTTTTGTGATGAATTGAGTGGCCATCTGGTGTTTTATCACATCACACCCCACAGTTTGTATTTGAACCCAATCTGTTCCTTTGTATATCCTACTAACATTGATCAGCCAAAGAAGGAGAAAAACATGCAAACAAAGTTTCTGTCTACTGCATTTACTGAAACATGTAGATGTGCATGTGTACTCCTCTGGATAGAAAATGGCATCTGTTCCATGGGGAAGTCACTAAGCAACCATAGTCTCCTTGGTAGAATCCCATTTCATGAGATGAATATCAGTCCATGGGTTTTGGTATCTTCTAGCCATAACGTCTACTGACAGAGGGCTGTGATTTGTGTGTGTTATTGGGCCACATTTAATTCCTAGCAACTTGCTCGATGGATGCTGACCTTTTATGACTTCTGGATACAGTGGAATGTATATCCACTATCTTGCCAGTGAATTTCTCCACTTTGGTGCTCTGGGTAGGATGAGATGGTTGAAGGAAGCCCATAAATCCGCACTAGAGAACTCTTGTTGGTGAGACTCCGACCTCTGTATAGGAATGAGATTGGTTATCTTCAGGCCTCAGGAGTTTTGCCCATTTTGACTGTGTCCCTTTAGCTATATCACTAAGAACAGAGTCTCTGCACTGAATTTCCATGTGTTCGGCGCTGGCTACCAGCCATTTGTGGTGGTTAAATCTCTCCTACTCTGCATGCGAGTACTGAAGGTTCTAACGCAGGTCACATCCTTTGAAACCAGTTGACCAACAACCTGCTCATATAGACGTGATTCTGGTGGATGGCCTTGGTCTTGCCACTATCTGTGATGCGCCAGCAATTGAAATCAGAGTAGCTCAGGGCATTCTCACCTTAACGCATTAGACTGTCTCACATCCAGTGCATTTGTCCTATACACTTTTGTGTACTTCCCTTCTTACACATAGATTTGACTACCAACTTCTGCTCAAACCATTACCAACTATATGCAAATGATTTCAAATAAAATTGCTAAGAATCTTGCTAACAGCTACTACAATCGACATCAAGCATAATGGGTATTTTCTAGTTAACGTGCTCATTTCTCCAAAATTCAATACCTTTAGTTTAACAGTAAAAACATATTGGGCCTCATTATGAGTATGCCGGTCTGGTAACAATGGTGCTGGTAAGCTACCAGAACCATTGTTACCGGACTGGTGCACTCTGAGTTCTGCGTGCGGGTGCCTTTCTGCCCACCAGGTCTGACCTGGCGGGCGGAAAGGCACCGCTCGCAGACTTCTACTGATACACCACCACGTTTGCACACAGTGCCAGTGCATCCATCCTCCCCATTCCCTTTTGAGTCCTAAACGACTCAAATGGGAATGGGGAGTAATTTTTCCCAGTGCCTGGATTTGGGGAATTACCGGGACGCTGGGGCTGTAATGCCCGGTAATTCCCCATTGCCAAGAGCCTGAAAAGAAACGACTCTGGTGGCAGCCGTGCCATTTTTTACCGGCATGGCTACCGCAGGGCCGTAATGAGGCCCATTGTCCTTGGACACGGCCATGATATAGTTAGTATACCTTTCCTGTCTGTGTACAGTAGCCAACTATGCCTAGCTTTAAAACTTCTTCAAGCAAAAATGTGGACACAATGGGGGTCATTACATGCTTGCCAATCCGGATACAACGGTACCGGTAAGCTTACCAGTACCGTTGTATCCGGACCTGCAAACTCTGAGTTGTGCTCGCAGGTGCCTTTCATTCCTCCAGGTCTGACCTGGCGGAATGAAAGGCACCCGCGAGCACAGCTTGCCTGCAGCACTGGCACGTTAATTAAAGGTGCCGGTGCTACAGGCATCCCCACTCCCATGGAGCCCTATGGGGCTCAAATGGGAATGGGGATCACCCGATTCCGGCACCTGTGAAAGGAAAATTATCGGGTCCAGTGGGGCCGGAATACCCCAGTAATTGCCCATTCGCGGCTGCCGGACTTTCTTGCAAGTTTGGAGGTAGCCTTGGCGGTTTTACCGTCAAGGCTACCTCCAACCTTGTAATGAGGCCCAATTATGTCTGCACCTAAAATTGTAGGTGGTAGAGTGAGCATGCAACCATCCCAGTTCTGTGCAATAAATAAGGCTTTCATATGAGATAAACAGCATAGCTAATTGGATACCATTGAATAACCTGTGTTTGCTATGTGTTGTTTTGAGCGAATTTTCACCTACAAACCTAGCTTACTTTCTAGCAGAGCGTCTCTAGTGATCTACTGCACAAATATTCGGACTGTCTCTTTTTCTGTGCCATGAATGTGTGTTTTCTCTATGTTGATGAAAAGGGCAAAGGTCATGAACCCAATTAAAATCTAGCAGGAGGATGCTCAGCTAGACAACCCAGAGGGAACATATACACACCAGAGTACCTTCTTACAGATTCCTACTCACCTAATAACTGCTTCTTCTTTTTCCATATCCCATGACCTCTGCTTTGAGCCTTCCCTCCTCCCTAGCCACCCTCTACTTTGCCTTTTCCAAAATAACTACTAATAATTGAGACTAATTGTATAATTTCCCATATCATCTCTAGTTGTAGTGTTCAATAAATTACTCCCAAGGCGAATTGCATACCCGTCACATGATGCATATATTGAGAGCAGATATACTGTGTTCATTCTGATTGATTCATATTTTAATGTAGTATAGATTTGCATAGACAACAGGTTTGATTTGGATATTGTCAATTCAGAAATTTCCAACACAAATGTAAATGTGTCCAATTCGAAGAAAGAAATAACAATACGGGTATGATATTGACCTTAAACACGTAGTCCTTGCAGTCCGAATGTATATTTTATATTTCAGATAAGCATGAAGTCCTTTGTTCATGGACACTGTCTAAAAACTCCTCCAATGTGGTGTTAAAATCATAGCAGCAAACTTTAAAATATATTTGAAGTGCACTTATTGAAGAGAAAAGTGGTCAGCATAGTAAACAATCATACCCTTTGAAAATGACTTTTTTACTTCATAATGTACTGAGTAGCCCTACATCCTATTTGAATGACTATTTTCCAACTGTAACGCGATCCACTTACGTAGGTATGATGGTTAGATGAATACTGTCTAAGCCTAAATATTTTTAAGTTAAACAAGTCTAGCAGTCAGAGGGACCAATTTACAAAGCGTTTTCCAATGCGATTGTAGCATTGGAAAACACATTTGTAAATCAGATTGAGTCTCTTGATAACCCTCGAGGAGCATATCCCTTGAATTAATCTACTAGCATAGCATTGAAAATATATCTTTCATTAATAACATTGTAGGTTTTCTATAACAATGCAGAAAAAATAACTAAACATTGTATTGTAGTATGATAATGACATGGTATTTCCGTTAAATGGGTTCAACCAATTTTTTCTAATGGTTATTGTTGTTTTCATCATTAATTGTACTATTAACAATGTAGTTATTTTACAATACAGACACCTCAATATCCAAATCTACACACAGAAAGTGTGGCAAAATACGATACAAAATTGCAAGCCCAAACATTGTTTCTAGTTAAAAAACTTAAAAATGTAACAGTGTGCTTTTGCATGTGTCGACATTGAAACAATACATAGGGAAATAGGGAAATAGGAAGGGGGTGGGAACAAAGGAAGGCAAGACAACCAAACAAAGAAAAAAAAAAAAGATAAACCTCAACACTACAGAACATTGGCAATTATATATTGTGTCAATGATACAGGTGAAACCCTAAAACCCTAATGCTAATCCTAAACCCTCCCCTTATACTTTTCCTTTTCTACATGGCCTTCAGACAATTTGAAAAAAATTGCATATCTCATACCCATATTTTCATGGTGGGTATTTTCCTTAAATTCCTTACCTTCAGTATCTGAATTTTAGCAACAATGAAAGCTCAATACAAACAACGTTGGGCTTGTCTCAGTTCCAGGTCCGAGGAATCTTGGATGACAGGAAGAAGTGATGAGCAACCTATCCTGTCACCCATTTACCCAGGTCTAAAATTGTTTTAGAAAAGCAGAGAAAACCCAATTTGTCACACAGGAATTTGATGTCAATGTTCATTGGACCTTTTCAATCACAGACCTTCTCACTTCTCTCTGAAATCCTCTCCTTCAACCGTGAGATACTGAAACATAGTAGCTTTCTGGGAAGCTTGTCTGAGTTACCTACAAAGGAAATGTTTAATAGAAATACCATCCCCACTATAATTCCTAACACTCATTTTCAAAAAGGGTCTGTCGTTAAGCTCGTCTCTCCATTTTCCTTGGAAGGAACCTAGATACTCTTCTTAGCTCAACAGATCATTTAAGTATTCATCCAGCGAGACAACCCAGACAATCTTTAGTATCCATGCTGGGATCCAACTGATACTATCGGCCTGTTACAAATGTATAAATCAGGATTGTCCCTGAGTCTGATGTCTCTGTGCAAAAAAATTTCATATAGCCACCTATAAGACAGCCTCTCAGAAATACTCTTATAGCCTTTACTGAGTGGGGCACCAATATATCAGAGAAATGCCTCTCTATGGAGTACAGAGTTTCAGACAATCTTGCATCTTTTGAGGCTTCAGCCGAAGGGTAAAGGAAAACAAACTTATAAAAATGTCCATGCATATGATGTACAAGTTAAAGAGAATAAAAGCGTTATATCGCTGAGACAATAGAAAAGCACTTTCACTTCCCACAAATTTAAAAATGAATGCACTTCAGGTCATAAAAACCAGATATAAAAACTCGTTACGGAGTAGGAAAGCTTCACTATTCCAAAAGGAAGGAGAGATTGTGCTGAAGGCATTTGCACATAAAAACTCTGCACAAATGTGGGCTCTTCTCAATGAGGACAATTTTATTTCACAGTCATCAGTTCAGATTAGTGGGGTCTCTGAGGCCCAGTGGATTGCTCACTTCTCAGACCTATATGCATCCCCTCCTCCTAGAGTTAAACAACACTTTATAGTTCCAAGCAGTGAATTTCACCTTCACATTTCTAAAGATGATATCCTATTTTTCATCCAGAAATCCAGTTATTCAAGTGCCCCAGGGCCAGATGGTTTTTCCAATGCAATGTTTAAACAACATCCCCAAGCTCGGGCTGAGATTCTTTACAACATCTATAAGCACATCATTCGAGCAGAACGCTTACCGCCCTCCTGGCAACATTCAATTTTAATCCCGATTTTCAAGAAGGGAGATTGGCAATCTCCAATGAATTACAGACCGATAGCCCTGCTTGATGCCCCTCGCAAGATCTTTGCTAGGTTCATTCTAAGAGATTTCCACAATTGGGCCGCTAACAGACATCAAAGACATCCTTTGCAGACAGGATTTATTGCCGGGTTGGGTACTAGTATACATTTTATGGCTATAACGGCTATAAAATCACACTGTACTAACATAAAACAATCACTATACTTAGCCTTTGTAGATTTTTGTTCTGTATTCGATTCCATATTGAGGCAATTATTAATGGTCAAACTGATTTGTCAAAACTGCCCAGTAACTATTATCACCTTAATTAATCTGTTGCATTCAACTATTTTTGTTCAGATACGACTCACACTAGATGGCCTTCTTTCTGGTCATGTTCCCACCTATAGAGGCCTAAAGCACAGCTGTATTTTGCTCTCATCTTTTTTTAATTTCTTTATCCTTGACATCATGGAGAAATTTGCCAACATTATCACAGATGCTCCCAAGCTAGATACCCAGTTCATTGCAAGGCTCTTATATGCAGATGACCTAGTGTTGTTATCTAAAACCCCTAGGGGTCTTCAAAGGTCACTTAATGAACCCCTTGTATTTCAACCGCCAAAGTGGATTTTATAATTTAAACAGCTTCAAATAGTACATCAATACCTTTATCTAGACATTAATATAAATAACCATCCCAATGATGATGTGTGCATCGCTGACATCACTGCAAAGCTTGTAACTGCCATATCACAAGCTAAAAACATACTTTGTAAATATGGCAAATTCTCTTGTTTCCCTGCACTTACCTACTATACTCAGAAGGCTGTGCCTATCCAGTTATCTGGTACTGATACCAAACACATCTTTCGGCAAGTGTTTTGGGACAAAATTGAAGGTTGCTTTTGGCGCAGAATCTTAAATCTCCCAAATGGTGTGCCTGTCGTTATGATCAGATTCGAGCTTGGTCTAATATCTCTCAATGTGAGTTATGCATGGAAATTGTGCTTCCTTTTAAGAAAATGTATTTTAGCACCAAAACCTAATACTTTAATGTGCTATTTTGCAGCCTACGTTCTTAGCTCGACTCATAAATTTGCAGCGACTTGGAGATTCAACACATTAGACATTCTATCCATCGCCAATATATCCTTGGACCTTTTACTGAACAATCCTGTGAGGACAAAACTAAAACTTTATCAACACGATTGGATCAGAACCTACTAAAAGTGTGACTTGTATGTTGACTTCAAGTCTAAGCCCTTTGGCACAAAAAACGTGTGCAAAGTAGCCAACTGTCTAATTAAATGCCCCTCAGTTAGATTTAGATCTGTCTGTTTAAGATTTAGATTCAACTTATGGCCGTTTTATGACATATTTGCTAGACGGGGTGCCATCACTAAATATTAAATCAAAAGTAGATTCTGCCAACTTGAAAACTAGGCTGAAACACTGCAGCATCTACTTACAGAATGCACCATGTTTACCAATAAAGCGTAACTTTTATTTGAAACATTGCTTTGATGAGTTCAGAATTTTGGATCTGACTGTCCTTTGGCAGCATATTTTCGCTAACAATTGCATGATGGTCAGAATCGCAAAGGTAACATTTATAGAAGCCTTAAATCTGGAAAACATCTGAATCTAATGCCATGACAGGATTTTGATTTAGTCATGATCATCAACTTCGAATAGCACATTCCACTCGCAAGACCCACATTCTGCAACTATTCATTCCATTCACCCAGTCTAAATTTCATTTTATGTTGCTGTTTCCGAAGTAATCTCAAATGAGAATATATTTTATTTTGTAACATTGAATACTATTGAAGATTTTCAGTATAATAATATCACAGCTTACTCAAATGTTTTTACAGCAAACAATATTGAATATTTTTGTATGCTAATCTTATCGTATATGTACAATTGTTTTAGCTCTTGTCTTGAAATAAGCTGTTGATTGTTGTGTTTTTATGTTACAAAGTATTCAATGTTTTTTATGTTACAACATATTCAATGTTCTTTCTGTTTTATTAGTTTGAACTATTTTGTAAACTGAAGTTCGTTTTTATGTAACTCTTTAAATTGAAAGGTTGATCAACTGTCAGCCAAATCAATAAAAAAATAAAAATTAAAAAAATGACAAACAGCCACACAAATTACCTATCTAGCTCTTTATAAAAAAAATATAGAGTAAATTGCACAGCGGGGGGCACTACATTTGCACTTTCTGGAACACAGTCCACCATGCAATATTCATGATTTTCAATAGAATATATATTTTTTTAAGCTGTAACGTAGACCACCAGGGGGCAGAGGGAAGATGTCTGCCAGATCGCCTAGCTCCATCTTGAAGCCCCTCCATGCTGTCGAGATCTGGACAATGAGCCCTATTGCCCGCCCTGCTGGAGAAATACAAGTGTGTCTGAACCCCCAAGATGACCACGGCAGGGTTTCAGGGGAGATCACCTGGGCTAACAGGGAGAAAACCCCCAGAGGTGAGCATCGCTGCAAGGAGGAGTTTGAGCCCAGCTGCAGTGAGGCGGCAACAGCCGTGGACGGCAAGGCGAGGTGTGCCGAGGAGCAGCGGGTGCAGATTGACCTCCTGCGCAATACCCCGGGACACTCACGCAAACACTGCTGCCTGGGGACTCGGGTGAGCTGGCCTCAGAGAGTGGCAATCCCTCAGGCCATCCAGCCACAACAGGGAAGTGAGGCGAGGCACCCAGAATCAAAGGAGGGGTACCCGAACTAGCCTGCAAGTGGATTTGAGGGTGAAAGGAGGTGTCTGGGCAGGGGCAGCCCGGGCTACTGGCCCACATCCCCAAAGCCTGAGCGGAAGATGCGACCAGGCGTGGGGCATCTCTGCCTGTCCCATGGACGAGTAGAAAACGTAGCCTGGCCCCTTTCAAGCTGGCAATGGAGGGGGACCAGGACAGACTGAGCATGTGGTTGGGGTGATCACCCCAGCAGGCATCGAGCCCTGCTGTGGCAGGACAGCTCCACTGGTGGATGGAGAAGTGCGTTTGGGGTGGATGATTCCCCTTGAATAGTACCTGGTGGCTGCCTGAGCCCTCGCTCCCTTCAAGAGGGAGAAGTGGAGCAAGGCATCCAGGAAGGCAGGCAAATGAGCCAGAGGGGCCTGGGGGATAGGACCCAGGAACAGGGGAAGAATTTGCACAAAGGTAGGCTGGGCTGCTGGATGGTCAGAGCAGCGCTGAGGACAATAGAAGAGGACTGTAGGTGGAGGCGATTTGGGGTTTTCCCCAGGGAACCTTCCCCTGACATTGAATACGCTGAGATCAGGAGTGGGTGTTGGGCACAGTTACCAAAGCCCAGGCAGGACAGATGTTGTGAGTCCATGCTAACAGAAGCAGCAGCTAGGACACTTGAGACTTTCTGGAACGTTGTACAGGACGCAGCCGGCCTAGCGGAAATGGAGGCAGCCCCAAGAATAGAGCAACAGGGGGATGTAATGTTCACAAAAGCAACCTTAAATGCACTGCTGGGAGACATTAAATTGATCAGAGGGTACATTGATGCCTCGCTTCAGACGCTGGGTGGTAGAGTTGATAAGCTGGAGGAAAATGTAGAAGGGCTGGAACACCACCAGGTGTCAATGCACCTCCTAGAAATGTGGATGCAGGCACTAATGAAAGAACTGGAGGAGAAGGAATATGAGACCTCAGTAAAGATTGATGAGCTAGAAAACAGAGAGCGCTGATGCAATATTCATATTTGGCGTTGAAGAAAGGTGAAGGAGAAGGTGTTCTCGGCCTGGAACGGAAAGTACTATGGATCCTGTGGGCGCTCTTTGTTGGAGGAGATGGCGAGATGAAGGAAATTAGCTTTCACAGGATCCACAGGGCAAGGGACACCCACAAGGGCCATGCTCCATACTTGCAAAATGCCACAGCAATAAAGATAGAGTCTGCATCCTGGAAAAAGCCAAGCAATGCCCTAATCTATCATATGAGGGGGCAAAAGTGGACATATATCACGATCTGTCAGACTTCACACTTGCCAGATGTAGAGACTGCAGGCAATTGACCCTGTGGCTACGGGAGCATGACATGAGGTACCGCTGGGGCTTCCCCTTTTAGCTTATCTTTGAGAGGGGTAATGAAGAATTTCATGTGACAACTAAGGAGGAAGCAGAGGGAGTCTTCGCCCAGCTACAAGGAATGGATGCTGAATCTTCAGGAATTAATGCAGAAGACCCTCAGGAGCACAGACCCAAAGGCCCAATCATCTTTGGAGAAGAGCGAAGAGTCCTAGAAACAGGAAACATAGATGGTTGAACACCCCTTCCCTGCCCACATGAGATGGAGGCACTGGGTATGAGGGGATGATGACTAACAAAACAAGGAGGTGTCATTGGTGAAACATGCTTGTGCTCGCTGTTCAGAAAATAGATTTTATAATTATTGGAATGAAGTAAAGTATGGGGAGGGGGAGGTGGTGCAACCCAGGGGGCCCTGACTTTCATTTGGGGCATCTTTAAGGGCACTTGAAGAGGGGGTGGGAAGAGGGAGGCGGACATTTAGTGTTTCTTCAGTTTTCAGAGGGAGTTGTTGTTTTGTTGGGAAGGGGGAAATGTGGGTGACAGCATGTGGGAGATATTGAGGTAGGCTACCCAGATGGGGCCACTGCCTTGGGTGGAAGAGAAGGAAGCAGACGGGTCAGGGGACGGTGGGAATATGGTTAGCTGCTGATGGAGGAAAAGGAAAAGAAATGGAAGGGAGAATGTAGACTTAAAATATGTACTCTCAAAGTCAAGGGACTTAATTCATCCACAAAGAAGTCCTTGCTAATTCTGCCCTAGATATGCTGTTTATACAAGAAACAAGGCTAATAAAGTGGGGAGAACCCTGGTTGAAGGGAGATGGCATCGGGCAAGTGTACTGGGCCTCTGGAATGACTAAAAAGGAAGCGATATGCATTCATTTGCATAACCGCATAACATATGAGCATACCATATTATCGGAGTGGTTGGACGGGAGGCTGTTGATCCACCAGGGGCAATTTGATGGGTTAAGTGTGGTGTTGATATATGCTCCTAACCAAAGTCAAAGGGAGTTCATCTCTCCAGCATTGGACGAGGTAAGGAAATTGCATGGGGAGATGACAATTTTGGGGGGTGATTTAAATTCTTGGGAAGACACAAGTTTCGGTAGGGTCTCAGTTGGGGGTCAGAGGGAAAGGATGAGTCTGGGGGGAGTAGACAATTTTGCTAGAAGTATTTAGGGTAGAGGTTTACTGGACATGTGGCGGAAGTAGCATCCACACCAAATGGGGTACACGTTTTACTCATCACCACGTGCCATCTACACAAGAATAGACTACTTGTTTGTAAAAAGAGAACAGGGCACGAGAATACGTAAGTGTGAAATCAACCTGGTTGGATGGTCCGACCACGACATGGTCCATATGGCACTAGATGTGTCGGGACTGAGCAGAGCTGACCCAAGATAGCACTGCAATAACTCATTAGGGAGAGACCCACTGTTTGCCACATGCCTAGGTCAGGACATAGAGGAAAATTTCTGCACTAATGACACCGGGGAAGTGAGTTTGGAAATGTTGTGGCAAGCGGGAAAAGCAACATGGAAGGGACTCTTTATATAGAAGGGTGCGAAATAGGAAACATGAGCGAAAGTTAGAGGAAGACTGCCTGCACATGGAAATACCTGGCTTAGAGAAGCACATACAGAGGGAGGGGACATACAGGGAAGAGGATGTTCTGGACCTGCAGGCGAAACACATGAAACTAAAATTGGTGAACATAGGTGATGTAGTCAGAAAATTAAAGTTCATCAAACAAAAATACTATGGGAGGGGGGATAAGTAGACGTGATGCTGGCATCCAAATTCCGGGTGCAGAGGGCGGCCAGATAGGTATCTGGGGCACAAGAGAAGGAAGGGAAGCTAATTAATAGTCCTGGAGGGGTGGGACAATGCTTTGCGCAATATTACGCTATTAAACTATATGTCAGTGATGCCCCGGTGGGAGAGGAGGACCGGGACGGTTATTTGGGGGAGTTGGGTATGCTACGACTACAAGAGAGGGAGGTGGAAATGCTGGACAGCCCATTCTCACTGGAGGTAGTGCAGGCAGTGATTACAAGACTGGAACAGCGCCTGGGGAGGACAGATACACTATAGGGTTTTGAAAATATTTGCCTTCCCCCTCTTCCCCCATCTGGTAAAGTTGTATAATAACATATTGGAGACGGGGGTGGCACCCCCCTCCTTCAACAGAGCACTGATTTTGGCTATCCCAAAAGAGAGCAGGGATCCAGAATACTGTCAATCATATTGTCCAATATCACTACTAAACCTTTATGAGAAAATCTATACTGGAAAGCTGGCTATCAGATTGGAGGGCTGATGCTGTTCTTAGTCCACCCCAATCAGGTGTGATTTGTTATGGGGAGAAGGGGGGCAGACGCAATGCACAAAACGCTGGATGTGATGGAACACACTAGGGAGTGCGGAGAGGATTATGTGCTACTAAGCTTAGAGGCTAAAACAGCTTTTGACCGGGTCGAGTGGGGGTTTCAATTTGCGGTGTTGCAGACACAGGGGTTTGCTGCACAGATCCTGAAGGGTACATGGGCCATAAATAGTGATCCAGAGGCTCAGGTGGTTGTAATTGGGAAGTCATCACGCACAATAGATTTACCGAAAGGAACAAAGCAGCACTGCCCCCTGTCGTCCTTATTGTTCGTGCAGTCGATAGAGCCCCTTGGGATACAAATTACGCTACAGCAGGGAATTAAAGGCGTCATATAGGAGAAGGAGAGTATAAGCTTGAGATGTATGCAGGCGACGTGCTCCTGCACATGAGAGACCCACACACGTTGATACCAATCGTGCTGCGGGTTCTATGGGAATATGGGCACCTGTCGGGTTTCAAAGTAAACACAGGCAAGTCAGACATCTTCCCATTTAGCCGCAGTGCAGATCAATTGACTGAAGATTCAGTGCCATATGGGATTCTGATAGAGCACAGGGCGCTGATATACCTTGGGGTCTGGATTACAAGAGATTTGATGGGTCTTTTTGAAGCTAATTTCCTCACTTTGCTATCACTCTCTTGAAAGACCTACAGACTTGGTCCCCCCTGACACTTTCGTGTTTGGACCACCTTAACACGGTCAAGATGACCCTACTGCCAATGCTGTTGTACCTGCACCACATGCTACCAATAGAACTGCCCAAAGATCACTTTAGAGTACAGAGGCAGAAAATAACATGGTCCATATGGTTGGGAAGTAAACAGAGGGTAGCAAAGAAAGACGATTCTGGTACAGGCTAAGGAGCGGGGGGAGTGACACTTCACGACTTGTATAACTATTAAAGTTCAGCACAGTTCTGCTCCCTGATCCTTCATCTAAGGGACGATAAGGACAAGCATTGGGTAGCCATGGAGAATCCTCTACTGCAACCAGTTCCTGTGGGGGAATGGTTATGGGCGTCGTTAAATAAGTTGCAGTATAAGGTTCCAACAGCATAACATATTGGGCCTGCTTTGGAAATTATGGGGAAGGAAATGTGAGGTGTGACTTCCTGGCCCCCGCCCTTAAGTCACATTTGGACGCCACCAATAGTAACTCAGGAACCACCACACATCCAGGCATGGTTTGAGGCTGGGCTGGAAAGGGTGGGACAGTTGGTCATGTGAGGCACTTTAATCTGCAGAGAGAAACTTAAAGATGGATTCGGCCTTGGTAAGTTGTCGGTTTTTCAATACCTGCAGCTAAAGGGGATGCTGGTGGCTGAAAAATGGAAGTGGGAACTACTAAGGAAGTTATCAGGTATGGATTGAATAATAAGTGAGAAGGCAACAACAAAGGGCCTGACTTCCAGTACAAATCGGGCACTGCTGCAGGCGAGAGGTGGAGAAGAAGGGCAATATCCTAGAACGTCGGCAGCGTGTTAGGGCTGGCATGTTTGAAGAGAGCGGTTGTCAACGGTTTGCATCTCGTGTGCTCAGGCACAGTCCACTGCACAAATCGGTGAGTTACCAGCTTTACTTGCTATTCAAAAACCCCTGTGCCTCTGTTGATTATTGTATTATCATGCATAATATTAATGATGTTATTGCAGAGCTTCCCTCCTCCACTATTCCACAGACAACACACCACATCTTTTCAGGGGAAATTTGCGGGATTCATTGCCAAATATAGCACGCTGAATATGATATGATATGATATGATATGGCATTTATAACGCGCCTATATACAAGTGTTTCAAGGTGCGACGAGGCAAGGGAGGGGGAACAGGGGAAGAAGATAACGATCCTACTAGGCCAGGTGTCATTCGGATTGTGCAAGTGCATGGGAAGGGGGAAAGGGAAAAGTGTGAGGGTGCAGGGAGAGGGGAAAGTGCAATACATAGGATTGGATACGAATTAAATACGGCCAGCTAGTGGCAAGTGCAAGGTAAGTGCAAGCATGAGTGCAGGTAGGGGGACTTTAGGGATACAGAAACAGTCTTCAAGTGCAGGGTCGCCAGGGAGGCAGTGCGGGTGAGCAACTGGCAGGGCCGGGCCTGTGAGCAGAGAGGGAGGCCATGTAACCAGTGCAGTCTCAGCCAGGAATCAGCAGGGGAGAGGAAGAGAGAAAGCAGAAGCAAAGAGGAAGGTTTTGAGGTGCTTCCGGAACCGGAGATGGTTCCCCTCAAGTTTCAGGGAGGCAGGAAGGCTGTTCCAGAGAGAGGCCCCTGCCGAAGAGAGAGATCTACCACCAACTTGTTGCTTTGCGAAGCGACTGACCCTGAGGGAGTTGGAGGCGGATGAGCAAAGGGCTTGGGAAGGAACATATTTAGGAAGAGAGAGTTGAAGGTATTTCGGCCACAGCCCCCAGAAGGCCTTGTGGACAATGCAAAGGGTTTTGAATTTAATCCTCACAGCCACTGGGAGCCAGTGCACAGATTTCAGTCCTGGAGAGATACGATGCCAAGGACAAGTCTCGCAGTCCTGTTCTGCATTCATTTTGTCCTCTGGCTGGTGGCAGTGCAAACTAACAAGATAATTGAGGCAAGCCTTCTGAGTGGGCTTGATTGCCAAAGAGACAACGGGAAGGTGGGGCTAACACCTCTTTGGGATGCAATGTGTCAATACTACTCTCGGCCTTATCTCTCAGCCGTTGCCCTTTTCGTCTGAATAGACACTGTTGTCTTCCTCTGCCCTAGGTTCAACTATGGGCAAAATGAATGAGTGGATGACCAACCATTTTTTTTTATTGTCATTTGGCCCGTCGATGACATACCACAAGGTCGTCCCTTTGTTACCAGGTCCCCATCACGTTGCCTCATCCTCTCCTCCTGTGATTGCACCTATGACACAGTCTGATACTGATTCTGCCTCTCCTATTGGTATAGAGTAACTAGGTCCTATTTCTTTTGGCCCTTGGTTACTGGTCTCTTTGCCTAACACTAGATCTTTTCTCCAACATGGATCTGAGGTTGAGGACTTACTATCCCACAATGAACCAGGTTTTATGGCCATCACAGAGTCTTGGCTGAATGACTCTATTCCATCTGAGGCCATTCTAGCCTTCCCAGCTAATTACCACATGTTGTGGAATGATCGTCAGGGTAAAAAGGGTAGGGGGTTGCTTGCCATCCTTTGTAACAAACACCTAAAGGTACATCTAACTCCCAGTGAGTCTCCCGAGGATTTTGAAAGCCTTGTGATGAAATTAAGACCATTCATAAAGTCTCACTGACTATTCTTGTTATCTAAAAACTACCCCAAACCGTGCCCTCTATTGAGGAGCACATCATCAGCCTCCTTAATAAGCTTACCAAGGACAATACACCTGTTATCGTGCATGTGGATTTTTACGTTTGGGCTGATGACTCTTCTGACAAGCCAGCAAACTCCCTACTGACTTCCCTTGACACGTTGTGGAATGTACAATGGGTGTCTGTGTGAGGAATATGGCCATCTGCACAGGGAGCGTGCGCTTGCCTGGGTTTTCTGTTTTTTTAATAATGAAAATGAATGAGGGGAGACCAACCTCTGAGAAATGTGTGAGGCCATTCTGTGCACATTTCATCTGCTTCCCGCACGAAACGCATAGTCACATGTACTGTGCGAAGACATATCCTACAGGCACCGTCTTCCCCTGTTATAGTAAGCTGGAATCTGACAGCCCTGGGTACATCAAAGCATCAACAGGCGAGGGAAGGCAAACCTTCCTCCAGCATGGGCAGCCTAATTTAAATATCAAGGGCTCCATGGATCTGCATTCATTTTGTCCTCTGGCTGGTGGCGGTGCAAACTAACAAGATAATTGAGGCAAGCCTTCTGAGTGGGCTTGGTTGCCAAAGAGACAACAGGAAGGTGGGGCTAACACCTCTTTGGTATGCAATGTGTCAACTTGAAGCTAGTTCCAACCCCTGTTCATGAAAGGCAGTGAAATGCATGTCTGGGCCCACTATTTACCGTAGACAGACCCCTGCAGAGCTGACCCCTTTCAGAGGGGAGAAGTATGTGGTTTGGGGAAGACAGGAAGTCTGCTCCCAGCACAAACTTCAAGGGAACCCTGTGCTTTAATCAAGAGTCACAGAGGGCTCAGTTCAACAGAGAGACACTTTGATCTTCAACAGACAGGGAGATGTGTGGGATTTAGGTATATGTTGTTACCCCCTTGTCTGTCCTGTTGCAGAGCACTCTGGTCCTGACCTCATGCATAACAGAAGAATGTTTGTGGGGCCCATGGATGGTTGATTAAGGTGAGCTTCACCTGCACCATTCACTGGGGCCTTTTTGGCTTTAAAAAAGGGCTGAACCCCTCACTTAGGAGATCATTTTAGGATTCTGAAAATAATTAAGAAGAAGGTCTCATTTGGACCCGAGCTGATGGTACAGTCTACATTACATCTTCTGCCAGTGAAAGAAGGCCAGGAGGTCCAAGAGTGAAGCAAAACATCTCAGAGAGAACAGAGGGAGATACCGGACTCAGAGGACCTGTCCAGCAGCTCCTGAACCGCTACCCAGTCAGCACACAGTGTGCCCTGCTACGTTCTGCCAGCAAGCTTTCTAGGTGGGAAGTGCCGGAGAGTCTCTGGACAAAGCACAAGGTTGTTGCCTGCAATCACTTTCCTGAGCTTTGGACCATCAGCCTTGAAAGGACAAAAGTTCTGTGAAGAAGCTAGGAGGAGTGCCACACAAGCATCATCCAGCAACCATCTATTAAGGCCATTTTTGAGACAGTCGAGTCCTCGAACTGCATCCAGCTGCACCGTTGACTGTTGTCATGCCGCAGTCACCAGAGCCACCTGAGATGCCTCGACCAGCATTCCAAATCTGCCAATCAGCACAGAAAGCATGATTCTTGGCCCAGAGAGGCCGCGCTGTACTGCCTGAAGACATCGGCCCAGCCTTGCTTGCCGAACTTCCTGATGCTTGGTATCCTCAGCTTATCCTGCCACTAACTCTGTCACAAGGGCTGCAAAGCGCCCTGGAACCACACCAATACTGTTGAGCACCAAGAACTTCTTCAGCACCAAGTACATTTTAGTTCTGCCCCCCTGGTCCTTCTCCAAAGGACCCTAGAGACAGTTAGGACTTTTTGCCCCTTTGCTGCTTGAACCGAATAACCTTGAACTGTAAGACTGATTACTTTACCAACTACACTCCTGTCAGCATCCAGCATTTCCTTTGTGAAACTGTCTGTCTTCTGTGTTCCTTTACAGAGAGGGTTCTATTTTGTAGTGTGCTAGAACTGTCTGTTGTAGTAATAATAAAGTAGATATGTTTATACAACCTTGACTGGACAGTCCCTTTTATCATTAGGTAATAATTGTATTTTCACTGTGTTGCAACTAACCAATGATCCACACACTTGTGGAAATAAGCCGGCCGTTCCGTCCATGTTAAAAAACAATTGGACACAGAGGTCTTATAATTGACTTGTATTCCAATCTGTTTGGATCCCTTTTGGTGTACTAGAGGTGTGGGGTTGATTCAGAAAACGATATTCATCCCTGGACCACTGGTTCCCCAGAAGTTGATTTGTCAGAGTCTGGACATACACATACTGATGGTCACACTATTGACTAGATTCTGTTGCACCTACTAGCCATATCCGATGTCTCAGTCTTGTCATGTCCATTGTCTGATCACCATTTTATTTCCTCCCTGGTTCACCCTCCGGCCTCCCCCTTAAAGTCAATGTTACCCCACGACTTGTCAAATAATCTAGAAATCTGAAAAGGATCACCCAGAAGAAATTATCCTCCATTCTTAAACCTAAATTGATTGGCCTTGCAAAGTTTGATAATGCAACATATATGGCCTTCTTTCTTACCAATGCACTGAAGGAAGCTGTTGATTTTCTTGCCCCTCTTCAGACCAGATCGGGTAAGCCGCAGCCTAATAGCAATACCTGGTTTAATGAGGACGTCCATGATTTAAGACATAACAAATGGGCAGCCGGAAGAGATTGGTGAAAATATCCATCCCCAATGGCTCTCTCCCACTATAAACAAGCAGCACATAATCTAAAATTAGCTATTATTTTAGGTATGACTACCACATTCAACAAATGGATCATGGAGGCTAAATCCAATTCTAAAGAACTCTTCGTGATCCTAAAACCGTTTGAAGGCAAGTCAGCCATTGGCCCAGTACCCAACAAAGACTGGTGTCAAGCAATTTATGATGAATTCAAGCTCAAAATATAAAGATATCAGGATTCCATCTGTGAGCAATTGAGGGAAATTCCTTCCACCTCTGCCCTTTCTCCCTCTGCATGGGACAATAGTACTCCCCTTATTCCTACTACAAGGAATTAGTTCTTTTTTTCTCCCTGTACTGAGGCAGAATAGTTAAAATTGTAGGTGCTATAAAGCCCACTGTTTGTCATGGTGACATCTGCCCCTCTGACATCTTTATGAACTGCTTGGAGATCTCAGTGCCTTGGGTCACGAAGTTGGTTAATCTCTCCTTTGCTGATTGCAGGGCCCGTTTTACACCAGATTACATCCCAAGTGGGAAGGATCGTTGGCGCCCCCCACCCCACATACCTCCAACCCCTAAAAATGACAGCCAAAAAATGTGTTAAAAATGTTGTAAATAGGACACTTCATTAAGAACCAGATAGGTCACCTTTGACCTTTTGGTGAGCCCACTGAGGGAGTGCCTGTGCAAATTGCCCAGTTTGGCAGCTTTGGTTGCTGTGTAACTATATATCGTTTGTTTTGGTATCAAGGGGGGAAAAAAGGTTCAAGCCTTCCCAAGAATGTGCCATATATAACTAAAAGTGGTATATCAAAAAAGAGCTTTGGTGTGTCAAATAAAGAGACACTTGTGGCCTGGTGAATAAAAATTCCCCACGTAACTTTCAGTTCTCAACACTGACATTTTAAGCACAACTGCACATACTGTATTAAACAATGGCTTGTTAAATGAGCCATTGATTATGAATTGCCCAACTTGGCTGTCAGCACAAAGCATGAGGTGCACAGGGTGAGTGACTCCAGAGCATAGTCACACGCTGCGTTTAGACACAGAGGCTGTCATAAAAAACTCGCCTGAGCCTGGCAGCGACTTCACCTAGGCTCAGACGTGTTTATGGCCCATGGTCCATGCCCCCCAGGTCCACAGTTGGCATGTGAAAAAACACGACAATCTGCTCAGTGTAGGCATACAGCAGCAGCTAGCCTAAGTAAAGCATGCAGCATGCTGACAGTGCATGGCACGATGCACGCACCATCATGGTCAAGGCTGCCTGCCTACCTGCACGAGTTAAAATATAAATGACTTACCTTGAGTTGACGAATCCATGTTCAGTCAAAGAAAGTGGAGTCCCTGAATGGGTCCAGCTGACCTCCCGAAATGAAGGTTGAAGAGACCGTCACAGTACGGTCAGCGCGTGGTGTCAGGGCGGGCTTGCCTCACTCTCCTCTCTAAGAGCTTGTGGCACGTGCGGAGGCAGGGCTTGCCATAGCTGCGCATGCACTCTAGCTCGGCAATGTGCAAGGCATTGGCAAGCAGTGTGTGCCTGCCTGACTGACATTAACTGTTATTTCACGTGACCTCTGCCACTGGCTCAACAGTGCTGTCGTACTTTGTACATATGTATGCAGATCTCATTTGTCTGGAAGGTGCTGTGTGACAAACCCCAACTTTAAACCCAAGGAAAACATTTTTGCAATGATAAAGCAGCATAGAGTTATGTTTTTATGTTGACAAAAATAAAGTTCCTTTGAATTACTATCTCAAATAAACAAGAGGAAGAACATTGCCCACGTGGGTTTGGTAGATTTCATGCAGAATTTTGAAAAAAACACACTACCCTGCAATATTTGCCATGAAAATAGCCATAACCCTTTCTGACGCATACTCAGGAGGTCGCTTTTCTCAAAGGCCTTCTTCCCTCTTGGATCACGATCTCCGATTGCATGAAAATGCTACAAGAATTCAAAATGAATAAATGACCCTCGCAATATTCCACGCGGACCATGCCTATCCATATGAAGACACCTTTGAGGTCTGTTTTATGTACAAAGTCGTAGGATAATTTACAAGTGAAAGTAAGGAGCGTGGAAGCTGGAACGCTCGAACATGCAGCAACATAATCGAGTGAGGCTTTACCGATGGCGGGCAGTAACAACGGATTCCAGATTGCAGGCTGCAGTGCTCGGAAACCTAATCCTGTGACCTAAATGCAAGAGACCTGTAGACCGGGGCCCTTTGAGTATCTAGACAGTTAGCTCATTCA